>NC_092560.1:61801603-62134381 GCF_037038585.1 Patagioenas fasciata | reverse complement strand
CAATTACCTAGCTACTGGTGAAATGCTGGGCTCAATTCCTTAGTAATTTCTTATTTTAAATTGGAAGATGGCCTTAAATAACTTCTTATTTAAAACATTATACTGACACATAGCAGTATGATAATGGTACCAATTAGTTAAGCTAGGTAGCAAATGTTGCAAGTCAATGAACAATTGCTGGACCGCACCTTGATATTAAATTAAAAGCTTGTTTGCTGCCAGTGCTTTATCTTCTTTGACTTTTCACAGTTTCATTGTACTTTCTAACAGCAGCTGAGAAAGGTACTGTCTGTATAGATAAATACGTAAGTACCAATACATACATGTTTGTGTATGTATATGTATACTTAAATAAAAAATACAAAATGCGTAGGTTTACCACATGAAAAACCAACCCTAAGATGTCAGCTATGTATCTACAACCTATACCACTAGTATCAATGAGAATTCATAATGTGCCAAGACCTACTTCTGTTTGTCACAATGCAACATACAGGTTTAATTTCACATGGAAACAGAGAATGGATACACATACAACTTTCCACGAAGAAAACAGAGATCAGACAGACGAACTAAACCATAAAAAGCTTAAGATTTACATTGCATGGCTGCTTCTGAGGTGAAATGTCCCAAAAAAGCTGGGCAAAAGAGCAGTTGGGACTGACATCCCTACACTAAAGCAGCAAAAGCAGCCACCTGCAGCAGAGCCCTCCAGCATGTCAGGTACTGTTTGGGGGGCCTCTCTCCCCCTGCCCTGGCTGCCACCCCCTCTCCACATGCCAATGAGTTAAGAGTTACAGAAGCACAGAATCATTTCGGTTGAAAAAGACCAAGTCACTAGCCAGAAATAAACACAGGACATTTTAAAACACATCCCAAACACAAATCACTTGAATTCCTTTCCTAGAAGACACAAGGTAAAAAGTCTCAGGAAAACAAATCCAGACTCACATACAGGCTTCACAGAACAATCTCACTTCTGAAAAGGAAGATGTGACCCTTTACTGCCTAGCCTGGGAGTTTACATCAGTAGCTACTAAAATGCATAAGCCCTCTTACTAGAAAACGAAACATCTCCATTGATCAAAATCAACATTTGCTCAAAAGAAAACAAATATATTAATATTTATAAGTTAATAAAACTGGAGTCTAAGTTCAAACATTCAATCAAAAGGAAGTTTTTAGATTAACAATTAATAATCATTTTCCATAAATTAAAAGATTTTACCTGCGTTAATCAAGTCTGGATCTACTTCACTTTCAAGTGGATAAGGACCCTGACAATAACAGAGACATATGTCAGTTTTATATTAAAATAGCTTTGAGATACAATTCATAACTGGTTTACTATTTCTAAGGTATATTACTGAAAACAGATCATCACAGATATATATTTTTTTTTTATTTTTAGCAGAACATCCCTGATGATACGAGCCACAATTTATATCAATTAACATACAAATACTGATGGACATATTGTTAGAGGCTTTTAGAGTTAGTAAATAACCATGAAGTGGTGGGGTTTTGTTTGGTCTGAATGGCAGACATTTTTCAGAAAAAGGTATGCAGATACAACTTCATAAAGCCATATGACAGTGAACATAAAATTCACTTAAAGCTTTATTTAAAATGATGTTTGATAAGGTTTACAAGGCTTGGTCTTGCAAACTACTGAAGGTTTGGACCCCTTCCAGCAAAACATGTACTTAAGAACATACTTAGCAAAGTAGTGCTAGAATCCTGAAATTAGTATTTCCTTGAAAAGTTCCCTGCACTACAATGAGAATGTTATGATCATTAAACATGGCATATATATGAATATGATTTTTAGTAAAATTACAATCAGGTCAGGGGCGGTCAGGGAATAAAACCCAGCCACTATAAGATAAGTACATCACCGTTAAGTGACCAAGATATATTCTTACCAAACCCAGGACTCCATTTTCACTCTGTAAGTGAACAGTAATGTCTGGACTGATGAAGTTACTGGCCAACAGTGGGATTCCAATACCCAGATTAGCTGAAAAGGACTGGTTAAGGCACAAACAGGAACACGCGTACTGCAAACTAGTAAATTTTTTAAAAGTTATCTTTGTACTATGATTAGATTAGAACGGTTCTCTTCACAAACACTTTCATTTTAGTTAGATGCCTCACATTTGTGATGAATTATTTCACCATTTAGACCGTTTAATTGCATTCTGTCAAATGCTTTACATGAAAAAAAACCAAACACCACAGTGGAAGTAAGCTTCATTTCCAATGTGTGTAACTTTTTCAAGCAATTCTTGCAAAATATTCAACTGCTACAAAATGCTCCAGATATGCCTGGATAGTAACTCCAGGTGTATTATGGGTTAATATCACACCTATTTCAATATATTCAATAGGATGTTAATAAAATGAGAGCATCCTAGGATCTGGGAAAGACAATGAGCATGATAATTAACCTGTCTTACAACAGCTGCAGCTGTTATTCTAGTGAGTCGTCACTTGAACCTACAGCACAGGTGAAGGATACCATACATGCCATCCTCAAACTCTAAAGCAGCCCGTCTTATGATCCTCTCCCTCACATTGTCTCCTTGTTTTTGTTTGGCTTTTGAGTCTTCAGACTTTCGGACTGATAAGCGCTGCAAATGAAGATGTAATAGTAAGATTAGAGTCCAGATTCTTGCTTCTTTCTTAAGATACAAAAGCCTGATTTGTGATTGCACTGAGATACTTGGTCCAAGAATAATGTTATTTATCCATCTTCTGCAAAAACCAAACTTTTCTTCCATCAGTTCAAGCTTATCTAAGCCAATGGAGTCATCAAATATCCCCAATGACAGCCTTAGACCAAAATGTTATTCCTTTGTCTATATGGCCAAAGCTGAGAGAGTATGTGATACATAGACCACTGGTTAAGGCACCAAGCATTAGTGTAAATACTAGCAAATCTGAGATTCATTACCCCAGAGACACCTAAATAGATTTGTAAAATGTCAGCCTAATATACAAATACTGCTCTCTTTCCGCATTCATTCAATCCAGTGGTGCTATTCTAGATTTATACGCATGAGACAGACAAATGCCAGTCATCTAAAGATACTGGTAGCTAAGCAACTAAGTTTTCAAACATAAATCTGCCTGAAGTTGTTTCCTGAAATTTCCTGGCCTTAAAATGATGCTTTCTAATCACATGTACATGAAAATGCCATGACATTCAAGAACTTTTTAAGACCTTTTTTCCTAAATTATTGTTTACATACATTATGTTCTTTGTGCATCTCTCCCATGCATATACGACTGCTCTGGGCAACATCATGTCCTGCACCCTCTCCTATTCCAGGTCATAATGAACACATCGGGCAAAATTATCTTCTGTTCATTTTCATCACTACAAAAGAATATTTGCAGTGTCTTTTTTCCCCATGTTGGCAGTTCCTTTCCTCTTACGCCACAGGTGGCAAACACACAGCCCACAGGCCAAATCCAGTCCTCCACCTTGTTTTATCCAGCTCGACACTTTGTTTCTACCTGGTGGCAGTGCCGAGCTCCTTGTCCCTACACTCCTGGCAGCGCTGGTCACACGTGCTGCGTGTGACAAGTGTTGCGCCGCACGAGCATGGGAACAGCGGGAGCTGCAGCCGTAACTACAAGAGAGCAGTGAGCCTGTGTAAGAAGACTAATAAGGTCAGACTGATGGGGGACACCAGTAGCTGCCTTGGGGCACTGAAAGACAGACAGGAATTACAAGTGGAGATGTTAGCGGGCGGTGGGGGGGCAGGCGGGGGTGCTTCAAGGGGTACTCTCAACTGAGCAAACATTTCATCAATTTTTTAATAAATTGGCCAGATACACGAACTTTAGCAATTACATGTCATTTTTAAAAAGTACCTGTAAAAAGATACTTTGTAACAAGCAGCCGGTGTCCCACTCATTGTTTTCCATGGATACGGCCAGGTCTATGGTCTAGCAGTGGTGGCCAAGCTTGTGCAATGACATGCTAATGTCATTTAATAATATGTCATTTAATAACAGTACAGCTCTGGACCACTTGCTAAAGTTCACATATCTGGCTAATTTACCAAATGAAATGTGACTGCCCAGTTTGGAATACTGATTTAAGGGGGGGTGGCTTGAGCAGATGGGGTAAGAAGGCAAGTGCCTGCCAGGATTTGTAATAGTGACATAAAGAGAAGGTCTCTAGTGGGAGCAGGAGGCGGGGGAGGATGATGGAATAAGGAGAATGCTCCTCATGAGGGGTGAAAAAAGGAGAATATCAGTAGGCATATCCACCCCCAAAGGAACATGCTCCTTATTCCACCATGGAAGAATGAGGCGAATGTTCATGCTGGAGAACAGCATTAAGAATAATGTTGATGTTCCTAGGAACTGGTGATGGGGGAATAAGGAGAATGTTACTGGCAGAGATGGAGGGAGAGAATTGATGGAGAAAGACTGACTGTTGTTTATACAGAAGTGGGTTTGAAGGAAAGTCGAGCCCGTGTGAGAGGATCTGACTATTATTTAACCTGGTCCTAAAGGACACCCCCGTCTTTTACTTAGGTGGCACACCATACCATCTTTGGTGGAACAATGTGAATCCCAAAATGTCCAGTAAGAGAAAGATTGATGTAGAAGGAAGGCAATTTAATGACAGATTGGAAAGTGAATATATGTTGGTGTTTCAAGGAGAAAAAACAGTATGTTTTTTTGTGTTATGAGACAGTGCCAGTGATAAAGGAGTACAATGCACATAACTGAGTGGCAAACACAAGGCCTGCGGGCCAAATCCTAAAATTATATTCAGCCTTTTGAAGGCAACCACGAGACAGATGTGGCCTTCAATGAAACTGAGTTGGACACCCCTGTCTTAGGCAGTCAGAACCAGTATCAGTTCTCTTGAATTTTCCAGCAACCTTCTTTTTATGCCTTGGCTATTCTCCCTAGAATTGCTTCACTTGTCAGTTGTGGAAATAGTAGGAACAATCACAAAGGGCTTCTCCTCCGCAAAGAGAAGGCTAAATAGTATAACACGACTAGCACTAGAGGCACCATGTCTGAGCCAAATTAGGCAGGAACTGCTAATTAGAGCCAGTAAAGACTTAGGACAAACTAGGTTCTCTTTATTCTCTTTATTCCTCATCTCCCCTCTTACCACTTACTACGCTGAATGCTTGGACATGTAGAGTCACTATAATATTTTATGGAAGAGTAAATAAATCTGCCATTTCCTTCGTATACTTATGAGATCTACCACTGCTAGAATTACAAAACTACACAAACAAAATTAATCTGTGTTACATCTTTGCTGTGCAGTTCATTGTGCATCTCCTTCCCACCACTTCCTTTTTTTCTTAAGCATCTAGGGAAGGGGGCAGATGACTAAGTAGGCGTATTCACATATGCAGACAAGCCAAAGAAAGCAAGGTCTTCATACAAAGTCTTCGTTGGACCGAGAGTCATCTCTTTGGCAGTCACCACTGCCAAATGGCAGTAAGAACAGCAGTTGACTAAATGCAAAATGGATTGCTCTCATAAAAGGTAAAAGCTTTCTGTGAGATATTGCATTCATTCAGAAGGAGGAAACAGGCCATTAATTGCAGTCAAACACAACATGCCCAAAGAAAGAAAAAATCAAAAAGAAAAAAAAAGGGTTCGGCACTTCTGTTTTCAGTCAAATACTTAACAACATGTAATATCCTTCTGCAGAACAAAGAGATCAAAGGAAAAAACATGTTCATAAGAGAGTTTACGCAGAGGAAAGGCCTCTAGGACTTTATGACTTGATTTTAATAATAAAAGTTTAATTATTACAATTCCTTTCTGCACTTTTTTTTCTCCAAGATGTCTTTTTTTTCCCTTGGGTCATAGATCTCCCCCTCCACCAGCTCTTCTGATGACATTTTGAATAATTCCCAACTCTGGAGTACGGAGACACAGAAGGAATACAGAATTTTCAGTTGCACTTTAAGAGTATTGGCACATCACCAAAATGAATATAGAGACATAGCTTGAGTAAAGCAAAGCCACAGAAACGAAGAACAATCACACAATCATAATTTTCTTGGACGTTTTCAGTCTTCTATTCAGACTGTAACTGCCACTGGCTAAAAAAGTTCCTGATTAAGTTAAAAAAAAAAAAAAAAAGAAAGGTTCCAGGAGTAATTCAATACACAGCACAAAAGGGGTTTGAGAATGGCCCTACCTGCCCATGTCAAGAGCTCTCCAGTAGAAAAGAAAGTATCTAATGGTCAAAGGCAGCTCTTAGTCTAGGTGTTCTCTTTGTTTTGTCTACAGAAGGTGAACTGAGAGAAGGAAGTAGAATGGAGTAGCATTTTCCGTCAAATTTTCAACTGTGTTAAAGCCATCTAGGACTATAGGCGGTTGCTAAAAATTATTCAGGGACTGAACCTGAGAGGCTCAGGTATAAGAAATGATGCTCAGTTCTCAGGCCCCCACCTAACTAGTAACTACCTAAGTACCTACCTGAACTCCAATACTTAGCAAAATTTGACAGCTTTTTCTCACACAGTTTTCTCACTTCTAAGACTTGCTGGTTCAAGTAAAAACTCCGTAAATTCAAAAACACACCCCAAACGGAAGTATGTTGTGATCAAGAAGCTCAGCCACTTACTTCAATTCTCTTCTCGAACTTCTCTCCCTTTATCAGACGATCAACATAGATTTTGGGAACATGAATGTCTTCTGGGGCAAATGCTCCTATATCAACAATTTCTTCCACCTGCAGACAGAAAGGGAAAGCGAAAATATTTAGAAAAAATTATTTAGTTAGAGATTTTATTAGCATTTAAAATACTAAATATACAATGGGCAAATCAAGAAAACTAACAAATGGCATAAAACAGATATGCTCTTCGAAAAAGGCTATCTTTCCTCTTCTTTCAAAGGCTATTTCTACACACAAATTGAAAGTAGTTTACGTTTTAACACCCGATTTTGTACAACCACCTTCAAGAAATGTACCATGTGCAATTACATCAGAGTTGTTTGTACCTACAGATAATTTCCATTCAAACAGAAAGAAACAATATGTCAGAGTACAAAGCAGAAGTATGAATTTTATGGATACAAACACAGAAGATGACTTGATATTTCTCCATAGTGTACTCAAAATTTAAAAAATTCAAACTGTAATAACTGATTGTAAGAAGGATCTGAGGATCTAAGTCTCTACAGCTAGTGAAAGATCCAGGACAAACCAGTACTGATTCATGTATAGTACATTTTAAATAACAGCTATCTGGTACATGAAGTCATTTCCATGCCTCAGGCACAGACAACAGGATTTTCCATCCGCTATTGTCCAAGCTCAGGGTGGTCTAGTTGGAGACCCTGCTATGGGCAGATGCCTGCAGCACAGACCTTCAGTGATGTCTGGTGCTTTCCCTGACAAGTCTCAGGTGCAGAGAGCACATCCTGTGCCACAAACAGACACTGCTGTTAGGGCTGTACCTGCATCTGACCACAGAGAAAATGTGTCATGTTAAAGCAACAGGACAAACATAACATCTGAAACAACCTACTAAAAAGAAATGAAATTGTTTCCCAAGTGCTTTATCACAAGGAACTAGGTTAAGCTTTCAGGAAGTCTAGGAACCCCAAAACAAGTCCCAGCATATGACACATCAGTATGAGTACATCCCTTAGTAGCCATCACCAGTGAAGCAACATTAAAGAGCTTAAAATTCAATTTGACATCCTACTGTTACTGCACAATGTGATCAATACTAAAATCTATAGTACATCTGATAGACAATTACCTCCTTATTGTGCCTTCCAGTTTGACAATTAAAAAAAAAAAAAACAAAAAACAAACCAAACAAACCCACCCTAAAAGCAGAAGAGGGAGAGGAACAATTAACAATATAAAGACCCCAGGATCAGTTTCAGATGATCCCTAAAAAAAGCCCTGGGGTAAACACACAGGAGGAGACACATTGGGAAATCTGTAAGGCAAAGGTGGTAAGGAGGAGGTAACAACAGCTACAGGGACACTAGCCTCAGTGTTCACAGAGAGCAAAATCAAACATACAGAGTTTTTATCCACAAGATAAGGAGAGACAGTTGAATCAACGTTTAAAAAATTCAAACTACTGTATTCAGGAAAAAATGGTATACTCTATTCATGCCCTACCTCACTTGAAGTTTACTACTTTATAAATGAATTTTAAAACTAAAATGAAGACCAAGTCAAAACAAGGGTAAAGTGAAAACATCCCAAAGCACTCTCAGTGCAGGGACTACTACCAGAACATGCTCAGAAGGGAGGGGAAGCACGAGATAAGACTTTTCAATGAAGCCATATACAAGCAAATGATCTGCTACCAGCAGAATTCTCAAATTCACCTTTTCTAATCACATTTGTCTTTACTTATCAGGTGGAAAATTAGGCCTGGGGAATACTAATTACTATGTATTTGAACTTTTTCATGAAAGAACTACATATATTTGCTGCAGCAAATGAGATTATAAAACCAAAGCCCTTGCAGTCACAATTCAACCAACTTCAACAGGATTATCCTGTCAGAAAACTTGACACATTGTTATCTCTCCCCCATAGAATACAGAGCATAAATAATTTATCCAACAATAAATTACTGGATTTTGTTATTAGTCACCCTATTCCCTTAATTGGTTAGTACTTTGTGTCTTTGGAAACAGCAGTCAGCATAACAGCTTTTCCTTATAACAACCATCAACATAATTATTTATCATTTCATTATGGTATCCTAACATTACACATACAATATGTATTTTTGTCCTAGGGATTTTAAATGAGGCTAAGGATCCCTGCAGACTAGAACACCTTTGTGTTCACAGGCAGCCCCCTCACTATTCTTACTGGTGTTTTGCAATTGCTATGTTCTGCCATTACGTACCAAATTAATCGATCTACCATTAAGCATTAAGGGTAATTAAGTATGTTAAATATCAATAGAGAAATGAAATGGAATTTCGAAAAGCAATTAAAAATTTGCATGTAATGTCTGCAAGAATACATATCATCCAGTTCTGCAAATGAAATTAATCAGCATGTTCATATGAAAAAGAAATAATTTGCACAGGGGAAGTATAAATGTCATCTGATTGCTCCAACTCTCTCTCCCAACCCTGCTCTCAGGGAACTAGATGATACTGCGTTTGAGACGCTGTAGACAGGCTGCCAGCACCCTCCATCAGAGCGGCCAGCACTGCCACCACAGACGAAGCTGTGCTAATGGAAGTGACACCATGAAATCTGATGGCTATGGGAATCAGTAACTTAACTTCCTGTGATCACTGTGAGATACAACCCAAGCACCTTTCTAGACAAAAACAATAATGCAAAATTAAATAGTTCCATAGCTGGGAATATGCACTTCCCTTTCACATTTCACATTCCTTTATGAGTCTGGTCTGTGCGACATCCACAGCCTAACCCTTAATCACCTGCAGACATGCAGGAGAGCACTTATATTAATAATTAAAAGGACATATGTGAGTTTTCTTCCTGTTCTCTCCATATTATCTATCCTTCTGTTCTTCTCTACTTACCTTGCCTCAGGCTTTTTTTTTTGTCATGTATAGAAGAATTCCTGTAAACATCAAAATCTTTATATGACATCCCACCCAAGAGACATGAAGTCTGGCAAAGCACAAAGAGGGAACTAATCAAAGTAGACCACCTCCTGCACATTTTTTAATCCGCAAATCAAAATACTTCGGTACCATTTGGACTGCCTTGATCACATGTTTATTTTAAATCTTAACTTCACGAATGTGCTAGAAGATAGAAAATGTTTACGTCTTTGCTACACAGGTAAAGATAAAGACTAACTTCAGGAGACCATATGGGCTGAATTCTCTCTTCTGGGAAGGTTCTGATGAATGATTCAAAAATCTTTGCATTGTTTCAATAGTTTCACAGCATTGGTTTTCTTCCTGGTTATAAATGTGCTTGCAAATCTTGTCTGATTGCTGACAATGGGAGCAAAATGAATAAATTCAATCATTTCTGAATACTGCTCTATCTGCAAGTACACCCAGAACATAAAAGCTGTTCTCCACTATGATTCACAAGAGCCTTCGGCCATTTTGTTTGGTATCAGGACTCATAGAATCAATGGTCACTTGTTTCAAAATATCACTTCCTTCTGTAATTTACATCTACTTTTCCCTTTTTAAAGTAGTTGGATTTTTGCTTATGGAAATTCAGCTACTTTTCCACAGTTTTATCTCAGAATTTCTGAAGGCTTCCAGAGAGATAAAGCGAACCTTGAAGGTTATGGATTTCCAATAAGAAAGATAAAGAACTCTGGTTCTTGACCAAAAACTAGCAAGGAAATTACAATGACACAACTATTCATGCCAAAACACTTGAAAATTAAAAGGCCTTTCCTTTGCGTATTTACCTCTTAATCTATTTCTGTAGCCTAATTAGATGCTTTACAATACGTGAAACATTTTCAGCTGTTTTAGTTTTAAATCTCAGTTTTCATAAAACTAAGCTATAACCAAAAATGACAACATAATTCCTTATTAGGGGAAAAAAATCAAAAATGTGCATGTGTAGATGGGTGAAAAAGAGAAAGAGACGGGGGAGAGGGAGAATTTAAAAAAAAAACTATGCATTTTTAAGTAGCTTGTTTTTAAACTGACTTTATTAGGTATCTCTATCACTACCTTAATTATCCTAGTACACTTCAGTTCTTCAAACTGAAATAACAAAAATACCCAGCAGAATATAAATAGGATAAAATATTACAACCGGTCAAATGTCTAAAACAACAGAAGAATGAAATCAAATTTAGCCCCTAAGATTCTCAAGACAAACCCATTAGAGTACTTCTTCAGTTGACTACTGGAAGAGTCAGGATGTCACTGCAAAATTCATTGCAGCATTTATAAAATCATAAGAAGTTAAAAAAAATATTAAAAAACACAATAAGGACTATGAGCAAAAGTGGCATGCATCTGGTTCATTCCAGATCACAGAAACTGTGATCAGCTATTCCCTCTGCTAATGACAAACAAGGAGAAAAAAGGTCAGTCTTATGTTTAGACTAAATATCAAAAAAAGCTTTGATATTGTAAAACAGTGGAATATCCTCTGAAACAGGTCACTGGAAATTAAGAACACACTATACAAATATATTGGGCTACAGGAAAGTGCAAAGTAGGTTAGTATTTACTCAGCTCTGTCTGCACGGAGTGAGATGAAAGAGGACCTTGTGAGTTCAGTTCTGTCCTTCTAGAATCATAGAATCATTTTGGTTGGAAGAGACCCTCAGGATCATCGAGTCCAACCATAACCTAGCTCTGGCACTAAACCATGTCACTGCCAGACCATGAAATTCCTCCTTCTGCCATACTCACATCGTTAATGAAATGACAGTCAATAGCCATCCTGAAGATGAGACTTTTACAACAACTTTAAAAAGGAAGCAACTACCAAGTAGTTTGATAAAGGCACATATTGGTCACTAATCACCACGTTATGCTCATGTCAGACTTGCAATAAATGTCTCCATGACACACTGAGGGGCAGGAGAACAGTAAAAATCTGTGAAGTTCTGATTTGTCAGAAAGCCTTTAGCCTAAAGAGATTGATCTACATCACACTGAAGGTTCATTTAGTCCATGAAGCCTTCTTCTTAGCAAAGAACAGAAACTTAAAAGACAGTGTGGTACTCTTGGTTACATAAGCTCAGCTTCTAGCAATGTGTAGTTTAAGGATGCCCTCAGCCAGATGCTGGACAGACCACTTTGCTTCACAGCTTCTGATGGACCATGAATTTGTCTAATAGTTCCTTGGAACCCAAAAGGCTCTATCATTGCATTTCTAAAATTTAACTAGTATGAAAATATTTATAATTATCTCTTGTCATTCCACTGTGTGCTTCCTTCTCTTTGCAACACAGGAACAGCACGCACCTGTTCTTTACTTGCTTGTTACACATCAATGAAGATTCTACCTACCTTAATATTTTTTCCTGGTTTCTAGTAGACTGTTATCCTCTGTGAACACTACAAAGCAAAACAGTGAGGTGTGTTGCCAGTATGTCATATCATTAGGGAAGCAAAGCTGACATAAATCTCCCAAGTTTGTCATCATGTGGCTACAGATTTTGGCAAACTAGGAGCCCCTGCTAGATTATACTAGATTATACTCATTTTACCTTTGTTTTCTCTGTTCTAAATCTCCTGAATTACCTCCACTTTTAGTTGCCTCAGGCTTAATGTCTTCTCTCACACTTCTCTGCACCTGCTGCTTGTTTCCTCCAACTGCCCCTTTCCATTCTACGCATTTAACCTCTTCCTCCACACTGTACTGCTGACAGCAAAGAAAACAGACTGCACTGCACTACCTGCTCGATGTACACACACACAGTTCTAGGATAACAACCACAAAAAAGAGAGGAAGCACACTTGATTACATGCAAAAGCTGTCTATATGGAAAACTGTGTCCATGCATGAAAGAATATGAAAAATCTAAACACCAGCCTCTGAAAAAGTTCTACTATATACACAGAACTACACTTCTATGAGGTGCTGGAGAGAGTTCAGAGAAGGGTAACGAAGCTGGTGAGGGGTCTGGAGCACCAGTCTGATGAGGAGCAGCTGAGAGAACTGGGGCTGTTCAGCCTGCAGAAAAGGAGGCTGACGGGAGACCTTATCACTGTCTACAGCTACCTGAAAGGAGGTTGTAGCATGCAGGGTGCTGCTCTCTTCTGCCAAGTAACACAATGAGATGAAATGGCCTCAAGTTGCACCAGGGCAGGTTTAGACTAGACCTTAGGGAAAATTTCTTCCTGGAAAGGGTTCTCAGGCATTGGAACAAGCTGCCCAGGGAAGCACTTGAGTCACCATCTCTGGAAGTGCTTAAAAGACATACAGATGAGGTTCTTAGGGACATGGTTTAGAGGTGGACTTGGCAGTGTTAGTTTAACAGTTGGACTCAATCTTAAAGATCCTTTCCAACCAAAATGATTCTATGATTGTTCAGAAATCGTTAAACTAGTCACATTTTGTCATGGACAGGTTACATGATATTCTTAAGTTTCAAGAACATGTTCAAAGTCAGAAGGTATGAAATTTCTCAAAGTAATAATCCTACAAAAATAACATTCTCAAAACAATGTGGTGGGTTTTTTTTTTTTTTTTTTTATTATCTGGCCACTTTTACCCAAAATAAAAACTCACTTAAGCAGACTCATTTAAATCAAGGTAGAATTGATTTTATAGAAGAGTAGCGATTTCAACATAAATGTCTGCTGTCACCCATACCTATAAATATGTACTGTAAAAATCTATTCTTCAAGTATAAACTGAGCTTGCAGGTTTTTTCTCAAGATGTTTCTAAAGTAGATAACAAAGGTAAAAGAAATGTCTGCTAAGTATTGATTACTGAAATTACTTCATTAAACTGACAGACTTGTTTGTTAGACAATTTGCACAAGTATGTCTATATACATCAAGAGTGGAAGTGATAAATGATAGCTGTTTTCTTGCTTCCTTAAATTCATTAATTTGGATTTTTCACTATTTTTCCACTGTAAAATCACGTCTTGCTTCATTTGTTAAGGGCAAGCTAATGGCAACACAACCTGCTTAACCTGTAGGAAGCACCTCTGTTAAATAAGGTAACTGACCACATCTCAAATCCTTCCATTCCAGAACAGAACAGTTGCTAACAATGTTAACTCTACTGGAATAATATCACTCAGCATTTTTGCGAACAAAATGTAGGTTGCTTTAAATACGTTATCCCTTTACTTCATTGCTTATTGTCAAAATACATTAGACTAAAAGCCTTTGAACTGATTAGAAGGTAAAAACAAGTAACTGACATTTTTATTAAAATTATTTGCATATTATTTAGAAGAATAAAGAGCTAAAAAAACCCCAGCTTTAATCTCAACAAAAGACAAGTGACAAATGAAAAGAGATTGAAAGAGGTCTCATTTCCTAGGCATTTAAAGAAATGTAGCTTAAAGGTCAGGAGATAAATTTAAGCTTGTCTTTCAAAAAGGAGCTAAGAGAAATTTAAGTACTGAAGGTAGAGGTAGAAATAAAATTTAAAAAATAAATTTAAAATAATAATAATTAAAAAAAAAAAGCTAACACATTTTTAATTGCACCATCAAAGGAGTTCTTTGTATTTTCCAGGCTATTCAAGTCCAATTAAATCACCATCAAATTCAAGGAATATCTTTAACCAAGAATCAAACCAGAGCATGCTAAACTGGAGACATATAGACATAACAAATTATGTTGCTGGTTCTTTCCGGGAAGGAATATAAACCCTGCAGGTATTTCAATAAAGGCAGAAAAGATACAACATCTCAAAATGGCATTTTACATGCACAGAAGTATTAGTTATCCTCCTTATTTCAGATATTAATTACAGTGGTAGTTTACAAAGATTACTGAAAACCATTTTACACGCTACTGCTCCTCAACAAGGGATCAGTGTGGTTCATTTAATATCATAGGAGATATCCCAAAAGCCCACAATCTTGAAGCTCAATAAAACTCTTTTGCAGCGTTAAGTGAAAACGTAGTCAGAGTATGTTTTAAGGAAAGGATTGGGAGAAAGAAAACAACTGATGGTAGTATGTCATGCGGCTTAGACACTTTCAACAGATTAATCTGTAAAAACTGGGTATCATGAGACTGTAAGTAACAAATTATAAGAAAAATAAAAATTTCAAACAATCATTATCCTTCGTAAAGGTGCCTGGAAAGGAGATCACTAGATATTCACAGAAATAAAAAATAATAATAATAAAAAAAATTAAAAAGTGCTTCACAGAACTGAAAATATTATATGATGCTGAAGGTGACAGAAACATGTCAAATCAGTCCTTCAGACCATAAAAATAAAAGATTTGCTTATCACAGCCTGATGAGAAAATTCTGATTTCTTTTCCTCTAGCAAGAGAGAAAAAATGTCTTTAGCACATCTGATAGTCAAAGTCATAACAAGTATGACCTCTAATCTCCCAATCATAGCAAGTTTTCTTTTCTGTTTCTGTGTTTATTAATCAGGGGGAATAACCACTGAAGCACATCAAGCCAATACCAATTGGTTTCAAATTCCCACTAAAACTTTTACACAACTTATTTAAAATAGTTTTTATATAAATCATTCAGTTGGTTTATTAACCCTTCCCTCTCTAGCCCCCTAAAACAGAAATACATTAATGATTGGTTTATTTGTTGTCTCTGATTCCTCTGAATTATTGAAAGAAAAATTCAGCACTCTCAGAAACTTTCACATTAATTTAGCAGTTTTTGTTCTTCTTGTGCCTGAAAGTCTAGATAATATCTTGAGGTAGGTTGATGGATGGCCAACTTCATATAACACATCTGTTTCTCCCCTTGCCTATAAGCCTCCTGGCAGAGTCTAAGTCAGACACATCTGCTTAGCATATATTCATCCTTGACGGAATCTGACGGAATCCATTACAAACAGCAACACATTTCTACTTGTATGATGGTTCAATTTAGTCTCTTAAACCTGGAGTGTCTTAAAATCCCAAATAAGTTATAATTTTTAATTAATTAATTAATTAATTAAGCACATCTGCCATCACATTTCTGTAAAATTTAAGACCAAAACCATGTAAAAATAGCTTTTCTCAATACACTAGGAGAAACTGATGGTATACATAGCTTAGGAAAATCAAGGGATAGTCCGGTGTGCACATGTAGACGGACATCTTTTCTAACTGCTGCTGACAAAGGCAAACAAACCCAGAGGACATAACCACTCCTAAACGCCTTGTAGGAGGTGACCACAGATGACAGCATCAAGAACGTGCTGCTGTCCAAGACAAAAAGCCTATTTCTCAGCTGGCCTCGTACTAAGATGTTACAAAAACTACAAGACTTTTCAAAATACACAATTAAAACATTAGAAAAAAAAAAAGTGTAAAGGAACTGAAGCAACGGTATTTAAGCACTTGCCTAATTCGCTTAAAAGAACAAGGGAGAACCATGAGACATCAGTATAACTTCCATCAGCCTGGAATTCAAGCAGGCAAAAATTTTGGCATAAAAATGCAAGTGTCTGTTTTGAATTACTGTGACAAAAAATGGATACCTGAAACTATTTTTGTTGAGAAATCTAGTTTACTTTACAAACCAACTGCAAGATGTGTTTGTACCTTCATTTGCAGCTCTAGATGCTCAGAGTGTTTAAGAAATTCAGCATTTTGAGAGCCTGGGGGCCACACATGCTCCTTAGCTCATTGTTTACACAGCCCATTGTGGTGAGGAATATATCCCAGCTCTCCACTTTGCTTTTCACCGCTTCTTTCAACAGGAACTAAAAAAAATGATATAATGCATTTGACTTATTCCAAGGGTTAACAAGAAAGATAAATGTGCCTGTTTTTCTACAACAAACCCATCCCCCAAAACACTTGTTTAAACATGAGGTTGTTCTAAGATTTATCTAGCTTTGCTTTCTCCAACTTAATCAAAAGTGGCAAAATCAGGAATCTGTTATTTAATTTATGGTCGTATCAATGGGAGCACATTTCCACACACAGGACTTCATGACTGCAGGTTTTCTATAAAGCAATTTAACAGAGTTTGGGGGAAAAAAAAATAAGACTAGGCAACTTTCAAATAAACACCAGGAAACTGTTTGGGAGACAGAAAACTACTGTGTTCTCAACCATCCTTTTATCACCTTCTGCATCCTGAAAAATGAGCATGATTTGAAGTCAAGACAATCTTGGTACCTCAAACCTTTACTTCTCATTAAATCCTTTCTTCACTGAATTATGCTATTCTATAGCATTTGCAGGAAGAATGCTGCAATAGAAGGCTAAAATCTGAGCTTTACATTCAAAGAATTACTCAGAAATACTCACTGCTGCCTAAGTTACAAGGTTGTAGTTTTCCAAATCTCAATATTTAGACCACATGAAAAAACATGCTTCATGTCAGTAGGCAATTACGCAATTGGTGAATTTTTTTCTAAGATTTTCAGCTTGAGTGTTTAATTTTTCTCATTTTGTACTAGAAATTCGCATCAGAAATAACAAAAACTTATTAATAACACAGAAAACTAATTGTTGTTTTAAGACACATAAATAAAAGTACATATGCATACAAATTCTTTGAATCATGCCTAAAACTCCCTCTGCACCATCTTTTCAGTGACATACTCATGTGTGATTCAAAATGCAAAGACTGAAAAATCATTGATTGATTAACACATCTAACTCACAAAGGAGGGCATAAGAACTATCATTAATTTACTGTACACATTAGTACATTCAATGAAAAGTTAAATCTAGAGTATTTTAAATCCTATTAATTTTCAAATTCTTATGATACCAGACATGAGTACTGTTAATGAAATAAACTTCCAATGCACAGTGTATCTGGCTTTCCACAAATTGCTAAGAAAAAAAACCCTAAATTGAGCTTTAGGAGCAAACAGGCTTTCCATCAGTGTCCCCAGCGCACTGACTTCCTGGCAATCTACAGTCAACTACTGATCAACCACAGATTTGCTTTAGCATATTCTTGTTGAATTTCACATTTGTCGTTCACACATGTGACAAAGTTTGTTGTTTTTTTTTTCATTAAAGATTGTGTTCACATCTGCAATGAGTTTCTGAAGCTGAATGCTGAGAAAGCTCATTATACTCATTCAAGTATCAATTTAGAAAGAAACAAAAGACAGATAAAAAAAAAAAAAATCACATTTTCCAGCACAATGTTGTGTGTAGGTAAAACTATCAGAACAGCAGTCAGCAACAATTTGATCTATGAATTTTAACCACTTAACATTTACTACTCCAGCAACGAAGTACCAAATCTGAACCCACATAATTAGAGGTTATATATAAAAGAAAGGCAACTGTAGGAAAAAAAAAAAAAAAGAAGAAAAAAAAAAAGAAACACAAAACACAGAACAAAAGCAACCAAAAAAAAAAACAAACCCACACACATAGCTAAAGTAACTATTAAAAATGTTGATTCCTCTCAAAATCAGAAGCATATTAATTAAATGTAAAAAGAACTACCTTATGAGATCCCTTCTAGCCCAGAGCTGCTGAAATCATCATGAAATGGTCTGCATAACAGCTGTAAAAATGCTTTGTTTTCTTTCCTGTCTTTTAATAAACACATGCACTCACAGAAGCAAGAAATCAAATACAATGAAGGGAAAAACAACAAAAAAGCATTCAAGACTGAGGGTGGGCTTGCCACTAAAATTACTGTGGCAATTGAACTGCTTTTCCAAACCAGTACTAGTAGTCCCTGGATTTCTGTTCCAAACCTCTGACTTGTTCTTAAATCTGTGACTTGTGCCATAATAGCCACCAAACTGCTTTTTAGCATTGCCGAATACTGAAGCAGAAAAGGCTAAACACTTCAGCCTTTTTTGCACTCTGAATCAGTAATTTTGCTCTCTTCATTAAACATTGCAGTATCAACATCTCTCAGCCCACTATGTATGTACTCTTAGAAAGATTTCTTGTTACCTTCAAGTCTTCTTTATTTTGTGCTGGGCTAGAGATTCCTGAGGTTGTTCCTGTGTGCTTAGGCTTTTTTGCTTGTCTGGGTTGTGTAATGCTTAGTCTCGGACATCTGACCTTGGTCTCACTTTCTGTCCTTCTTTTCTGTGTTTGAGATCACAGCGATTGTGATAAAGGTCAAAATCCTACTGCTCCAACTGATTTTTCCATGATGGAAAAAATTATTCTCAAGCTCTTAGCAGTCTTTCCCTAGTTTCATTTCTTCTGAGCTATACCTCCCAGAAGCCCTCATCTACCAAGTCACTGACCTCAAAAAATCAGTGTTCACAAGAGGCATTCCCGATATTTTCCCATTTTCTCTTCTATGCTTTCTAAGGATCAGGAGCTTGAATTTCATAGTTACTCTCCCACAAGCGTTCACTTAAATCTTCCACCTAAGGTTCCTTTGGGAAAGGGTATTGAATAGCTATTCTCTCTATTCAGGTTATATAAATTCAGTTCCACAAGCATCTCTGATTCAGGATTTAGCCAAAAACTAGGCATGTAAATCCAATCATGCAGTCAAAAGCCCTGACTGGCCACCTGGACATTTAAGGTGCAAAGATATGAGGTCTTCTGCTACTAATATATATTTATACATATAACACGTATTTTGCATATATTAAACTAATATATTATGGCAACTAGAATTCTACTGTCACTTGTGTCAAGAGCTGCTGGTAAGGTGGCAGGAATAAGTAGCACAGTGTCCATTCTGTGCCAAATCACAGTCAGAGAATGTCCTGAGTTGGAAAGGACCCACAAGGATTGTCGAGTCCAACTCCTGACCCTGCACATGACAACCCCACAGTTCACCCCCTGTGTCTGAGGGCGTTTTCCAGTTTCTTCTTGAACACTGTCAGGCTTGGGGCCGTGACACCTCCCTGGGGAGCCTGTTCCAGTGCTCCAGCACCCTCTGGGGAAGAACCTTTTCCTAATGTCCAACCTAAACCTCCCCTGGCACATCTTCCTGCCATTACCTCAGGTTCTGTCATTGGTCACTAAAGAGAAGAGTTTGGTGCCTGCTTCTCTTCCTCCCCTTGTGAGGAAGCTGTAGCCGCCATGAGGTCTCCTCTTAGTCTCCTCCTGGCTGAACAAACCAAGTGACTTTAGCTGCTCCTCATGCAGCTTCCTCTCCAAACCCTTCGCCAACTTCATAGTCCTCTTCTGGACACTCTCCAGCAGCTTTATACCTTTTTTATCCTGTGGCACCCAGAACTCCACACAGTGCTCCAGGTGAGGTCACACCAGTGCAGAGTAGAGCGGGACAATCACCTTCCTTGCCTAGCTGGCAATGCTGTGCTTGGTGCTTCCCAATGGCATTCGCAAACAAAACATTCCCCCCCAGCAGATCCCTGGGCCAACCCCTCAGCAACCATCCCCTGAGTGCACATGGAGTCATCACTGAGTAATTAAACAACACAAAAAAAGGCTACAGCAACACAACTGCTCAAAGTTTACAGCATTTGCACAGAAGGGCCTAAATTCTGCATCGTCCCTGCCCTCAAATCATGATTGGTGGTTTCCCAGAAACACACCCTAATGCAAAGTCTGTCCCCATCCCAAATCCAGAAGTGCTTCCTGTACCAGGGTTCAGTTTTGAGTTCCATGTCTGGGGAACCCAGGTAAGAAAAAAGATTCTTCTAGATTATTTTTCAAATTTAAAATAGTACTTTCAGGCTTTTTACAGTAAACTGTCACTGTGTAAAAACCTTGAAGAATTCCTCAGAACAGAGATATGGATCTGAGTAAAGTTTTGCTATTGTTAAAGCACTTGGAGGAATAGACACCAAAAAAAAAGGTTCATTTTCCAGTTTCCTCAATAAAATACAATGCCATGATTTAGCACAGATAACAGAATACAAATAGCTTATTCCAGTCTGCTTCTGTCCCTTAGTGCAGCACAGTTCATTGTACCTGAGATAATGGTGCTCACTGACATGGCTGTGTTGTTACTAGGTAACCAGAGATAAAATGCAGGGTTTAATGATTTTTATTTAATGCATTTTTATGAGAAAGTACACTCTTTTTTCCTCCCTTGATATTATTTGAGGTGGAAATGCTGTTTACATAGGGAGATATATTTAGCCATCCTCAGCAATCCAAACAAGAAAATTATTCAAACTGGATATTCAAACACCCAGTCAATAAATATTTCTGAACATATTGACTATTGCCACTATCAAACACTCACATCGTCACAGTGGCTGAGATCTCAAACCGCTTTGCCAGGGACAAGTATTCAGTAGGTCTCACAGCAGAGAGTAACAATGCCAAGAAAACAGACACGAGCTTAGGGACATTTGGGGCTGTTATGGATGTTTATGTGCTTCTCCATGGCAGAGAGGAAGAGTCCAAACCTGTGCCATCCTTCACCTCTCCTGTGGTGTCATGACATCCACATCTGACAAGGTCACAACATGTTTTTTTTCCTGTGGCTTTGCATTGCCCCAGCTCTCTCCAAAAGAGAGGCGTCATCACCAAAACCCACCACTCCCAGTGGGGTTCTGGTCACAAGAGACTCTACAGGGAGATGCACATCTCAGGAAACATCCTAATACCACAGCCATTGCCCTGGCAGTCTAGGCACACATCCAGGAGACCTTCCTGTAACTCTGAGCTTCTATACCTTTCATTTCTCATCACACAATTCAATGGGGGCCTGACAGCAGTGCCACTTGCTGAATTCAGCAGACATGTCCTTCTTTCAACACAGACTGATGGAGAAGTCACCACATATATACGACCACACAAGCCATCAAGTTTCTTCATATGCCAAGCCTTTTCTCTGTACCTTTACAAGGGCTGATGGCTTGTATATAACTTGTGACTGCTGAGCTCCTTTTAGATCAGCCCATTTCCCAACTCTCCCATCTTTGCAATAGGAGCAGGAAAGTGTTTATAGAGCTGAAAATCAACTGAAAGCCTCCAGCTAAGTGTGTGCATGCATGAGGGCTCAGCTCCCAGCAAGACTACAGCTCTAACTGCATACTTAGCTCCTGCAAGTTCTGCAAGATGAAGTGAGAATCAGATGAACAGAGAACTTTTTAAAAATGCAGTGTTGTAGAAGAAGCAAAAAATGAATAAATTCCTGCATCATTTGCTTTCACATAGAGATAAAGCCAAACTAACTTATGCCGCCAATACTGGATTATTTAACATTTTTCTCTGCAAAGGTTACCATCCAAAAAACAGGAATCACGCAATTAATTTGAAAACTTCTTCTTGACCCTTACTACTGGTCATCTTTAATTTAAAGTAGAAATTCCACTGGACACAGCACAGCTGGATCTTTATAGACAGTTATCCATGCCTCAGCATACATCCTTACTATCATGAATTAAGGAAAGAAGCCAGAGAGTCGTGGTCAATGGGGCAGAGTCCAGTTGGAGGCCTATATCTAGTGGAGTGCCTCAAGGGTCAGTACTGGGACCAGTACTATTCAATATATTCATCAATGACTTGGATGAGGGAATAGAGTGCACTGTCAGCAAGTTTGCTGATGACACCAAACTGGGAGGAGTGGCTGACACACCAGAAGGCTGTGCTGCCATCCAGAGAGACCTGGACAGGCTGGAGAGTTGGGCAGGGAAAAATTTAATGAAATATAACAAGGGAAGGTGTACAGTCTTGCATCTGGTTAGGAACAACCCTAGGCTGGGGAATGACCTGAACCCCAGGTTCCAGTATAAGTTGGGAAACAACCTGTTAGAGAGCAGCGTAGGGGAAGCAGCGTAGGTCGAGAGAGGTTCTTCTTCCTCTCTACTCTGCCCTGGTGAGACCCCATCTGGAGTATTGTGTCCAGTTCTGGGCCCCTCAGTTCCAGAAGGACAGGGAACTGCTGGAGAGAGTCCAATGCAGAGCAACAAGGATGATCAAGGAAGTGGAGCATCTCCTTTATGAGGGAAGGCTGAGGGTGCTGGGTCTCTTTAGCTTGGAGAAGAGGAGACTGAGGGGTGATCTTATTAATGTTTACAAATATATAAAGGGTGAGTGTCAGGAGGATGGAGCCAGGCTCTTCTCGGTGACAACCAATGATAGGACAAGGGGTAATGGGTTCAAACTGGAACACAGGAGGTTCCACTTAAATTTGAGAAGAAACTTCTTCACAGTGAGGGTGACAGAGCACTGGAACAGGTTGCCCAGGGGGTTGTGGAGTCTCCTACTCTGGAGACATTCAAAACTGGCCTGGACACATTCCTGTGTAGCCTCATGTAGGTGTTCCTGCTCCAGCAGGGGGATTGGACTGGATGATCTTTTGAGGTCCCTTCCAATTCCTAACATTCTGATTCTGTGAATGTTATGAGGTTCCACCTCCTATCACTTATATAAACAAGAAAAAATGCATCTAACAGTCCAAAATATATCTGGAGGTCAGTAAACAGTTCTTCCATTTCATTAGAAGTTTAAAATCACTGTATTTTTGATCCTCAAAACAGTACTGAGCACCTAGGTCTGACCATTTGCCTAGTTAAAATAAACAAAGCTGATGGTCAGACTCTAATCTGAAATTTGTTCTAGGGGAATTTTAAAAATCGTTAACTCTCCACTGTGTGCCACAGATATAACTGGTAACAGTACAACTTTGACTTCACCATCCTTCAGAAGCCTCTCTATGTACAGCCAGCCTGGCTTCTCACTACACCGCAGAGGTTTTAAGCAAGCAATAGCTATCAGTTTGTGGATTTATGAGGTGTTTTGGGTTTTTTTCTTCACTCTTTTCTTCCACATCCACAAATGCTGGCTAGTTCTCCCACCTCTGAGTTGTTACAAATAGTATCTGTCCATATTTCAGCTAACAGAGGTGTAAAACGCTATACTGACTTAAACTAGAGAACAGCAGCTTTAATACATTAAAGAAGAAAGTGTCTTTTACTGTGTATGCATGTCACATTTCACAGCTCCTCAGGTTAACTTAGAAGGACAGGTTAACAAATGTAACTGATTCCCAGTGCACTTCCCACTTTCAACAAGTTCACAGATACCTTGAGATTGCATTTTCCGTAGTTTATATTCCCCTTGGTACAGATCTTACTATGTCAAGTGCCATTCCATATTTGTATCAATGATCAGAAACAAAAATAAATGTGAAGTAAGACTGTTGAAATAATAAATTCTAAGAATGAAGTGGCAGTACCAGACACAACAGGTAAAGAGGGTCCATTCAAACATACCTGCGTTTTGTTATGAAAAATGTTATCTGCAATCAAGAAATACCTGCCATGCTTACAAAATGCATGTTGGAAAATACCAATTACACTTTTCCTGAAGTACACTAGAAACAGATCAACAAGGTGTTAAGCAACTAAAGCTGTGGGACCCTTTGTATAATGATCAACTGAGTACAGGTATGCAAACAAGGAAGCAGCAGGACCAAACAGTATCTCTGCCTCACAGGTGACATTAGTGGTGGCAGTGTTACAATGTTGAAGACACTCCAGTTGGTCACATTTGTATAGTTTCAGAAAAAAACAGAGTAAGAAGGAGATGGACATAAAAAACATAGGAGAGCTGAGGAAAATGTTTTACAGTTAGAACCATTAAGACCTCAATCTGTTCCTCATATCAACAGCACTGAGAAGTCACTCAGTGGCATGGAAACATCAGCTTCAGAAGGGTTTTTAATCTAGCAGAAGAGAGTAAAAGCACTGGTTGGAACCCAGTGCCAAACTAATTACAGTAAAAAGACATATTTATACCAGTGAGGGTGGTTAACCACTGGAACAAGCACAAACAAAATGATGGGTTTTCCGTTTCTTGTTTTGTTCACATCAAAGCAGGATAACTTTCTGATTAAATTTATTTTCCAAAATTCAAGTTATACTCTGACAGAATGTACTTACTGAGCTTAACAGTGACATAAGTGAATAGTCTAGTACTTCATTAACAAATGAAGTTCTGTTCCTGAGAAAGAGATTGTTTCTAATGGATTGGATAAAACTAGATACATACAAATACACAGAAAAGTGAAATAAATAACCCATCAGAGTAGCTATGAGGCAGCCTAAGTCTGATTGTATAACAGGTACAAAGCTCCACATTCAAAATCAGGGTGGGAGTGCCAAACTGAGAACTACAATCCCACAAATCTCCATTAATCACTGCATGACTCTGAAGACAAGTCTGACCTGTAGCTAGCTAAATGGAAGGGATAGGGGATGGCTTCAAATCTCTACTTCTAAGACTATCCGCTTAAATTAAGTTAAATGGTCAGTGGGTAAAAACCAGAAATGGAGCTGGGAACAGATATCAGAATTCAGAAATCCCTGCTGCCTAGGGAGCATGCGAATTACTACCCTAAACAAATGTTTTTCTTCTCCCTGTAAGTGGGACTGAGAATTTCACCCTTCAGCCTTGAACAATGTTAACCAAGGAGTCAGGCAAAACTCTTTCCCGTTGCCTCAGTTGCCTAATGATTAGCTGCACGCTGACGATGCTCAGTACTGAGGATGTACTAGATGCCATATTGAGATATCTCCTTCCGATTCCCTGGGTTTGAACTGTTAAATCCAATCATAACATTCTGAATTCCACTTCGGAAGAAAGACACTTAAAAGTTAAGCTAATCAGGCATTGCATTTGGCTCAAAATATCTATTTGTCCTAGATCTCTGTTTATGCCTCTTCATCCATTAATTTGTCCATAAAAAAACTGGAATTGTAAAGTATTAGTACTGTGTCATCTTGCAAAAGCTTATAATTTTTTAAATGGTATTGAAAACACAAGACTCAAGGTGGATGCAGTTCACTGCAGATCTACTAAAGACTGTTTGGAATTATAGCAAGAAGGATGTCACATATTAATAACTGCTGCTCACTGACAAGAAAATTCTACCTTATCACACGTGGATACAAGAGCAGAAAGAGAGAATGAGACAGAATGTAGGTGGAAGGCTTTGATCTACTTAAATTCTCTAAATGCCAGACTGAACAAAGTATGAAGGGCAAGTGACTAGAAGGAAGAGGAATGCTGAAAGATTCTTTATTTCATTTTTAAATGGAAAAATATTTTAAACTTTTCGTGAAAACCAACAGTGAAAATTCATGTACTGTTGCTGCATTGTCACACTAAGTCATGTGATAAAATCTATGGTATTTTTTCCATAGTTCTGTAAAACACAAAGTAATAACTCAAGTTTCAAATATATTATCCAAGATGTTTATATAACCCGTAAATTTTCCAGATTAGATTTTACATTAAAATACAACCCCAAAACAAACAAAAAACAGAACTCTGAAGAAACACAAGAGTCTTCCATTTAGAATTTACTAGAAATAGTCTTGAAGAGTTTCTCTTCATCTTACTGTCAAACCATGTTTAGCTTTTATTAGGCATATAAAAAACCATATCAGACTGTGATGAAAAAGCTAATAGAGCAGTCTGTCCTTTAGATACTGCTATGCCTTAGCAGCTCTCCAGCCACCAATATCTTTCTAGTGTAGGCTGCTCCATGTTTTTAAACATTAGCATTCTAGACAACAAAGAAGAAAGACAAGAACATACAGAGAAACTTCTAGATCATCTAGTCCATCCTGTTTCTTAAGGCATAATCAAACGTCTGTATCTCATTCTGGATTGAAATTTACATAATTCATTACATTTTAGAGACTGCAATTGTGAGAGCTCCATGACTTGCTCAATATATGTTGTTACGCAGTTATCATTATCAGGAAGTTTTGCACACAGTATTACGCGAATCTTCTCAAGCACAGCCTAATAGTACCATTTCTTCTTTCATCCACATATTATTTTATTTAACAAATTTGAAGGCTGTTGCTGTGTTTCCCTTTCAAAGGCTGATCACAGAAAATGCAAAATCCTGGCCAGGATCAGATGCACAGTAATAAACTGAGGAACCATGGTCAACTAATCACTAAAACAGCATAGTGTTAGGAGCAGGCAAACCAAGGAGACAGGTTAGACCACTGTCCCCTGGGTGAAATCCCTTAAGGAGCCAAGGAAAGGAGAACTTCATCCCCAGAACACCATGCAAAACCAAGGGCTTTGTTGACTACAGGGGTATAGGGCTTAATACATTTCAGTTTCCTACCTCTACCACAGTTGTCTTGGCAGCTTTGCACATAGGTAGGTTGAAATTTCTTGCAGTTTTCCTGCAGAAGAAAATAAAATGAATACATATGAAAAGCTATAATAGTACACGGAAAGACCTTTCACATATAAACTACTGCAAGTATCTCTGTAATACAAACATCACAAAGCTTTTTCCCAAATAGTTAGAGGACTAATGAAAAAACAGGGGGGACAAAAAAAGTGTTGTGGAATTGTGTAAGATGCATATGAAATCAAATCACATTTCGCTATATTCGAAAATATTTCTTACAACTCTTTTGACTTTTAATCAGCACATTGTTTAATTGAAATTGGGTATGCTACTGATACCTTCATTTATTAGATCCAAGAGCAGCAGCAAGCTGGGTTTTGTACAATGTTATTTCCCATTGTACAATGTTATGTCCCATTATTTCACTGCACAAAGAATGAAATGAATCTCCACAGGGGGGCCAATACAGGGCCTAACAACCTCTCAGGTCCCACATATGCCTTCATAATTCAGACTAGGTCTTGGGATAGCATTTTGCACAGTAGCAAATTTAATCCAGTTCTCCTGATTAAAATGCTGTGCCGGTTTTGGCACTCAATGCAAGACTCTGGCATTCATCACAGGTATTCCCACACAGTATTACTGCAACAAGGAAAAAGGGCCTCTATGGAATAGAAGTAACATGTTACTTATAACTGTGCTGGGATCTGTATCAAGATCCTAGCAGGCACAAGGAAAATCAAGTGATCTGTGTCAGCCCCACTCAGTAATTTTTCAGAAAGTGAAAAACCGTGTGGCATAATCTTTAAGAAAAAAACATACGTATATTTTAGCGGGGTTCCAATGACAGCTTCTCAGTATTTTTCTCTTTTAAAAAGTAGAATTCTTGAAAATTTTTCATCAAAATGCATGAAACTAGGGTTCAAAACAAGTCAAAAACCTCCCTTCCATCCATTCCCTTTCCATAGGAGCATAGGTGTTCTGATCATCTTTATTTTCAAACGCCCTTTCACCCTCTTGTGCAAAGACCAGAACTAGCGCCATAGACACGTTGACCTCTGGGATGCTGCTGCCACCTCGTGGGTGTGAGAGAGGCAGGCTATTGAATGGTCAAATCCTGAGACTACCATGTAATTTCAACAGGATTTCTAGAGCAGACACCTACTCAATCAAACCCAAAGACACATATCTTGGGGAAATCTTGTTTTATTGGCAATGTTAGCAGCTGTGAAGCCTCTAACAGAGTCTACAGAAGGGATAATATATTTTGTCTGTGGCTCTCCTCTGTAGCTGTGTAAATGCAAAAGGATGGAAGAGGAGGAAATCGTCAAACAAACAAACAAACAAACAAAACCCCACACACAAAAAGGCCCACCTTTAATTTATATTCTTCTCTTAGCATATGAATACTATACTAGCTAGTAATGATTTACGGAAAACTATCCAAAAGTAGGCAGATTAGAAAGTGAGAAGAAATACAGAGTTATAAAAGCTGCATTAAAACAGCAGAGGAATAGTTACAGGGGGAGAAGGCAGATGTGGAAACAAAGAATTCAGTATTTCATACTAAGTGACTACTTTTCTGAGCCAAAGACTTTCTCAAGATCACAATGTCTGGTCTGCCAGTAAAAGAAACTGATATAAAATTATTTTTACATATGGAAAAGAGTTACAAGAAAATATTTCTATGTCAAACTAAGGAGAGATAAGGGGTTTGACTCTGACCCTATTTATAAAAGCTAATACAATTTAGAATGTTTTTGGGTCGGCAAAATTGCTTCAGAATCAGTAGTCTTTTACAAGTTCTAAAGAACACATCATCCAGAAGAAGAAATACAGAAACACTGTACTTATTTTCCAATACGGAAAAATGGTCAGGTTTGGGGGTTATGAAATCCAGAAACTAGTTAGCTAAGTTTGCCTTTTTATTTTAAGATAGCTTTCTGGACATCAGTGTCTACAAAGTCCATTGTTCCCACAACGGATTCCTAAGCTGACCCAAAGGCATGACAACAGCTTTTCTCCCAAAGAGAAAAGATAGCAAACAAGTTCAAAGCACACTACAAAGACAACAAACTATATCCACTGCATACCTAATGGTGCAGATATGAAGCGACACCTCAGATATGAGCTAAATTTACGTATTGCAGAACCACTTGAAGCATGAAGACATGATCTGATATGACTGTCTGTGACAGCAGGGGCCCTGACTTGGGTTATCCCTTCAACATCTTTTTTCCTTTGTCAAGAGTGTACTTCCTGCAGCACCAAACCACACCTCCGCTTGTAAAGTGGAAGTATGTCGGGCTTGAACAATTCCAAAGTAGAATGCTACCACACGAAAAGGGAGGAGAACCAAAGGAGATATTATAGAATATCCACAAAAGCAGTGGTACTCCCTGCTGTTGTCCCTACCAGCAAAGCTCCAAGGGAGCTTAAGACCTGGAGACACTCTGTTCTGCTATATAGAACTAGCACCAGTATCAGACTAATGAAGTGAAATGTCCATATACATATCCTCTCAGCTACCACAGGAATTAGGTGGGATTATTTCATTTTGTTTGATAGGGTCTTGGATTATTTGCCTTGGTAGTGGTGCACTATACTTAAGAATTACTATCTACTGTGCTAGACACAGATCTTGTTACGCAAAAGCTGTGGTGCAGAATAATCCATTCAGCATAAAGACACCTTGAAGGAAAGTAGCCACAGCATTTTGTGTGCAACAAAAGAGACAGAGGACACAGAGTATCACATAGAAAACCTTGTTTAAAAAATTGCTTTCTAAAGGAGCTAATGCCATTCTGGATCCCCAAGAAAACATTATAGCTTCATGTACGAGCATAGACAAAAAACCTCATGCTGGCTTGTGCTCCAAATGTGTCTACCTAAAGTATATCCTTTAGATTTAATAAAGCTTCTAACTTGAGTGTGATTATCAGTTTAGCAGATACTTACTCCATCCCTATTGTCCCCACAGATACCAGAGTCACGGGAAATACTATAATTAGTACCACACTGCTGTGAAAGCAGTGGCAGATGTGAGCAAACCGAGCCTATGTCTACGTAGGCATAACTCAACAAAAGCAGAAATCATATAATAAAAAAGGTATGGAAGGGTCCCATTGGCAGTGAATACATACTCAGTATGTAGCACAATGTCAAAAATACATTTTCCTTTTCATCCTGTAGATCACAGAAATATTGTTGTTATATTCTAATCTATTGCAATTTCCTCCTCTGTTTTCTCCCACAGGCTATGAGATGAGCCTGTGTTTCTCTGTTCTACACCATCAGGTAATGTGTCTCATCCCAAACCAGAATGGATCATTGCTTATTGTGAGCAAATTCTGTTAAACTAGCAATACCCTATATGGAATAAAACACTGGATGATGATGTTTCCATCTTTGATTAGTTACGCTTGAAATAAAGAGTCAAGACTTTTAGGTTTTCACTCTAGATGAAGTAGTATCTGGTATCAACTGTATTGTGTGAATGTGTGAGACACATGAAAACTTCTGAAAGGAACAGGAGGGAAAGAGAGTGGCATAAAGAGAGACAAGCAGGGCAGAAAGGAAGGGCAGGAAGGGAGAATGCAACCAGTCTGTTTCTATGGAGAGTGAAAATGTTTTTCAGAGGTAAGTAAGCATAGATATATACAGGATAAAAGCACAGACAGTAGAGGCTCAAGGTCAAACAAAGATAAACCCAAGGGGGAAGACTGTTTCCAGTATTCCATGTCCCAAAGACTAAGGACAGCAGTTTAGCAGCCATCAAATCCGTGTGCATACATACATGAAAGTTCAGTTTTCATACAGGAAACCATCTTGTCTTGCCAGTGGACAAGACAGGATGTCAAGATTTAGGTAAACTAAAAAAATATTTCTCAATTTTCAGGTAGTTTAGGATTATTATTATAAGAGATATAGATTAAAATCTATGTTAATACACGTGTATATATACCTATATACACCAAGGAAAACATTACTTTCTTGGTATAATTTTCTCTGCATATTTTTCAGCTACTTTTTCAACTCCTTGTTTTAATACATACAAAGACAGAATGCATGATTCAGCATCTTCTTGTAGTAAACTGAAACCGAATACCATAACACTTACCTTTCCATCTGATAGCCATAAAACAAACAAACAAATAAAAACCAGGCATTAAACATAAGCAAACCTCTCCTGCTTCAGTTCAGGACAAACCAGAGCACAAATAAATGACTTTATCACTAGTGCAATGTCCAAACTTTTCCTACAAAAGATGTTTAAATTCATATGATGCCTCCTCCTACATCACTGAGACCAAATCAACTTTAAACACAGTCTTCTGGGGACAGAATCAAGTTTTCCCATCACTGACTGGCTGGGAGACTGATTCAGCTCCCTTTTCTTCTGACATACATGAACCTGCATTGCTTGGGTCAGCCTTGAATTGCACAAGGCAAACCACCCAAACTAACATGAAAATTGAAATGAACAATGTCACTACATTTCTTTACAGTTATAATGACTTTGGTCTGCAATGTCTCATTTTTAACTGGTAATGTTTTATTTCACAGCTAGGTTTGAATTCTCAAAAGTCATTAGAAAAAGCAATTGTATTTTTGTTTTTATAGCAGTTATAATTTGACAGTAGGGAAAGGCAATATGAAACAAAGTGAAATCAGTAGAACATTACATTGCCATCACACAGGAGACAGGATTCTATTTTGTTATCTAAACCATTAAAGAATCTTTTTCTACTGATAAACAAGTCACACCTGAAAATAATGTTCCCTGCACGATCAGCCTTCCATGCCTTTACAAGAGCAAAATCCCCTGTAATCGACTGCTCCAGAATGAAGTGACGGCCAGCAAACTCTCGCACCTACAGAGGAAAGTACACCATTGAGGACACCATTTCTTCAAACACATCTCCCATGTAATATTTATTTTATGGGGTTAATTTTACAGACTATTATATTTTGACTTCTTTTTGTACTACATAAAGTTTTATCTGAAAAATTGTATCTCAACTGTATAATAACAGAGAAGCACAGAAAGACTGTAAACCCCACTTTTATCATAATGTCTCTTTTCAGTGAAACAGAACAAGAATCAGATGCATATGCCTGCTGCTCCATCTGCTGGCACATCTACGAGCTAACCAAAACTGAAGCGCTAGAGCAGAACCGTTGAAAAAATCATAATCACCACCCACCACCAGAAATGCCAAATCTAAAATGAAGTGGATTTGAGACAAAGCACTCATACCACATAATCTGAAAGGCTGAATTCCATTTGGTTTTCTCTGCATTTATGGTCAATATTTGTAATTATGTTGTGCCTGAAGCCAGAATATGTAACTGACAAATGGCTAGTATTTTAATCCTATACAGAAACATTAAACAGTATTTCTCTTAACAATGTGTAAGGTTAGAATATACAGGAATATTACTTGAGAGCTATTTAAAATTTCTGAGAGGGGGAAGACGTATCACAAAAGTGTATCAGAAGTCAGGTTTTCAGTCCTGTAAAAGGAGGTCTGAACTTTTACAGAACGACACTTGCATTCAAAATGGATTTGAAGAGTGCACTTGATCAAATCATCCTAGTCTTCTTATTATTATTAGCCCTCCAAAATACTGACGACAGACTCTTCCACCAATGTTAAAAGTAGAAGAATAATATTATCAAAACAATAAACTATTTAATAGAAAAAAGAGTCCTTCAAATGATATATATGCTAAAAAAAATTAAGGGGAAAAAAAGACTAAGTTAATGATGAGATACTGAAAATAGTCATGCACAAAATACACTAAAACCATGGGGTCTGGAAATCACCTTTACCTGAGAGGTATTCTTGACGTAGAATTTAATGTTGTTTGCAGCCTAATTGGAACAGACAGCATTAGCCCCATCCATTTTTTCAAGTACAGTTATGGCACTGAGAAATCTCTTTTCTTCATGAATTCTATGTTCAGTTGCAATACAGAGCCCTTGTTTCTCACTTGGAAGTCAGACTCTTTATTTCTTTGCAGTTTCAAATACTGAGACTAAATTGCACTTCAACTGTTAGCAAATGCATTTCCTGGAAGTTTGTGTCAACTGAGCTCTTCCCTGCTTAACAGGAAAGTGTCCCATTTCCTGTAATGCTATACCTCCATGAAGAGCTGCAGGGCTGCTCACTTCACACCACTGTACTTATGGAGCACCTGCCTCATTAATAGGAGATTGTTCTCAACCCTTACCACACACTGCAGTGGCCTGGTACAAGATTTTGTTTGAATACAGAGCAAGCCAGGTAAGAGAACTCCCAAGTGAAGAGTAACTCAGCAAGGCAGATTTTCACTTGGACCAGTTCTTGATGTTAAGTCACCCTAAGGCTGCAAAAATTTTTCCAACACATCACAGAAGAGAGATGGAAGCAGTAGGAGGAAAACTTATATGTCTGGTACCAGAGACATCCTGTTAATCCAATATACAAAGGTTAAACTTGTCCAGGAGATGCTTAAACTATAGTTTATCTTGGAAATATGTACTAAATTCAGTTTTCAAAGCAGAAAGCTTCTTAACAACAAATTGATGTCTTACCTCTCTCGGTTGGCTGGCAATGGCAATGGTGCCATCTTTGTTGTACTTAATAGGAGCACCTCCTTCCTGCACCAGTGTCCCGTAGCCGGTACTGGTGTAAAATGCTGGGATTCCTGCTCCTCCCGCTCTAATACGTTCAGCGAGTGTACCCTATGGGAAAACATTTAAGAACTAGTCATTTGAGAACAACAACTTTGATGAAAAGCTTGTACGAATTCATTTTTACATCCTGTCATTTGGAGCTTTTCCTTCTGAATTCAGTAGACCATCACATCTATTTCTTCCTCCCATTTTAGCTCTCCTTTGTGGGATTGGTACTGGATGTGGCAGGAAATGCTTCACACACCCCCATAAATTGCTCAAGAGCTCACCATCACACAACACCCTGCCAACTCCTGAGCCCCAGCATGTCGCTGTGTCTCCTTCTCCTTCAGCTTGTTTCCCAATCCATTACTCTGAAAAGAGTACAGAGTTCTTCTTCTCTTTCCCACCTAGCTACCTACGCTAGAAGGTTTTTCTTTTGTACCAGTCCTAGGCATTTATTTTTCATATGCCAACATCTTAGGAAAAACCTCATACCTCCCTCCAAGTTGAAATAGCCAGGCATAGCAGACTGAGAAAGGAATGAGTACAGTGATCTGCGTTAGCTGTGCAGATACCAGGAAGCTGACAGAACAACATTTCTACTCTGTTTGGCTACCCCATCTGCGCTCTGCTCTGTGTTCAGCTGTATCATGGATATTAACAGCTGAAGTCCTCATCAGTCTTCATTACAGATTTATGGCCAAAGACATCTCTGCCTACTTTTCACGAGTGTTCTTTCCCAAATGTTTTTGATATTTTTCTGGATTCAAAGCAAGACAAGACAGTCATGGTCAATTATCTAGCTTGACAGCAGGTTGCATTTTCCCCAGTTATCCTGCACAATGACTTCTGGTAGGTTTACAAAATGCTGGCAAGATGCAGATGTGAACCATGCAATGATACAAAGTCCCATATTCAAAGCAGTCTTAGCATTTAAAGATCTCACCATCATCTCTCCCAACTGTGTAACAAGGACACAACAGTCCCCCATTTTGCCTAAAGTCACACCAAACTCGAAGAGCATTTTCAAAAGGCTATTTTATCTTGACACAAATATTTCAAATCCCCACATCTCCTAGCAAGTCATTAATTCACCTTACTGTTTACCACTGCACACTGTAGACCCAGTATTTTCATGCTGGATCTACACAGCTTGCCTGTGCAGTCCACAAAGCCAATCACATGTTTAAGGAGTTCAAGGTCTCTTAGATGAATGCATTGAACATTAAGTAGGGAGAAAGAGCAAACAAATTTTGAGATTTGCAATTTTCAAAACATAAGTGACGAGTGCCTGGTTATTCCTATGTCAGCCGACTGGGTATAAAAGGAGCTTTTCCACCCACCTCAGTAATTCTAAGAGACATTCCCTAGAGATGGAGCCCAAGACTCTTATCTCCACAAAAACTTAAGACTGTTGCTTTTCCTTAAGAGCTGCCCAAAGCCCAAAGGTTATGTGTCACCCTTGGAAATGCCACACACTAATATGCTGTAGGCTTTAAAATTAGAGTACTAATTTCACAAAAATAGATCTCAATAGAATGTGACTGATACTCATGATTTTAGAATCTCATTGCATTCAGGCTATTTAGGTAGCTTGACAGTGCTAAACTAATTAAAACTATGGTGCTATAAAGTAAAGTTGTAAATATTGACTCATAATACAATGCAGACACTAATTTAGTTACGATTCAATGAACAAGCCCAAAACAGTTGTTTCACAATGAAACAAAATCTCCTATTTGACTGTCACCCAGCAGATGGCAGACACCACACACGCAACATCCCAAAAAGCACAACATAAGCTGCCACCAACACAGGAACTTGGCAACTCCCTGACCTCTTCCCCCTTATATGGGCCACAGTAATGAGCACACTTTGTGTGTTTTTCTACAATCTGGGAGGAACTACCAAAAATCAAATATTGTACAATAAAATATACATATGTATGCATGTACATACACATATGCTTGAAATGAACGTAACAAGTCATAAAAGGAATTCACACGATACAACCAGACAGTTTTTAGCAGACCAGTGGCAGCCTACAGCCCATGATCCTAAGATGGCAAGTGTCATCTGTCTTTACTGCACGTATGCACACAGGCAATACATTTGCTTCGCAAAATAATTTTACAAGAGCACTTAAGTATCATTCCACTCAGTATTTTAGATAAAAATAAATCACTAGTCTCCTAGAGACATTTCTTACCTGAGGTATAAGCTCAACTTCAAGCTCACCAGATAAAAACTGCCGTTCAAATTCAGCATTCTCTCCAACATACGATGACACCATGCGTTTTATCTGCTTAGTATGAAGCAGAAGACCAAGTCCAAAATTGTCAACACTGTGTAGAAAGACCCAGACAATATTCATCATTTATAACAGAGTTTTTGTTGTATTCAAAGCACTTGACAAACATTAATGACCTAAAAAGACAAAACAAAGTTATCTCCCCCCACTTCAGACATAAGGAATTGGAGATAAAAATAAAACCCCAGCTTTTAGGGGGGAAACATTATAATTACAATTAACATTTAAGACTCCGGTGCTCCAATCTCATCTCTTCCAAAACTTCTTTTTAAATACATTCCACATGTAACAGCTATAAATACCAACTTTGAAAGTGGTGTTATTTTACACACGTGACCCTTTAAAAAGCATTACTAATTTCTACAAAGTCACACATCACAACTTGGCTTTGAGTAAACACGGACTTATTTTTTTGTTTAAACTCTCACTCCCCAGGAAAAAGACAAATGATTGTTTAGCAGCTCAAGGAGAAGGGCACATTCACATTTATAGTGCTAGTTTGTATATAAGGTGAGAAAATAGTTGTATTTAAATCCTATTACAGCAAATAATGCAATTTCTTATTGAGAAATTGCCTACTCCAGCAAAAGACATTACACTGCAGTTGGCATTTTCTTGTGTGTGTCATAATATTGGCTTAAACTGAATGCCAAAGATAACATACAGCATTTTTCTTGTGTCAGTGCTTCTAAATTCTGATATCGTGAAGATATTACTCTCTATTAGTTTTTAGCATTTTTGCCATGTTTGTCACCCTGTATTGTGCACTGATGGGGCAAGAATCTATTTCAAGAGTCCCTGTGACAAAGAGGCTCTGAAAAAAAATGCTATTTCAATGAACATAATTAATAACATAATAATAAAAAATAAACATAACAATAACATAAGTTAAAATATAAAAATGGAAATAAACAGACATGATATAACGAAGACATATTTCTTTCATATTTCCAACATATCATGTAAGATGTTGGCAGAATGGTACACATGCACAAAGCTCCCCTACATTTATGTTGGTCTCTGCAACGCATTAGTGAAGAACTCAGACCTTCCACTCCCACTATGGGAAAGATGCCACAACCCAGAAGCACCTCACAAGAAGTGATGTATATCTGCACTAGTTGTCTCAATTCAGTATTACTTGATTATTGACACGATGGTTCAATATTTCGGGATAATATTGAAAAATACTAAAAGAATGCTTTAAGAAACCCAGCCTAGTACCCAGTAACTAACATGCACATGTGCTTACAATATATGCAACTTATTGAAAACACCACTCCTGACAGAGCTCCAAAAATGTTGTCTGTATTTTCTAATTCTATTAACTGCTTTAATGAAATATATCCCTTTCATACACAAATCTTACCCTTTTGGTGGTCTTGCACCACCATGTCTACAATATTGCTTTCTTCTCTAGGTACTGTTAGAAACTGTCTTTCCACTAATGACCAGATAGAGAAAGTAATGCAATAGACAGCTTTCCTTCTATTCTCACTGCTTATACCTTACCCTAATTATGGGTAAGTATATTGCCTAACCCTGGCTTTATAAGCTGTGGTGATGTGGGAAACAAAGAATGTAAAGGAGACACATGTAAGTAGTGCAATACAAATCTATATTTCTTATACAAAAAATAGTATCTTATCACAAAAGTTGAAAAAAACAAAAAATCAAGGTACGTTGCTGAGTAAGCCAAGAGGTCCACTTTATGTATTTTAATACTTCACCACTTCAGGATCCACATCAGACATCCCAGATGCAACCTCCTGGCATCCTTTCCAAAGGCCAGATTCAAAAAGTTTACTATTATACAGTATTCATTTTCAAATATAAAAGTGGTATCAATGAACACACTTTCACAGCAGCAGCACTACCCTCTTGCTCACCAGTGCTGACATCCCACAGCACATGCTGCAGTGCTGCATGTGAAGGGAGCAGAACCGACACCAGACCTTCGCCTCCCACCACAATACCCGCAATGGTTGCAAGGACAGACATGCAGTCAGAAAGACTTCTCAACTGCATGCATAATGAGGACTATTTTAAGGCTAGGACTATTTCAAGAAGATAGGCCATTTCTATGCATAATCAGGCATTTTGGAAACTACCTGAGGGGAAAGGAAACAAGCTTCACTCTTCTTGTACTCTGAATTTATTTTATGTTCTCTAGATGTAAAGAACTTGGCTTATTAGAAAAGCTGATTCCACTCTCCAACTCTGACCTATTAAAAAAAAATAAAAATCTAATTCTGATGCAACGTTAAAAGCGTTACAGTGCCAAAGCCTTGCAAATAAAATGTGTGCTGCCAGGAAACAGCCCAGATTTCTAACTCCCCACAGGAAAAAATCTAGTAGTTTGAAACTAAAAGAGCCGCGAATAGAGTAAAAGGAGGAGTCTCGTGGGCAATGAAACAGATTAAAAAACCAAAACAAAAGAAAAACAAACAGAAATTCCATGATTTCCTGTATAGGAAATTCACTCAAAGGAGGACAATCCCTCTCAAAACAAAACAATCAACCCCTGACCTCTCATTATAAAAGGTAGCAAGCAAACGTAACAGATTAACCAACATCTGATGGTAATTTAAGGGGTTTGCATAACTAGAGTACTGTGTAGCAAAAGTACAGAAGTTAAGCAAAACTGCACAGCACTTCATAGTGCAAGAACAGGCAGGGACAGCTTGGAACTGCTTACAAACCAGAGTTTGCTATTTGTGTGCATCAATCAGGTGGTTAATGCTGCTCCTACCATTGCAAAACTTGCAAGCTATCAAACAGAAATAGGCAGACACAAGATTTCTGCATGCGGACATCTGAGTGCACCTTCACATGCGACAGTGATGGCAACTGAGAGTCAACAGTAGATTTGTAATGGTTAAAGAAATTTCTGCCTCATTTCACTAAGATCTATAATCCTTCCTCCAACAGTCTCAGAGGGAGCTACTGGACTCCATTTTCATCACAGCATTTTGCATTTCATCCTGCAGGATCCCATACAAATACACCTGGTTACCTCATCTACTACAGGCAGGTATCTTCTCTCAAGTAAAACTTTGTAGTTACAAAGTTCCCTACATAAATTAGAAAGTTGCACAAATGTTGTTCTCTGTCATACTTACCCCAAGTTGTTCTTCTTGAATTTTCTCCTCACCTCAAAGGTATCCATTTTATACAGAAATAAAATTGCAGTAAGGATCAGTCACTGAGTACACACATCATTCCACCTTATTTCCCTAGCAAACTGAGAAATTTTACCTTCAGAAAGTCATGTACCAAGAGGTTCTGCCTGATAACACAAAATTACTTCAATTCCCAGCTGCATTTCATCTTCAGAGAAGCATTACAAAATCCAATTGCTCTTACTCATATGCTTATTTTAGATGTAAATTTCTTAAAAGAAATATAGCGCTATCCATCCTTTTTAAGGATGCAATCTGCATTCAGTTTTCCAGCTAAAATAACCTTTTTGCTTTCCATGCATATCAGTTTTCCTTTCCTTTCCCTCCCAAAACTCATTTTGAGCAATTCAGTCTATTTCCTATGTTTTTTTCATATACTTGAATGTCCTACGAAAACAACATTTCACATAGCAGTGAAAATGTTGTACTCATTCCTATTGTCCCTACCCTTTGCTCTTTACTTGATATCACTATCCCAGAACAAAAATAAAAAACAATTTCTCATTTAGGGAAATTTCCTTCAATATAACATTTCTTATGGTGATGGTTAGTTACTTGTTCTGCCTTTCCATATTTTGCTGCTTTCTTTGTTGATTTGGTCACAAAAGTTTCTTTGAACTTTTCAGCCTAATTCATGCTGAAAATATTACCCCTAAAATACCTGCCTTGCAGGCAATGCCCTTCCTATCAAATAGTAACCATTGAAAAAAAAAAAAAGATCCTTTACTATGGAAAAAATACATCCTCTATATCTATTTTAAAAGCTGTATTCCATCATTGAAAAGTTTGACTAAGGTGAGTGCAATAAAAATGTGTTGCCCTAGATAGGAAGGAAAAAGGCGTGGTGGAAGCTGATATAGCTGTTACACGTGCTGTTGGAAAAGCACGTAAGTGTTAGACATAAAATGTGTCCCTTTGCCCTCAAAATTAAGATCTCTAGACATTTCCCCATTCTGTATTAGGATGAAATATGAATCAACAGAATATATGAAATACTTATAGGAAAAGAGATCTAACCTGGTACTCAAGAACATATATTCCTTGGAATCCCACCAAGATCACAAGTCACTGGCTACGAAAGATTAACATATTTGAGTTTTGGAGAATTAAACATGTTGGACAAAGAGCAGTCAACATGATACCCTCCCTGACCTTTCTCTTCTCATAATTTGGGGATTGGAAGGATGGAAGGGTAACTCTATAACCCCCAAAGACTATGGATTGAGGAAAAAAAAGGATACAGTAGGAAACCTGGGGCAAGGCTCCACCTAAGGCAGAAACTAGCATTTCCTGCAACTTACCATTGCTGAGAAAAAGCCTATTTATTGTTGGTCCTACTCCTGCAGAACACTTCATACAAAAACAGTATTCTGCTTCTGGAAATGCATGAGCAGTCTCTCTAGGCATTTGGCAGGTCTGAGTGTTGCACAACTATGCATGAAACTTGATAAGAAACGGACCTGTTCCAGAGATAGAAATTTTCGTGGCAAGAGGCTGCAAGTGGGACGGGGAAATAATTTCCTCCACCATTCTTCACTTAAGAGGCTTCATCCTATCTGTTTTACTTTGTAATATCAGCTTTTCAGCCTTCAAAAGGATCTGCTCCAAGCTACATGCAACTACGTCTCCCAACGGGTCCATACTTCCTAGGGAAGTCCAGGTATGCTCCCCAACTTCAAGAAAAGTATCAATCACTACCTGTTTGGCATTTCTTAGTAAGAGAGCATTAAGCTTTCAGGCTTACAGGGGTGCCTGACCATAACATGAAACTTCACCAACGTCAAAAAAGGTATGGAGCTAAAGATACCGTCTGAGTTCTTAGTGATGTACATTCACAAGTCATCAAAAATAATCATAAAGTATAATCCTGGCAACACCATAAAGTGATCCTTTGTATCCATTGTGCAGAAAATTAGTAGATGCCTACTAGACAGTGTTTGCCAGATGACACCAAACAAAAGTGCAAGCACAACAAGGGTAAAATAAGTGTAGACAATCCCCCATAAAACAGTTCTTGATGACTCATCTTTCCCAGTCTTCTACCTGGCTCTTAACAGTGAGACTACATTCCACAACAATCCCCCATGTGTTACACCGGAAGATTACTAAGGAGTCAGCTCAGAGGAAACTGTTTCCCCTCCTTTTCTGTTCTTCACTTCCATTAGGGTACATAGAATGATGGCAAGATGAGGAATGGGAGTCAATTAGCAGAGAGAAGAAAACAGATTCAATTAATAGGAAGGTAAATTAGAGGCATAATGTTTATTTGACCTACTGATTCTTGAGACACTGCCTTCAGCCACCTTTTTTCTTTCCTTTTTCCTATGATATTTTCCCACCTGTCCTACTGGAAACTGCTTAATGGAAAGCAGAAGGTGACTGAGGGAAGGTGACTGAGAAAAGAGGAGGAAGAGTGTATGGGTGCTGTCATACACTCAGGCAGTCCTGGTTGGGAGAAGGAAGAGGCAGGACAAAAAACAGGGCAGAAACCACAGAAACAGTCTCACCGCTTTTTCAGCCCATGGCAAAGGACAAAAGAAACAGTGCACTGAATCTGTCACAGCTCAGCAGACTGCGACAACTTCCACTTTGGAGGGGAGAAAGAAGAAAGAAAATAATGGAGCCCACAGTTGCTGGGAATCATGGAGACCTGCCTGCTAGTTAGTGTGACCAAGCCTTAAACTCCCTCTACTCCTTGTCTGCACTGCTTGCACTGTACTCTTCTTCCTCCACTACAAAACCCTTCACAGAGGAACTCTGTCCTCTCTGCTCTGATAACTTCATCTTGGCTCCTTCCCCACCAAGCAAAATGGCAGTTTTCTTCTTCCACCATTCTCCCCCCAAAAACAATGCTCCAGTCCGGTAAGAATGAGAGGTGCAGGCATAAAGGCCAAGTCCATCAAAAGGGTACAAAGGCAAGTAATTTTGAAGAGGGCGCGTACTGTACATTGCATGGTTATATCAGCAGCAAGGTCTCCTCTTTCCACATTCCTTTCCGCTATGAAATGGCATACTGTGTTTTTTTACAACTAATCAAATAACTCTAGTTAGAACTTTTAAAATTTACCATACTTTTCCTTCACAGGGTATAGACTTAATCTGGTAAACATTTGGATTTCTTTATGAAGGCATCATACTCCATAAGTCTCCTGGCTGAAAACTAGGTTTACCTTTTATTGTCACTTTTCTAAAACCAAGCTGACACAGTTCATCGACCACGCTGAGTTCTATACCTATTTTGTCTTCATTTGTAATCACAACCAGAAAGTCATCTGCACAGCTGACTTCTCAATAGTTTCATGTAGTGCAGAGTGCAGTACAATTCATCCTGCTAAAATCCTAGACAACATCCACAATGAAATTAGCAAGACCACCCGGTCAGATTTTCAGGGATTGCAGTCTCACAGTATGACCAATTCAACAGCTGCAATAAAATATCTGATTAGATTCTTTACGATGAATGGAGATGATTAAAAAAAAATAAACTGCCTCAAATAATCAACTTAATAATGAAAATATCTTATAAACCTTGTCTCATCACCTCTCTGAACCAAGAGATTGTCAAATTCATGCCATTAAAACCACATGACACCTTACACTGTGTGAAAAAGCTTATCAACTTTCTGCGAATTTGGAATGCAACTTCTATCTGACAGTATTTTAAAATATATTTTAATAAACATAAGTAATATAAATACATATAAGTAAATATAACATATATTAAAAAGTACTAATAAGCATGGAAATAAGCTGTAAGAGTCACATACGCAAGAACAAACAAGGAGCCTGTGGCAAAGATGCCAGACACATTTTGTTTGTAACAGAAACATACAATTCAAAGCAATGACTGAAAAATGAGATAAACTTAAACTTTAATATACATAACATTTATTAATCCTGCCTTAAATTCAAGATATTTAGGAATATAAGAATACCTTTTGTGCTTTAGCAAATGAGGTGCATTAATTTTACCATTGCACCTGTGCCATAGAGCAGTGCTAATCTCAAGGTTTGGCAACTGCAAATAGCCCATTAGAAAAACAGGTATAAAAAGGTATTATGTTGAACAGAACTAAATAAGTGAGCTCAGGCATCATGACCAACAGCTCAAATATTTATTGCAAAGCTATTTTCTCTTTACTAATGCATTACATGAGCACAGAGACCAAAGGTTCAAAAAGCTGATAATGTCTTTTAAGCAGACAGTCTGAACTTGTGATAATATGACAGCATGCTCCCTATCTCCTTTTAGATGATCAGACAGGTAATTAGTAATTAAGATATTAACTGTGACTGCTCTATTTTTACCATAAGTGAAATTCCACTGTTCAACCCTATTGCATTCAAAAAGAATGCATACTTCAGTTTCAAAAGCAGACAGCCCAGAGAGAAGTAGTTCATGCAAGTCAGATGATGTGTGCAAGTAGCACAAGTAATATACTGTATTTTCACCAATACAAATTCAGCCTATTGAGGTGGTAGAGACAGAACAAAAGTGTTGATCTCAGAATGTGATTAAAGGAAAATTAGTTATTCTTTTCTTTGAGAAAAATAATTAAAAATAATAATTTGGTACCAATTTCTTAAACTTTCGTTTTAAATATTTGGCTGTGTTGACAAGAACATAGCTTTTCTTGCAACACAGATCCTGAAACAAGAGATCTGACAATCTGCATTAGGGAAGTCTTAGCATAAGCTGACCTGAAACGCCTAAGTCCACTGTAACTTGAAATCAATGCAACAAGACAAGGCAAAATCACAAGAAGATGAAAAAACAGTCATGTGCAATAACGTATTGTATACTAATCACAACTATGTTGGGAATTTACTAAACCAAAGTTTAAAATAAGGACCTCCTGACACATGTGGAGCAAGCCAAATTTACAAAATAACGCAGAAAAAAACTGATAAAATGGATTTTAGTAGGTTATTGAGTCAGAATCCTCTAAATTTAAAGTGCTTATAATAACGCTGTGTAAAGGAAATATTTAAAATATGAATAAAGCAGGCAAAACAAGTTATAAGGGAAGGTGTGAGAGGTCGCATTTTAGAAGAACACCCACCCATCGTGGTATCTTTCACTATCTCCCTAGTTCACAAGCTTCAGTTTCCCCTGCAGCAAGTTGTGTAAATACCAGAGATACTGGATATTTGTACTGTTTCCCTTTCAAACACTTTGCCTTGCTTGGTTTGGCAAAAGAGTAACTACCCTTAAAGGTGCCGTTTCAATAGTCAGCAGACAGTGTACGCGCTAGCAGAACGCACAGCAACAGACACTAAGTTTAGCAGTATGATGTTTCTAACTAGGGTACCTAAAAGTACCGCATAAACTACTGTACCACCGGTCCTTGACAAGCCTTTCAAAGGCCAAAACAAGGACTTTACCTGCCAACAACTACATGATTTGAACATGGATTTGCAGAAGTAGTTTCCTCCTGCAAATACACTGTAGCACAGAACAGCAATGTGTGAACTTGTGAATATCCTACTCCTTTAAAGTTGTTTCCAGACACTGGCAAGCATTCCTAGGCTTTGCTGAACCTTCTTTCCAGCTAATAGAGAGCTGGTAAGGGCATTTCGGGACTTCCTACTTACTGCTTGCAGCTGGATGTAAGTGAAGCACAGTCTCCATTACTGCTATTTTAGTTATAAGCAGATAGCTCTGTAACACATTTTGTGGTTCACGCATATTGAAAGACATGTGACTTAATCCACCATTCTCCAGAATAGGCTGTCAGTCTACATACTTGGCTCCTTCCCTGCTCCAATTACAAGTTGCCAGCTAAACCCACTGCAGGATGAGAAAACCTAACCACAACCAATTACCTCCTGTCTGCTGGAAGAGCAGGAGGGAGAAGAGAAAGCAGCTGCAGTCAGGAAGATGAAATGCAGAAGGATATCAACTGCAGTACAAACAAAGGCGCCAAAGCAAAACACACTGAACCAGAGGCATCTTGGAAAGTTACAAATTACTCATCCCGACATCTCGAGATTACAGGAACAATTCACCTTTTGAATACTTTGCTGCAGGTAATACAACTGCTGTACTACTTCAGTTTTAAAGTCAATTTATTAACATTTAAATACTTGGTAATATCACTACGCTTTTTGGCATGGTATTAGAAGATGTTTAGTGGTAGCAATGGCTGTAATGAGGATTCTGACTTTATGAACCATGATCTCTGTGACTTAATCTGGTTCTCAAATCCTAAAGAACTACAGCGGGCTGAGTTCCATATAATAGTAATACAATAAATAAAAACAATAGATGAGACTATATTTTTTTACTAATTTAATTTCAAAATAAATTATACTGTTCACCATGAGAGCAAAATCAGGATTTTTACAAACTAGACTTTATGAAAAACCTAGATTCCCTCTGGCATTTTCAAAGCACCACACTGTTCTGTGAGGAGCTTACCAAACTTCCAAGAACGTTCCCAGAAAACTAGTTTCAAGAAGAAAAGGAATTAAGTTTTGCTTTCCCACCAGCAACCAAATGTTTTACAGATTTTACTCCAGCCTCAAAATCCAAAGAATTTCCAGGAAAGTTAGCATTATTTCAAGGAAAATTAATTCTAAGAAAATGTCAGCTTCTCCATTCTCTTCATTTTTCCTCACTTCCTTCACAGAAGCATCTGTGCAACATCTTTATCTACATCATGTGTATCATTCAGAAATAAGACTACAAGAAAAGAGAATGATCTCTAAGTGACTGATCTTTCCACTGAAAATGATCTTGTTCCTTTCTCTCTCCTTGTTACCACCCAGCAGAAATTGTTTCCCACAAGTCTGAGTTTGACTGTGTATGTGTCAAATACAAATATAAATCATATCTGTTTTCCAATGAATGTGCAATTGCAAGCATGAAGCACTGAACAAAATAAAGATCAACATATTGTGATCTTCAGCCTCAGAAGCCTGGACTATATATATATAGAGGAAATAAATATGTGGTTTTTGAATGTTGTTCTGATTTCAAACTGAGTTAAATGCAGACGGGTTAAAATCAAAACAGATTGATATACAAATCTACGGACAAAGTATATGGGAGGTGTAATGATACAGTTGAAAATAGCACAAGCATTATAAGATAAATCCCACCTAATTCACTTCTTTGGCAAGGCTGGACGAATTGAGAGAACAGGGTTTTACATCTATTTTCATTTTGTGTGAAGAACAACATTCTTTATACCCAAACAACCTGTCTGGTTCACATAAACTTGTCTCTCTTTTTTTCCAATGTAGGTACAGAAGAAAACAGTTTCCTGGTTTGTTCGTTTTTTTTGTTTTTTTTTTTTCCCTAAAGATCTTGTTCCACAATTGGATAAGGGTTGAGCTTCTACAGAACATATGGCAGACTTTACAACCCAAGGAAAGGGCTCATAATTGCAAGCATTAATTAAGTTCCATGAAAACAATAAAATATTCTCAGTATTCTTTCATCACAAATGCAGCATTCAAAAGGAAAAAAGTTCACAGAAATATAATAACACGGATATTACGACTTGCTGAAAGTATTCAACATTATAAAAACAAACAAACAAAAAAGAATGCTCACAAACTATCTTCCGTACCAACTGGGGTGTGTAACCTCAGTACACCTAGCCATGAGAAGACTTTTTTCACAAGTGAATAGAGTTCAGGATGAGCTCCCTAATCAAAGAAAATTTGCTTTAGAAAGCAAATTACTTGTACTTCTTTAGAAAGTACAATGCCACCAGCAGATATCAGTCTTCCAATATTCTTTAAATCTACAGTGAACTAAATTACACTGGAATTATTATGTTGCTGAAGCTGACACTTAATAGAATAAATCACGGAACCAAGGTTAGGGTCACCTACAGATGCTAGTCATCCAACAACACTGCAAAGAACAGAACATCATTCTTATTGACCAGGCTGATTTCAAATAAAAGTCATTATATTATGCATATCAATATTTTTATTTAATTTCATTTCTGTTTTATCAATGCACTGCAATAGAAGTGGCTGTAGTTATTTCTCTATATGAACATCATTAGGTATTGTGGAGTCTACTACTATGAACAGTTTGTGCAAAAATTAGCACAAATTAGAAGATAAGAAATCATATGTAAAATAATTATTCCTACTGTCAACCCCATATGAATTTCTTAATGGGCAAACATTAAAAAAAAGAATAAATAAAAATTCCAAGACCCACTGAAGAGGCTCTCCATTCTTTCATCATAAATATTCTCCACTGTCGTTGTATTGTTTGGGGTTTTATTTAAGTAACAGAATTACAAAAACAATGTCAGAAAGCATCAACTGTACGTTAAAAAAATCCCTATACGGAAATTCACATACATACAAAAAATCACTGATATTACATTTAAAGCATCTAAGTCAGAGTTTTCAGCTACAGACAACCAGTTGTACGTATATAAATATACATAACTGCCATGTTCTAAACCAGTGACAACTGCTTCCTGACAAAGCCAAGTATACACACAGTATTGTACTTTCTGGGCTCATTCAAAAAATAACACTTTCAAGAAAAGTTGTATGGTTAATATGAAAATTCTTATGATGAAAAGCAAGACTTTTTCATACATATCAGCCTTTTCACATGCACATAATCTGTACTTACTGAATGACAGACATATGAGTACATACCCTGCATTGTTACTGACTGCTGTTAATTCCTTTACTCCAGTCTTCAGCAAACCGCCAATGAGGTTTTCAGGAATCCCACACAATCCAAAACCTACACAAAACAGACCAAAATTGAATATGTAACAAGTGTTTGAAAGAACACTATTTAATCTAAGTCTGAGAATGTGCACTGTTTAATTAAAAATCCTTTCTATGTAGAACAAGCTCCTTAGTTGACTAAATAAACCAACACTTTTGGAAAGAGTTGCATACTAGTACTGGAATCTCCCAGTCACTAGATGCTTCCCAGTTTGGACAAAAGCCATTTTACCATCAGAGGTGCTCACACACAAAAGGCCTTTGCAAAAGGACTCCAGGACCCTGGTTCTCCTGATGTGTATCATAATCACTGTACTCATTATTCCTCCTTCTCTGTCTATCAACTAACCTTCACTCCCTTGCTGCACATAATAAAGTCAAACAGAAAAAGCAAGGAGTCCTCGCACACAGCTCAGCCTATAATTAGGTGATAAAAATCTGGGAATCTTAACACTCTCTGGAAAATGTGTAACTGGAGTACAGTAACCTGGATCTCCACTCAGGCTGAGGTGCCTCACACTCCTACTCATTATGCAACAACCCAGTATGCCTAAAATGAAATACCATGCCACATTTGAGACGTCTAAGTCTCAGGCTGGGCTCCAACACTACAACACTCCTGAGGGATGTGGGACAGACAAATAGTAAAGTTAGGACCCTGGATTTTAGGAAAGTCAACTTCCACTTCTTCAAGGAGTTAGTCAACAGGATCCCCTGGGAAACTGCCCTCAGGAACAAGGGAGTAGAACAGAGCTGGCAGATCTTGAAGGACATCTTCCATCGAGCGCAAGAGCTCTCAATCACCAGGTATAAGAAATCAGAACAGAAAGGCAGGAGGCCAGCATGGCTGAGTCAAGACTTGATGGTCAAACTAAAGGGCAAGAAGGAATTGCACAGGCAGTGGGAGCAGGGACAAGTGTCCTGGGAACAGCATAGGGACACTGACCGGTTGTGCAGAGATGGGCTCAGGAAGGCCAAGGAACAGCTGGAGCTGAACTTGCCAAGGGACACAAAGAGTAACAAGAAGGGCATGTACAGGTGTGCTAACCAGAAAAGGAAGGTCAAAGAAAGTGCACTCCCCCAATGAATATGACTGGCAAACTGGTAACAATGGGCAAGGAGGAGGCTGAGGAACTCAACAAACTTTTTTGTCTAAGTCTTCGCTGGCAAGCTTTCTTCCCCCACCTCACTAGTGGATGGACCTCAAGGCAGAGACTGGGGAACCAAAGTCCTTCCCACTGTAAGAGCAGATCAGGTTCATGACCACTTAAGGAATCTGAACATACGTAAGTCTATGGGACCTGATGAGGTGAATCCCAGAGTCCCGAGGGAATTGGTTGATGTTGCTGCCAATCTACTCTCCATGACATCTGAGAAGGCATGGCAGTCAGATGAAGTCCCTGGTGACTGGAAAAAGGCAAACATCATACCAATTTTTACAAAGGGTAGAAAGGAGGGCCCCAGAAACTATTGACCTGTCAGCCTCCCCTCTGTGTCTTGGAAGATCATGGAACAGATCCTCCCACAAGCTATGCTAAGGCACATGGAGGACAGGGAGGTGATTCGAGACAGTCAGCACACCTTCACTGAGGGCAAGTCCTGCCTGACCCACATAGTGGCCTTCTCTGATGGAGTGACTACATTAGTGGACAAGGGAAGGACTACAGGAAGGCCTTTGACGAGAGTCCCTCACAGTATTATTTTCTCTAAATTGGAGAGGTACGGATTTGATGGGTGGACTGCTTGGTGGATAAGAAATTGCCTGAATGGTCACATGCAGAGGGTTGTAGTCAATGGTTCAATGTCTGGATGGACACTGGTGACAAATGATGTCCACAGGGGTCTATGCTAGGACAAGTACTGTCTAATATCTTCATCAATGACATTGGGATTGAGTGTACCCCCCGCAAGTTTGCAGATGACACCAAGCTGAGTGGTGCAGTTGACACACCTGAGGGATGAGATGTCATCCAGAGGGGCCTGGACAAGCTCAAGAAGTGGGCCCACGTGAACCTCAGGAAGTTCAACAAGGACAAGTGCAAGGTCCTGGACCTGAGTCAGGGCAAACCCCTCATATCAGTACAGGCTGGTGGACGAAGGGATTGAGAGCAGCCCTGCTGAGAAGGACTTGGGGGTGCTCGTGGATGAAAGATTGGACATGAGCTGGCAATGTGCGCTTGCAGCCCAGAAGGCCAATGGTACCTTGGGCTGCATCAAAAAGAGCATGGCCAGCAGGTTGAGGGAGGTGATTCTGTCCCTCTGCTCCCTTCTGGTGAGACCCCACCTGGAGTCCTGTGTCCAGCTCTGGAGCCCTCAGCATAGGAAAGACATGGACCTGTTGGAGAGGCCAGAGAAGGCCACGAAAAGGATCAGAGGGTTGGAACATGTCTGCTGTGAGGACAGGCTGACAGAGTTGGGATTGTTCAGGTTGGAGAAGAGAAGGCTCCAGGGAGACCTTATTGCGGCTGTTCAGTACTTAAAAGGGGCCTGTAGGAAAGCTGGGGACAGACTTTTTAGCGGGGCCTGTTGTGACAGGACAGGGGGTAATTGTTTTAAACTAAAGGAGGAGAGATTCAACCTAGATATAAAGGAGAAATTTTTAACAGTGAAGGTGGTAAAATACTGGCCCAGGTTGCCCAGAGAAGTGGTAGATGTCCCATCCCTGGAGACATTCATGGCCAGGCTGGATGGGGCTCTGAGCAACCTGATCTGGTTGAAGATGTCCCTGCTCATTGCAGGGGGGCTGGACGAGATGAGCTTTGAAAGTCCCTTCCAACCCAAACTATTCTATGATTCTATGAACTACTAGCATTTCCTTACTGACCACTTAGCCTCAGATCTTCTTTTGTTCCAACAGAAACAAAAAATACAATAATTCTTCCTAGAAGACATTTTGCCTCATTACACATCTCCAGTGAGGTTTCCCATGTTTTATAACATTACTTTCATTACTTCTTCAGTACTGAAAATGGCTTATAACCTACCAAATAGAGAAATGATTCTTCTGTAGATTGAACAGCACGAAATTGCGAAATCATCTAGAATATTCAAAAGCTCAAACCACAGTGAAAGTGAGTATGACACATCTTTTTGACTCTTCTGGAAATACTTCACGTAACCACTTAGTGCAACGTAGATTAGTATTATCTTCACCTCCTACAGCCAGGAACAGGTTAGGCAACTTCTTCAAGGTCACAGAGACCCAGCAAGTAGGCAGATAAAGAATATAGAGAATGCTACCATAAAAATAATCAAAACAAATTTTATTTCTTCACCATCTGAAATAACAATGCCCAAGTTGGTACAAGTAAAGTCTAACACTTCACTAATGGGGAAAAAAAAAGCTAATTATTTTTCTGAGATCTTTTCGCTCCCCTAAGAAACAACCCTGAATTTTCTCACGGAAAGTCTGCCCCTCATTAGCAGAGTATGAAATCACTTGTTTAAAATATGCTCACGAGTATATGGAATCTCAAATTAGTTAATATTAAAAGAAACACCATAAAACAGTAAAAAGTATCTCATTAACAGACCATGTGATTGCATCCGTAAAGAATTTAAATATTTACCACCAACAAGTATAGTTGCCCCATTGGGTATATCTTTTACAGCTTCAACAGGATCAGTATAAAATTTGGTGTTGCGATGACAGCTGGTAGAAAAAAAGCATCCAGAAATCTGGAACATCGAAAGAAACAAGTGAATGAACATAGAGCATTATATAGTAACTTTATAATGATGATCATGCCTCTGGCTAGGTAAGGGTGAGAACATAAAAAAAAGATATTGCTACTGTAAACACTATACTTTGAGGGGGAGGGGAAAGAAGGGTTCACGTCTCCAAAACAAGGACTCTATTGTCTCTCTGCCCTCCACATCACCCATATTTTATGACATTCATAGGTATTATGAAGGCTTTAGGTTTAATATGAGCTGCATCGATTTGCCAATATCCAAACAGATTTTAAATTTCTTAATTTCATCCTAAACTGCAGACATATTGTGACTTATTCTGAACAGATTCACAAATGTGATTCCTCAGCACAAGTTAGAGCAACTCAAAGACTGCTCTAACCTATATGTTGCTACTTCTAGTTTCAAAGATATCCAGACACTAAACATAACCAGAAATTGCTGAAGCAGAGAGCCAACACCAGCACAAAATTTGAGTAGAGGCCAAGGAACAATATGAAGTATGTTGCTGTGCTGGCAGTATAGTAAGCAGGTACTCCACTCAACACAGTGAACCTTCCCCCAGCTTCCCAATACAGTCTTGGAGCTCTTTGTGTTGTTGAGCAACAGCCTAGAATCTGGGGGACTCACAAGAACTGATGAAATAGGGAGGGCAAGAGGGAAACCAATACAAACTCCACTCCCACATCCAGACTTTACAGTGCAAAGCCATTATACTGCAACCATTATAAAGTTCCATTACATTCTTAGGTCACAGCTATCCTAATCTTTCTTTTTCTTCTTCTTCTCTAAATATTTTCCACTAATACGATCATGTATTAATACTTATCAAGTACCGTCAAGGCACAGCAGCAATTGACTTCTAAGTCAGTACAAAGACACAGTCTCCATAAATTGAGATCATTTGGAAGTTAAAATACTGGCTACTGATGTTTCCAATTTGATAGTAGAAGTGAAAAATATACTGGGAAAGAGGGATAAGAATGAGTGAATAAATAATAAACAAGCTAATCAACACATGTTCTAAAGACAGCCTAATTCTTTCCTAAAGAGCTGACTTAAGATCCAGTAACAACCAGGGAAATAATTTTTGGCTCAGTTTCAAGATTATATAAGCTGCCTTCTTTATAAAATTAAGTCTGCAAGAGTTTCATACTGAATATTGAGAAAACCTTTCTTAACGGAGGTTTATCTGCTTCTCAGTGGAAACACTGATGTTCCTCTGCTTTGATGGGCTCAAAAAAAATATCAGTACATGCATCATGAGGAACAGTGTCAGCTGGGAAAGACTAAAAGACCCTTCGCCACACTCAATTATACCATGGCTATTTATTTCAGGAATATCTTTTCATAATGACAATAAGACTGCAAAGAGCACCTCTTCTGGTTGCATTCAGTAGGCAAGTGACAAAATGAATATTAAGTGCTGGCAGCCTCAGGAGCCCCAGCACAACAGGGCTGCAAGGAGGCACGAGGGCCAGGGCTGGAGGGAGGCCAGGCCACTGCCATGTCCCCGCGTCCACACAGAGGAAAATATTTTCAAGAGGTCACATGACACCTTTTCTTTAATCTTCCCAACTGCCTGTAACAGTGAGGAAGAACAGAGCAGCACATATTACATGTGTTTATTCCCAGGTTGAAGGTCCCAAATGAGGGCATCTGCCTCTCTACACTAAAGATGTTTTCAGTCCCTCTCATTCCCATTCTGCTATTTGAGAGCAAAGGGCTTTCAAGGACCTGAGATGCCATGGATCACCCACCCACCCCTGCACACCTGGCCAGCAAGCTAAGACCTCAGGAGCTGGCTGCAACTCCGGCAGCCCAGGTTTAAGAGAGAAGTAACCTGGAGACAGATGTACTCCTAGAATAATCAACAAAATCCAAGTAAATTTTATAGAAGAGCAAAATATAACTTAGCAAAATGACAACTGAAAAAGCTGTAATTATTTTTCATACAGACACCAGAAAGAGTAAACACAGGAACGAGAAGGAGACTAGATGAGCTGTTTCAATTAAAATAAGAAAAGCCACAGAAGTAACTCCAGCTTCAGAAATAAAAAAAGAACTCAGCTATCGTTACACGTGGGCTGGAAACCATTAGATCAGTGAGGTCTGGCAGAAGCTTCCCCAGGAAGAGCAGAGGAAGCAGGCGAGCTAGCTGCACAGCTCAACTCCACGCGTTTATGAATGGCAACATTCGGAGGGGCTGACAGGGGCTCTGCTGTCCGGCCTGGGCTCTGCCCGCCTGCGGCTGCAGCCAACCACAGCAACGACCGGCCTGGCGGGAGCAGGTCTGAAATACACAGTAGCACACTGTAACTGCGCTGCGGTGTCAAACACACGGAAAATTTAAAAAAAAAAAAAAATCTACCTCAAAGCCCAACCTCCGAGACCGGTCCCCCAAGGTCACCGCATCCCAACCCGGGGCGGGGGCCAGGCCTGTCCCAGGGCCTGCTCTGCCGCAGCGCCCGCGGGCCTCGCTCGTGGCAAACCCGCCGGAGTAACGTTAGAAAAAAACAAAGCCAATCGCCGCGCCGGGGACGCGGGCAACGCCGCTTTCGGGGCCGCAGGGCGGCCGCGCGCCCCCGCGGGTCCGGCCCCGCACGACTCGCCCGCCCGCGAGAGATGTCGACCCGCGACGGCCGGGAGGGCGGCTCCGACGCGGCGGGTATCCTCGCCAAGGTCACCGCAACCGGGGCGGGCGCGGCGGCGAAGGCCCGACGGGCGAGGGAACGCGGAGGGCGCGCGGGCATCCGGCGGGGCCGGCCGGTGTGGAGGAGCGCGGCGAGATAGGGTCCGGCTGTCTCGCCGCCCCGCCTTACCTCAGCCCCGGCGGCCCGCGTCCGCGCGGCGGGAAGGAGGATGCGGCGGCCGAGCGGCTGCAGGAGGAATTTGAACGCCGCCATCTTCGCGCTGTGCGGCTGTCTGAGCGGGGAGCGGACGGGCGGCGGGCTGGGCCGGGGCGGCGGGTGCTGCTGTCGGACGCCGGGCGGGCGAGCGGGTTGGCGCAGGGCGGCGAATCCCGCGGGAGGAGGGAGGGTGAGGGGCTCGGCCCTGACGTCCACTGACGTCGGTTGCGCCCGAGGCGGGGCCGCCGTCGCCGAGGAGCCGGTAGCGGGCGGGCTCGGTGGCGGCAGTTGCTCCGCCGGCGGCGGCACCCGGGACCGTGAGACAGCCGTGCAGCCCCCGAGCCGGGCGCTGCCCCACAGGGGTCCGGCGGCAGGGCCAGGGCGGGGGGAGAGCAGCCCCCACTGCCCGACCCTGCGGGAGCATAGAGCCCGCAGCGTTTTAGTTCTCAAATCCCTCAGACTCACGGAAAACACATGTGGACGACCCCCTTTGTGATACAAGTCATTACAGTTTTAAAGGGTGGATTTTGTTCAGTTTTCCTTCTGATGCTCTGTTACTTCCACAGATGGACAACTCAGATGCACCACCACAGATGCCTCTGTGTGAAGCTACGGTGGCTTAAATTTCTGTCCTATCACTTTATGATGGAGGACTAACATCACAGGAATCAAATTAAGGACAGAGGCTTTGAATGGTTAATTTTCTGATGCACAGTCCTCGGGGTGAGCCAGGCTCCAGCAAGCACATGGTCCCCACCCATCGCTTGGTTGCTATGTTTGGGTGGGAAAATATTACTAGAATAGATGTATACTTCTTTAACAACCATGTGATGTGCAGTGCTGGCATTTCTGCTGCTGCTGGAAGGAAAATTCATGCCTCCACCATTATTCTCACATTCTAAAAATAACCCAAGTGCTCAGTGTATGCCCGAACAATGCTGGATGGAACAGAACAATTTGCAGAAAAATGTGAAAAGCTGTTCAGTTGCAGGCAAAGATAAATTCCCTTCATGTACATGACAGGAGGTCACACTTCTTGCAGGTCACGGTGCCCCTGATCTAGTTTCCAGTATGTCTCCAACACAGCTGCCACCCTCGCCGTGCTTAACCATCATGGTATGGACATGCAGCAGGAAAATTTACAAGGAAGCCAAGGGTTTAAAAGTGTGCTGCCAAACTCCAAAGTGTTTGTACACACCTAGTCCCTTTTATTCAGAGCGCTGGTCCAGCCTTGCAGGTGCTGATCCATGGCCCCTGCCATGCCTCTCTCTCACGTGTTTTAAACAACGGTGGTACCTGTTCACATAACAGACAAACATTGCAGACTCCAGTGAAGTGTCGTGGAGACACCTTTGCTGTCAGGAGGGGTTTGGACTGTTTGTTTTGTTTGTTTTTCTTAGTTAAGTCTAAGGCAGTTTCAGATGTAAAAGGCTACATATTACAGGGGCTTAGTGAACTGAAAAACAACAGCGCAGCTTGTATTCTTCCAGAGATAAGAATCAGCTGAAAAATTTTACAGGACTGGATTGCTGAACCTCAGTACTATCTATATTTCATATAGATATGTGAATTCCTTAAGTCACGTTTCCTTTCATGAAAAAAAAATCCATAAACATTGAAAAACTTGTCTAAAACAAGTTTAGTGTCTTCAGTTCAATGAGTATCTTCCTTTAAACTAGCAGACTGCATTTGCAAACTGATCAAAGTGCTCACTCTTGAGTACTTGTTACATACCCAGCTAGCATTTATTCAACATAGGGTCTGGACTGTCTGGGACTCCTACAGGGTTCCTCCTTGCAGGCTGGAGGAAGGGGGCTAACTGCATGCAGTAGGTATAGTGCTGGAGTATTAATATTTTCTTGAAATGGCTATTCTGAAAAGCTGGTAATTCTACTTATATAAATTACAGTTGCTGAACTTGGAAATCAGGGACATATAATCATTTTCTTATCAGGTGCTATGATTTTTTTAAAATCAAAATTATTTTTAAAAATATGTGGAAAGTGCACATGCTTTGGACTGCAAGCCTCTCATTTTGTCTCAGACAACCTCAAAACATAACTGAATGAGCAGATATATGAATTTGTTCCGGAGTGGTTTACAAAGGATGGTAGATCACCTGTTTTTTCTTAGTTTTTAAGAAGTCTTACAGCTCTTCACACAAGAACCACTACAACTAAGAGGCCAACATGAAATAAGTCTCTAAAATGATCAATAATGTGTTTAATATGTTCTTATTTTGTTAATTGAAGTAAATCATGTAAGAGTGGTAGCATGCAAATCAAACACTTTTCAAGTTCAACAGCATTTACAAATGAGTATTGGTAGAGTTTTGATGCTTTGGTGCCAAAAATAACTCAGCAGGTGGGCATTCTGGAGCTACCACAGGTTAATCATTATATACACCATATAACACCAGCTCACACTGCTACCAAGCATAATATGATGTCAAGGTCATCAGTCCAATTCAGTTAAATAATATTTCCCAAAGAAGCCACCAAAGAGTGAGCAGATAGGCAGGCTATTTTTATATGTTTGATTTACCTATACAGGGGGAGGAACCAGAACTCTGAGATGAACAATTTTGTTTCTAGACAAATTTCTTCAAACTTTTTTATACTTGTCCCAGATTTTAGCTAATGAAAACTTAGCCATCTATATTTCTTTCAAACCCATTGGAATTTAGCAAGCAAATTCAGTTACTGAGGCATGAAAATCACATGTGGAGCCACACAGAAGGGAAAGCACATTAAACTCTGGAGCAACTAGAACACACTCAGAACACCTAAACTCACCTCCAACAAATGTCAGTTCTGGAACAAGAGATTAGTGTTCAAGTATTCCTGAGTATTACTCAAAATGCTGAACTTTCTATATTAAACATTTGAGAGCACTTGAAACTCATCTTTGAATGAAGTGGAATGTACTTGATTCTCATGATATGGGATAGAATGTGAAAGAAAATTGAAATATTACTTCGTAGCATCTACATCTTTCTGCAAGAATGGAGTACTACAGGGGAAACAAATAAAGGAAGAATATACAACTTATGATACAGACCTAAAGGCATTGGATAATTACAAATATATTCCAGATGAGAACACAGAAATAAATACAAGCTTATGTGCAATTCATTCAACAATATTAAGATCAGGTCATACCATTTACAGGAAATATATTTATGTGAAGACAAAAGGGCTGCCACCTGCATCACAATGACTTCACTAGTAAGCCATGTGAACTTAAATGCTGAACTTATTAACAAAGTTCAGGGGAAAGGAAGGTCATTACAAAGAAAAATGGATATTTACAGTTCTGGTGAAAACTACATGTTAAAAAAACAGCAGGGATTTGGCAAATGAAAGTTCACACATAATTAAACATAAATACCAAAGGCAAAATTAAATTGGAAAACAAACAAGCAAATATCTTCTAGACTGTTATGGAAATATAAAGCAAATTAGAGCCAAGATTTTTGAAGGAAACAGCCTCCTGTAGAGCTGTTGATGAATCCCTTTGCCAACTAACTCTGGCAACTTTTTCTCTTCACAGTCCTCGGCTTAAGATCAAAGGTAATGCCAAACGATGAAAGGGTCTTGAAGCTACATAATAAGGAAGAATCAACAACCCTTTGGCAAGAACAGTTCTTTATCCCTGAAGGACCTCTTCAGCAGACAACGGAAAGGCAATGAACATATTTTTTTTTACTATTAATATCATAGCAGAATACAGGAGCTCACCTAATTACGAAAATAAAAAACAAAACAAAACAAAACAAAAAACCACACAAAAACAAAACAAAAAACCCCAAACCAAAACAAAACAAAAAAAACCAACCAAACAAAACCGAAGTGGATGAGGAGGTCCATATTGTGAAAAACAATCTGGGAGGATTTTTTTTGTTTGTTTCATACTAGTCCAGCTTGATTATAGCACTTGCATATTTAGGCACGATGCCCTACTTTCATATAAGTGATACAGAAGTTTCTATATCATGTCAGACTATCATTATTACAAGCTAAGATAAGCAACTAAGCAGAACATCTTAGAAGCCACTGAACATTTTATACTTGATCAAAACTGGAGAATTAATGTTACTGCAGCAAGTTTTTCACTTATTAACCTTGACAGCGGTGAGAAATAGCCACTGAAATATCAGAAGTTAAGTCAACAGTGAAATAGTTAAATTCTGTAGTCTTAAAAACACGAAACTTCAGACTTCCTGACCACTGCAAATGCTGCACCTCAATTCAAAACCACAGTACTTAACAAGGTGCAATTATGCAATACTTAAAATTAAGGTGTCATTTTTGTTTAAATAGAACCACAAAGTCTGTTACTCGGCATGATTCTTGGCACTTCTGTCCATGTTCATATATTGCATGCTTAGTAACTGTCATCAACACTGTCTAAATTAGTTAAGTGTAATAACCTTCAACTGTCACAGTCAGTATGTCTACTAGTTCTGGAGAAAGGATAAGTGACTTATCATTCCTTTACAGCAGGACTGACGAAAACCCAAAATGCCTGTTCACATATTTGCAGACATCAGCTGCACAGGTTCATATGTTTGTATATTGATAATGTGTTACTTTTCAACTGTGTCAGGAATTTTTCTTTGCTGCAAGAATCCAACAGAACAGGAAAATATTTTTTTCCCTTTCTGGACAAGCTGAAAGAATGAAATTTTTTTACACGCTATACCGACAGTATTATAAAAGAGCAAATGTAAATGTAACAAAAGGGGCTACAGAAACAATAAACAGGAATCCTGAGCTGCATGTCAGTTCAGGTTTGGTTGCACTCCTGTAACAGGCTTTTCCAGATTCACCAATGCAACGTTACATTAATAAGCTGCTTGGAGTACTTTCAAACAAACCTCGTCAGCAACAGAATGTACTTTAAACTCAGAACGTATGAGGATTTCATAAAGCTACTGGTGAAGAAATCTTTGTGCTTGTATTTGATACATAAATTAGAAAAACAAATATAGAACCTTAAGATGATAATGCAGAGTTGTGTTTGCAGATGTTGTACACAGTAAACAGATCATCCCCGCTCCATACATCACTGCAAAACTTCAGGACAGCTGCCAGAAATGGAAATGAAGAAAAGTAACACCTGCAAGTTTCACCTGAAACTCTAGTTTCCCCTCTGAAACTTGGTCTTTGCCATCCATTTCATGGGTGTGGAGCTCATTTGGCAAGCAACAATTCTTGGCTACAGGAGTCTAGCATGCAAACACATGCAATCCAACCTCTTGCAATTATTTTATCATCCATTCACTAGGGAGCCAGTTCCCTGCATGCACTGACAAAACCGAGTGCCAGTCTATTCTTATCTGAATTCTTCTAGTCCATCCAGCTGCTGGAGGAACAGAGGAGCTGTCTGGAGCTCAGAATGGCTTCCCGCTACAGTAGGCAGCCTATCAGTGGCTTGGTTAATATTCTCAAGGGTCCAAAACTTACACATCTAATAGGCAAAGCAGACAGTCATTTCCTGTGACATTTCAGTTCTCAGCTGCAATAAAATTAAAAGAAGAATCAGTAAGGAAAGTAACTTTCATACAGGATATATGGCAAAATCTGAAACTTTCGTTAAGTTTTTTATAAAGTGTTTCAAAACGAACTTCTACCATTCATTTGTCCATCTTTTAAAAAGGCCTCTTAGAATCAGTTAGTCTTGGAATAACAGGTTTTCCTTCAGCTCTTTGCCAGTTTTGGTACATGTATTTGTTTGGTTTTAAATCTGATTCTACAAACATACACTCAAAAGGAGCTTGGAAACCTGCTTAGCCTAAGTAGCAGGTTCCCTGTATTTACAAGCACACAGCTGCTTGTTGCAAAGCTCTTGCTCTCAATTTCACCAGCTCCAAACATTTCGTCAAAGATCTGGGTGGTTTGTTTCAGGGGCCAGTTTGCTGAAGACTTCCATACTCTGCTTTTGGGGTTTTGCAGGGTTTCAGGAAAAACAATCATTTCAGATTGACATCACTACCACGAAACATCCTTGTCACAAGCCGGACTGCACTGATAGCACTGGTGACACCCTGTGGCATTCTGCTGAACTCTCGAGCAGAAGGGTCTTCCCTCAGTGTTATGGTTCTCCAGCACCAACGCCTGTGCTCGCTTAGTACAGCAGGCCTCAATGAGCTGCTACTTCTGCAGCAAGTTGAGCATTGAAACCTTCAAGTGCCGATGGTAACCAGAAATACTGGTTGAAACTAATTACTATGGGAATGGCAAAAATGGCCTTGGACTCCAGTATAATTTTAAAGCACCCTTAGAATGTATAATACATGTGACTTGAGATCATTCATCCAAGCAATAAATATTATGCTTTTTGGTTGTGGTGCATTTAAAATATCAATAAATTCAAGCAAAACCTTCCAGATTTTCACTCAGTTTTCAAGTTATTAACAACAGAAATCAGAAAATCTGTCAACAATTTTGGATTTCCCATTTGCCTCACAGGGTAAAACCCTGATAACCATCACCGTGGTTTGCCACTCCAGCAGCTGTGCACCGTAACAGAGGGTTACCTGTGACAAGAGTAGGTCTTCAAAATCAGTATGCTTATATTTATTTTCTTACACCTTTGAAAAACAGGGTATATGGTTGAACATAGGTTCAAGACAGTACCCTTGGCAGCCACAATCCCAGGCAGCAGATTTCCAGCAAGCTGACCAGAGCACTGCAGACATTTGACATCCTACACCATGTTTAAGGTACAACAAACAGACATCTTGCCCTAGCAAGGACAGTACATGCATTTGCATGGTTGACCATTCAGTTGCAGCACAGGAAAAGGGATGGGGAGGCTTCTAACACAGATGAGCTTCCCAGTTACGTACATCTTAAAGACACAACTACACAACACAATTTGCAAGAGTGGGAAGAAGGAGAAAGAGCACAGGGCAGCTGTTTAAACTCGTACTCTTCCAACATAAATGCTTTCCAAACTATGGTATGGCACCTCTGTCTCATATAAAACATTCCTTCTTATCCATCCCATAATCCTTTCAGGAATGTTTTTGGTTTGGGAGAGGGGGAGGAGGCTGTTGCCTTTTTCTGATTTTGTTTTGGCTTGGTTTAGTGTGTTGCGTTTTTGTTTGGGGGGTTGTGGGGTTTTGTTTTGTTTTCATTATTTGTTTTTTTTTTTTGTTTTGTTTTGTTGTTGTTTTGTTTTGTTTTGTTTGTTTCGGTTTGGTTTTGGTTTGGTTTTTGTTTTGTTTTTTTCCTCAAGGGAAGCCTAGAAGAACCAGAAAAGCTTTAATGCTAAGTACTACACAGATTAATACAATACTGCAATTAGTCAATTTAATTTGCTATGATCCAGGGGAATTAACACTGTAAAACCTCTTATGGTGGCAAAAAGCTTCATTAAAAGCCAGATGAAGGTTGTCCGAGGTAAGTTACACATTACAGTTTCAGAAGGAAGTTATAGTATTAGCTTATAGTCACTCTGATCAGCTTGGTGATCAAACTGCAGACTAGGTCTGTGGAAAAAATTGGCAGCATTCAGTCAGGTAAGTGAGCTGACCTTACACACAAAACTACCACATGACTTTAGGATTAATACAGTTGAAGATATGAAGGTACAGTTAGCAGCATGAGTCTGGTCACTTGCTGATCAAATGGCATTACTTCTGCATTAGCTAGAAGTCGATTGTGAAGTAATACCCTAAATTACATACACAGTAATCTCTAACAGTTAGACTGAGGTGAAGATTGGTGTAAGCAAGAGATCATCATGTACAGAAGCCCATAAATGAGATGTGGCAGGCACAAGCACTCTTCTGTATGAAAGGAGTTCACAGTACACACCATTCCATCATTAACTATATAATACAAAAACACAGATTTCTTGCCTGTTGCAAGTAAACCGTTTCATTCCATTACAGAAGATTTTACAGTTTTTTTTTTTTAAAAGCAACTACTTCAGCTCTCCTTCAGGCAGCAAGAAGCAGTCCTTATTTGTCAGTTTCTAATGCTCCCTTCTGCTAGGGAGGTGACATTAGAAGAGCAGTTCAAACATCAAATTTCAGTGCATGAGACTTCTATATAACCAAAAATCAAATTTCTAAATCATCATGCATGTTCAGAATCTATTTAAATGCAAATCAGGTACCATGTTGTCCCATTCGCATGTGACCACATGCTAAGAAACAGCTGGCTTATATTTTGTCAGGGCACCACCTGAACTATGCACAGAGGAGAAAGCAGGTAGAACAAGGAACAGTCGTGCAAGGTTAAGCAAACAAAAATACGACACACCTACAATGTCTACTGATAGTTGGCACTCATATGCCTCTCCAGAATAGATGTATTTCACAATATATGACACAAAGGTAAAATTCCATTACAGATCATCTTTATGCCCTGATTTCACATTTAGCATCAAAATGTATAAATATCAAATGCTCTGTATGTATTTCAGACTGAATACATAGCCTTATTTTAAGAGGACTGACTGAATTTATACTTCCTTATCCAATATCATGACATTATCCACTATGACACTGAATCCCGGAAATCATTTCAAAGAGCTTAACCCCATGAACATGGAGGAAATTTTTGGCAACTATCTTCCAATTCCGTAGCATTATTCTGAGTAAATTCCAGTTTTACACCCCATCCCCAGTAACTGCAAAGCAACACACTAAAAGACAGAGAACGTGCATTGTGTCAGTATGCTGACATCGGGCCTGTGAGAAACTACAAGAGTTGACAGCATGAGGACAAGTGTTGGTGGAGAAATACAGGAATCAAGGACTGTATGGCATGTGATCCATCAAGAACTGAGGGACTGATACAGGATTGACACATCAAGGACAGAGGTATTAATACAGGATAGATACATCAAGGACAGACAGGTAACTTGTGATGGACCGAAAAATGCTTTTATGGCAGCAACTTTGGTAGGAACACAAAAGATATCGCTTACGTAATGACTAACTTAGCAAATCAGCAAATGCTTGAGCAAGCATCATAGCAAGTATAAATGCAAGCCTGAGTTTCTAATGAATGTCTCTCTTTGCACCTTAAAAAGAGAGTTTGTACCTTATTCGCTACAGTGCATCTCCCAAGGGATATTTGAAAGGTGATACCAGCTCATCAGCTGATGCAAAATGAAACAGGATGGACCTGAAGCGAGGTATTTTTAGCTCACTTTTACTACTTAAATCCATGGGAGACAAGTATGACTAAGTGTCATTAATACATATAAATAAGTAAAAAGCGCAAGTACCTTGGACTGATTTTTATAAATTTTTCCTTAGTTACTAGAGGTACACTTCAACAGCAAAGCCTCATTTCTAAGACAGCATAATGCTCACCACATGCACACAAATTTTGATCAAATCCTAAATTCACACTAACACCCCCCAAAATTTATTTTGCCTCTAATTTAGGCAGTTATGCTTTTGTAAATTACCAAAGTTTGCCATTTTCTTAAACAAAAAACACACACACACACAAAAAACACCACCACCAGAGAAGTCACTTCTTTTTTTTTCTAACAAAAATATACTATTACTACCTAACATTTTACAAATATATCTCTAACTTAACTAATTTAGCAGAGACTAAATACTTTTCTGTAATCTACCCAACAGCAGCAAAAGCCTCCCTCATCCTTCGTGAATCAACTCACATCTGTCTCAGTTATAATTATTGTATTAAATTCAGAGACAGAAGCTTTAACACTTAAATTACCTATAAATATTATGAACACACATTATTCATGATTGCAAATAGAGGCATAAATTTACTCTTGAAATCATAGTAATCTGGTGTTCTTCTGAAATGGTGTGCCAAACACAGTATTGTAAGTTCTCCCAGCTTCTGCAGGAGTTGAAGAATGCTGCTACAAACTCAAATTAGAAAAGTATCTCTGTATTAATATCCATTATGCCTTCCTTGTTTATTTTGAAGACAAATTTTGGCCTCAGACTTCAAAACTGTTTGGAATCTACTAGATAAGGGACAATGTGTGATATCTTCTGAGTCTTGTTTGATCAGGTCTAATATAGTTTTTCCACCTCTGTCTTTCCATTCAATTTTTCCGTTACTAACTACTCTCAACTCCACACATCCCTTTTTTCCATTAAGAGTCAGTTCATAACCAAAAAAACCAGTAAGTAATCCAGTGCTGTCTTCATCATGAGGCTTAGTAACCTCTGGTCATAGAACTAATTTGCAGAAAGGAAAGCCTCTTTGCTCCAGATTTCTTTCTAGAGATCAAAACATCCCACAATCAGCAGGCTGAAGGGTGTCCCCGTGGTCGTCTACAGCTCCCTCATGGGGGCAGAGGAGGGGAGGTGCTGATCTCCTCTTTCTGGTGACCAGCAACAGGACATGAGGAAAAGGGATGAAGCTGCATCAGGAGAAGTTCAGGTCGGACGTTTGGAAAAGGTTCTTCACTGAGAGGGTAGTCGGTCCCAGCAATGGGCTCCCAGAGAAGTGGTCACGGCACCAAGCTTTTCAGAGCTCAAGGAGCATCTGGACAATGCTCTTAGCCATACGGTTTAGTTTCAGGTGTTCTGTGGGGAACAGGGAGTTGGACTCGATGATCCTCATGGGTTCCTTCTGACTCGAGATACTCCATGCTTCATGAACACATACAGTTCACCTGAACTGTGCCTAATTACTTTCTTGGCTACTTTCTCCAAGAATTAACATGATTTAATTATTACCCCGCTTAGGTGCCACAGTTTAAGAAAATTTGCACAATCCGCACAACTTAAAAGTTCTTGAGGCTGCTAATAATGATAAAAGTATATCAATTATTGCTGTGCAAAGCTGCTTTCTCTAGACAATTCTGTATTTTTAATTAAAGCTAACAACATTTTCCGGTTTGGATAGTACTAAACATACAGAGGAACAACACACTTGTATCTAAGCATTGTTTGTTTAACTTTCAGAAATAAAAGAAGTCACAGAACTTCTAAAGAGAGGTAGATTGTGTATATCCAAGACATTAGTTGTTCAAAGTTTTCAGGTATTCAGAGACGTCAGGCTAGCCCAGTTTCACAGTCACATGTATCAGGAGAGTTAGTAAGTGCTGACGGAATACCACAAGACAAAAATAATTCTGAAGTGTATAGTTACAACCAGTCTGTTCTCTGGCAGCAAACACACACACGGACCTCAAGAGGACAGAAAGAATATGTGGTTTGAAAGGAAAGAAACAGCAGAATCTACTGCAGCAATCTACAGAATCTGCTTTACGTTCACACAATATATACCTACATGCACATAGACACAGATGTATTTATATAGAAATCCAAAATAACAGAATAGCTGTGTCAATGTCATGTTCTAGGCTCCGAAGGACAAAATCATCATAGCTTTCTCTCTTCCATCAACCACAACTGTTTACACACCACAACACTTTTCCTGTTGTGCTTCCACTAATTTAGGAAGAGAGCCTGTCTAAACAGCCAACATATTACACCTTCCCCTATTAGTAACAGTAGCATTACAAACAGGAAGTGCTAGGCACTGAAAAATCACAAATCCCAACCGAATCACTTCGCCTGAGATCATTTTTCCATGCTGTAACTATTCCCTATAGTAACTCTCTGCAATGAAATAGTTTTTTACGTCAACATAATTTATGCTAAGTGTTTATTCTTAATCATTTTCAGAAAAAGCTGGATGCAACTTTATTTTTGTGTGAAGCTCTGACAATGTGAATTTCAAGATTTGCAACAGTGAGAACAGTGAGAGGTAGCAAATGTGAGAGGCAGCTAATGTCAAACCAGGCCATTCTCTTCCAAATATCTGGAGGGACTTTATCTAAACAGGTTCTAAGCAAAAATAAAATATAAGGTAAATTGAGGTCACTGTTCTCTCAAATGATCAGACACCCAGTCTTTTACCAGTCTTCAGACCAAAGCACTTTGCAAACTGTGGAGAGAAGACCAGCCCCATACTGGCACAAACTACAAAATGCAGCTTGGAGGTTTAGTGGCGGAAGGAATGCAGCTTGTGGAAGGGATGGGCACAGGCTGCTCAGAGGACACTCCAGCCAGGAGAGAGGAAGAGTGCTGGGGAACACGAGGACTTGCCCGTTGGGGTGGAGGCACCACCCCACCATGGATCAGCCACTCTCCTGGGCTCTGCAGACTCTCAGGTGTTTGCCCAGAACTCCTGTCACCCCTGTTCCCTGCAAATCGGTTCCCAACAGGGATTATGTAGGCCACAAGACAATAAACTCATGATAGGTGTCTTATACTCCCTCACAGATAACAGACTGTCCCATATTTCATGGCAAAACCAGATGGCGATGGGGAATAAATTAAAAAAAAATTAAAAAAAATAAAAAAAAACCTTCCAGGTTCTCTCTTCCTCAAAGAAGTGGACATCACCCTATTTTTCAATATCTGTACTAGTTTCTACTTTATCAGTTTTTTATTAACAGAAACACACCTCAGCCAATCATGAGAAAGAACAAAATCAGATTTCACTGTATATTTAAAGAAACAGTGGATAACAATTTCTGGAAAGAAAAAAAAAAGTACATGTATATACATCTAGCTGTCAAAACAGATACAGCTAAAATAAGTGGCAGCACCTGAAGCACAGGGAGGTAAAAAAGATACCACTTCCTTTGGCAAGTAAGTCAACACACAACTATTTTGGGCATTTTTTTGGTTTGGTTTTTTTGACATGGGACATCTTGAAAGCTGGATGACATCCTTCACTATTAAGGGCTAACCCACCTCCCCACTTAATTAGTTATGAAGAATGCAACTAAGCAAGCAACAAAAAATCATAGCTGGATATTGAAACAGAGAAGGGCAGGACCCAGCAAGAAAACATCTGACAAAGAGAACTTAACAATGCACAGCCGTTCTTCAGTCTCAAAATTGAGAACACAGAAGGTGTTGTATTTTCCTTGAAACATGAAGCACCATGCCCTCTACTCTCAGTTATGAGATGGTTAGCTAACATAATACTTTTCATATTGTTAAGGAAGTTTCTTCGCCTAGAGTCTCAAGACATGAATTCCAGAAACTCCTCTGAAATAAATAATTTATTTGTAAGGTGCAACATAGAGAACTGCTTCAGATGGTGCCTCCAGAAAAGGGTCCCCAGGCAGAGAAACCCTGGGCAATTATAACCTTACAATCTAAGATACCCATCCCTCACACATCAGTTTGGCCCAGCTATAAAACTAGAGTCTGGGGTCTCACCATTCCTCATTGGATCCCTTCATTTCCATCAGGCAGATCACTTCTTATCTCTGCAGGCATCAATCTAGGTGCTATGTATTAGCTTCTATTTTGCACCTGCTGCTGGGAAGAAATAGAAGCCCATGGCAATAGCCAAAAGATCACCAAGTTCTCACATTCTGCTGTTTCTCATCTTCTTTAAACATGTCATTCAATTCCTTTACTTATGACCAGGGATGCAGCTCCTGCTGCTGATCAAAAGACCTTTATCTTCTAGCTTGAACCAACTCTGAGGTCCTTCTCTGCCGCAATAGGCAGAAAGTTCACAGCTTGTGGCCTACGGCTTGCAGCAAACTTATTTACTTATGCTAAGCAAGTTCTATACAAGCATTTTCTAAGCAAGTTCTATAAGAAGCAGTATACCCAAAAGTTCAATAAGCTGAGGCAGTCCGTATTTCCTAACAGGTATTGTTAACAAAGCTGTTCCTGAGATGAGTAATTGTATCTGTCTATGGACTATGCAGGAATAAATGACAACACATATCCAACCAAAACATTACAAGTTTCCTCTAGAAAACAAACCATTTCTGGAAGCAAACACAATTTTGTCTTGTAGGTACTACTTTTTTATTGTATTTCATCTGTTTGGCAACTTTTCATAAGATATAACTCAGGTAACAGCACAAAACATCTCTAAGTATACAGTTTTCACTACCTGAAGTACTCCAGCAAGTTGTACTTTATGGTTTTAAGTACTTTGGTAGGACACAGGCACTAGCAAAATGAAGACTATATGACCTGGACAGAGAAAAATTCTTTTTAAATATTCAAGCTAAGAGAATGCAAAATGTTGTGTGAGCTCATGACACATTACTCCAGAGGTCACTAAACTTTTTCTAGGCAAGAAAAGAGATAGCCAGAGAAGCAATATGGTGAAATACAGTATTTTCATAACTACACAACATCAAATATTTGATGATTAACTGTGGAGTAGTAGCAGAATTTTGTTAAAAAGGAAAACTTAATGCTTTCCCCACGTAACATAGAAGCTGTTTAGCACTTCTGAAATTCATGGAATGTGCCATTTAGACAAATGATTGGAGCAAAGCTCTCATTCTTCTAATCAAACACATGTGGTTCCTGACCACTGAACTGTATTTCTACAGTTGTATATCTGTGACTTAAGTAATCCACTACTAAAATGTAAATTCAAAAACACCAATAAAGATAGATTTATTGATACAGAAATACGGGTTTGGTGTTGAAAAACCTCACTGCCTTTCACCATTTGCTTCGGCATGCTTATGTGCAAGAGCGATTTCACAGCGCTGAGAGGTTTTCTGTGGGGGACTATGGTGAGTCCGTGGATTCCCTGACGGAGGGTATGGGAACAGAAATTAGCCTTGAAGATATGAAAGCCTACCCATGAGAAAGATGGGAGTAAAGGAGTATCCAGAGATGTTAAGGATGTACCCATGAAAGAGAAAGGAGTAGAAGAGTAACATTGATGACAGCAAAATTAGCCAATGAGATGCTACTGCTGTAACTTGTAACCAATAGTGAAGAGACACATGAATTGGTAAAACTGTATAAAAATGCACTTGTGGCAATAAATGGCATCCACTTTTATCCTGGACGAACTTGGTCTATGTCGTTTGTCCGTCTCAACCACGACAGTTTTCACAGGCTGGAGAGCATCACTTGAAGGGGACAACACTAGGACAGGACAAGGATTCTCCCCGGGGGGCCCTTCACAGATCTGCAGAAACCACAAACGCTTGTTATAAACCAGCTCTGCACCACACACAAAATTAACTCTGTAGTCCTCGCCTTCAGGGCGCACAGGCCTCGCCCAGCAGGCCCCGCTGCGGCTCGTGTCGCCGTCAGGCCGCTCAGCCCAAGGGGGTGCTGGGGACGCCTACGGAGCACCGGTCGGCGCCACCAAGCTCTGCCAAGCCGAGCCGGCATCCGCTGGCACAGAACCGCGCCGCAGGACAACACCTCCCCCCGCTCCGGCACAGCCCCCTCCGCCAACAGCCGCCCGCCCCGCCCCGCCCCAGTGGGACACGCGGCCCCTCAGCGGCCCCGGTGCGGCTGCGCCTGCGTGCCCCGCCCTGGCCCAGCGTTCCCCGCCCCTACGGCAGGCGCCGTGGGCTTAGGCCGCCCGCACGGCGGCCCGGAGCTGTCGCCTTGTCGCGGGGCGCGGTGACGGGCGGCGCGGGGATGGCGGCGGCGGGCGGTGCCGAGGCCGGGGTTGCCGAGGCCGGGGTTGCCGAGGCCGGGGTTGCCGAGGCGCGGCGGGCGGTGTCCGCACTGCGGCCGCGGTTAGCGGCGCTTGGCCGGCGGCTGGCGGTGCCCCGGGGAGCGGGAGGCGACGGTGAGGGGCCACGGGAGAGGGGACGGGGCTGGGCCCTGCCGGCGGGCCGCTCCACCCCCTGCTGACGCCGTGCCGGGTCCTGCAGCGCCGCGGGAGCGGGCCCGGGGACGCGGCCGCCCGGCTCTGGGGCAGCTGCTGGGGGTCCGCTTCTCCCTCCTCCCCAAAGAGGCCACTCCCCGCAGCGCCGTGCGGCCTCGGCTGGAGGCTCCGGCTGGAGACCTGGGGCACGGGGTAGCTGAAGCCTGAAGCGCGTCCCTGCGCGTTTGCAAGTTGTGGGCTTGGTGTACGACGTGATGGAAATGGAGTGCATGTAATTGCTTTTGAAATGTCAGGACTGTAACTCTAGATGCCCTTAATATAGTCATGGAAGGTGTGTTCTGACAGGGCCAGCTTAAATGCTCTGTTATTCAGCTACTGTTGTAGATAGTGCCAGGGTGGATAAAATGGCATGAAGCGAAAGGGGGAGTCAGAAAGGCTCTTGCTGAGAGCTTCTGAGTGCTAAGGAAGGGTTGTCTTCTTCCTTCAGATACCTTCTTAGCGAAGGGCTCTGCTACTCTGGACAAACTGAAGGACCTTTGTAACGAAGGGGAAGAACATCCTTCCACGCTGTGGCAGTTTTATGCGCAGGTAGTATATTTAAAGTATTAAGAACTCCCTTTCAAAAAAATCTGCTGTGGAGGGTCTGGGTGTAGGAAAGAGAGTATAGCAGAAAGGGATCTCTGTTTTGTTGTGTGTGCAGTGAATATCCGTGAAGTGCAGGGCCACTTCTACCTGGATTGGAACATTATCTAGACTTGATAATAATTGTGCTGGTACTGTAAGGACAGAAAGGGTTTTGAGTTTACATTCACTGCTACCCGCTTTACAATACTTTTAACTTGCAGCTTTTGTACCTTAAAATTATATTTTTTTTTATAAACTATAACAAGTTTGTTTGTTACTGCATACCACCATTTGATTTTTTGCTCATAGCATTTTTACATCGTCTATCTTCTTGTTTTCATAGGCTGTCTTAGACATTACATATTTTGAGGAAAACCAACTTGTGAATGAAGATTTTCCAGAAGAATCTTCCTTGCAAAAAGTTAAAGAACTTATGTGTATTCTTTCAGAACCAGAAGATCTAGTGAGGGAATGCAACATAAATGAAAAAGTGAGTACTGACATTATTCAGCCAGATAATTATTTCATTATTTAAAAATAGAAAATCTGAAACAGGTTAGTAGTATTTGTATTTTTGATGGGCAGAATTTAAGATATTTTGAAAAATGTTCAAGTCTCATTTGTACTTAAATAGTGATTCCTGAAAATATTTTTTCAAGTAACTTGTGGCGTGCTCAGAATTTTTCTTGCTAACATTTCATGATTCCACATGCTTTTAGCAGCTTAAGTCTTAGGCTTGTGTCTGTGACCATTGCTGTAAATGCAGTTTCTGAAGTCAGAGGCTTCATGTCGTGTTGTTTGGCTGTGCGTATATGAGTAGTTCAGATTATTTACTTTTTGCTTAGCCCGGTTTGTTGGATTTCATTTCAGCCCATCAACATCCTTGGTGCAGAGTTGCTAGAATGTCTTTACTGGAGAAAAGGAGCCCTGCTTTACATGTATTGCCATACAGCCAAAGAAAGGAGTAGATGGCTACGAGAAAACATTGCCGTATTTAAAAAGGTAAAGGAGATTTAAGAAGCAATATGAGCATGTGAATGCAGTTTTAAAGTTTGACTCTTCTCTTTTAAAATACAACTGCCTTTCTTTTGTCTTTTAAATAGGGGTTTGGGAAGTGGTTTGGGATATTTCTGTCTGTCATTTAATCAGAACTTATCTAAAAGGTTTTCTTTTCCTCGTTTTTTAACTGTACTCAGTGTCTTAATGACGGAGTTCATTACTTGATGAAGATGCTCAGCTTTAGATGCCCTCTTCAGCTAAATGAAGATGTCTCACTCCAAGATAAAGACACGGCTAGATTACTCAGTGAAGGTAAAAAACCTCAAAACAAACAAAACCCCCCAAATTCCCCAAACCCCACAACCTCCTCCTCTTAACTGCTCCATTTTATGAAATGTTTTATTGTGTATATTTGTTGTTTGACTTCATCGGTATTCAAGATCTGTCACTTTGTAGAAAAAAAAAGACACATAAGCAGGCAGCATTGCTCTCTCCCCTGCCCCTTCTTTTTGACTGATGGAATTTAGGAGGTGGCAGTGCTCATTTTCTCTGTGTTTTTGAGTGCACTAGAGGGAAGTGAGGCAAGTAGTGTTCTATGTATAGCATGTGTCTATTACAATCATCCAGTTGTCAGTTGACAAATGTTGAAAGCACAAATGTGACGGCAGAGAGTGCTAGGTGTTCCCATTTTGGTCTTTCTATTTGGATCTAGGGGAACATGGGTATGAGCACAGTTACTGACCACATATGTAGAAAGTACATACAGCATTGGTTGGAGTTGGGAAGCTTTTCTCTCCATCTCCAGTTTATGTAGCTTTATTAAGGTGTAGTACTCTAGTGTGTTTATGAGGATCTGAGACCGCATCAGCGTGATGCAACAGGAGGGGATCTGTAAGGTAAAACAACTGGTGCTGAGGTCGTGATGTCCATGTTGTACACACTCATTTTTTTTTTTTTTTCAGTGACTATAGACACTTATGTGGCTTTCTATTCAAATACTAAACTTGCTGCTGGTTAACCTGAGTTAAGATGATGCTCAAATAGCAAACTTAAACTGTGGGAGGCACAGAAGTATTCTAAAATAAATATGCATAATAATGCCTGCACTTAATGGGTTGTAAAGAAATACTGAAATTCTCTTAAGATATATAGGTGAACACAATTATCAGAATAATGTTATGTGGCAATCCTAAAGATTTTAGCATTATGAAGGAGCCAAGTGAATGACGTAATTATCAAGGCCTTGATCCAGCTTCTCATCTTGGCACTGTCAGTCATCTCATGGTTATATTTCTTTTTGTGTACCTCTTTAATAGGCTTATATTGCCTTTCTGAATTTTCCCCAGCGTTACTTAAAAAAAAAAAAGTTAACAAGCTGTGTAGTTGCTTAGAACAATAAAGTTCTTGATCTGGATTATTTTTGTAGGTATATTTAGTGACACTCACTTACTGGCGATGATGTACAGTGGAGAAATGTGCTACTGGGGACTGCGACACTGTGGGGATGGGAAACAGGAAAGCCTTGAGACGACAAATCCTGCCTCTAACAGTGACCTGGCCTGCAGATCACAGAGCGTGCCACTGGATTTCCGAGAAACAGGCAAAAGAATGTTAACGAAATATGTGGCCATATGTGAGGGACCTTTAAAAGACCAAGGGTGGAACACAGCAACTGCAAAACACATGTTGTGTTACATCATGAAATCTCAGAACTGAAATGTGGTGCTTTGGCTGTGCTGGAAGAAGCCTTGTGTCTGAAGAGCGCGCTAAGGGAGGTGATCTCTGCTTCTGTGTCTGACCGTTCTTTCTATCAAAATCTATACGTTTGTTGCATTAAAAAACTGCAGTACAGGTCCAAAGTCTGAACAAGCATTTCTAGGGAAAAAAAAACCATTGCGTAATAAACCGTGACGGAAGGAGGACTGCCTGCCTTCCTCGGTGGCAGAGCTGCCTGTGCCTCAGCCCCGCTCCTGCGCACTAGTTCTGAGGGGGCGGTGGCGGAGCTCGGTGACATGGCGACCAGCGGAGCAGAGGAGCGGGGTGGTTTGGAAGCTGCTGTGCGGGGTGGTCTGCGTGTCCTCCGGGAGCGCTGGACGCGGGGGACCCGCGAACGCGGCGGTACCGCCGCGTTCGCGGGTCCCCCGCGTCCAGCGCTCCCGGGTGCTGCCGAGGAGGTGGACCCCCTGCAGGCGCTGCCGGTGAGTGGGGACCCGGTCTGGGCTGGAAGGAGGGGGGTTAAACACACCATCCCACCTCTGACATCTTCACTGCTCGATTCCTGTGTCGCTAAACCTCAGCTTTCAACACTTTCCAGATCGATGTGCAGCTGAATATCATGTCCTTCCTCTCGCCACAAGATGTGTGCCGTTTGGGAAGCACGAGTTGTTACTGGAGGGCAGCTGTGCAAGATCCGTTGTTGTGGAGGTATTTTCTCCTGAGGGATCTGCCTTTTTGGACATCTGTTGATTGGAAATCGCTCCCAGATGTGGAGATTTTTAATAAAGCCTTTTCAGAGGTCAGCGATAATGCACTGCACGATTACATGGCAGTGTAAGTATTTTCATATTCTCTTACATGACTTCCAGTATCTCTGCAACAGTAATATTCATCCCACAGGCGTGTTTCATATTTATAGCAGTAAAGCCGTGCTGTGAGACGCTGCTAAAATTTCATGTGTCTCAAACTCATTGTTCATTTCAGAAATACGGTTTCCTGTTGTTGGACAGTTTGGTCAGCTCTTTCTGTTTGGAATTTAACAAGAATATAAAATGTAAAAAAAGTCAAAGCTAACATTGTAATAAAAACTTAAAGCTTTTTGTAAACTGTACGTGTCCTGTGCAACAGAAATGCAGTTGTCTCAGAAACTGTGCACACTGTTTATCTTAAGTGTGTTTGTCACTCAGTACAATGACAAATTATTTCTTATTTTAATAAAAGTGATAAGTCTTCGAACTACAGAAAATTGGATGAATCTTTGTGTTTTTTTTTAATGTTACCTGGAAGACGTGGAAAAAAAAATAATATTTTTTTGAATGTGCACAGGATAACAAGTGGTATTGCTTTGGCTCTGATGTTTGAAGGCCATGACACAAAAACTGTGGTTTTAGCTGGGATATTTGAAAAGCATAGCAACACACATAATGTGTTTGGATGACTAAGAAGAGCTCTTCAGATGGGAAGATTATTCTGTGTATCTTTTTTTAGACTTCCTTCAATTCCCTGAATTCATTTCCAGTTTTTTGTTTCTTTGTTTGTTTTTTTAATTTGCAGGTAAATTTTCCTAAGGTGATTTCATGGAACTTGCTTCATGATAAGTGCACTAGCCTGCAGTCTCTGTGCGCTTCATCCCCACTTTATGGATGGGAAAGACACACAGAATTTGAAGTGCAAATTATCTACTGATTTTGAACATTGGATATAAATTTCTTTATGTCTGAGTACTTCAGAGCATCGCCTGTTTTAACTACCTGTCACTGATTTCTGTCGTGTCTGTGAGCACTCAATGGTTTTGTTGATCTCAACTGAAGCATCTCGATTTGTGTGTAGAGAACGCATTTTAATGTTTCCTTGAAGTGATTTGTCCAGCAGCGGGCTATCATGGCCACAGAAGCAGAGTCTAAAGCTGCTTCCCTAGGATGTCTGTCACTTTTGTGACTCTTACTTCTTTCCCTTGATTACCAAAGTCTTTTCATGCTTCTTAACCTTTGCATCACATGAGTACCTAAGCTTGCAGACAACACCTATCTCCTTTTGCAACATGCATTCTCTATTCCTACAGGGAAAATGGTCATTTTCAGGGGGAGTTACCTGTTTCCTAGTTAATAAACACATAAGTGGTCTAATTAAGGTTTGAAATGCACTCAGGAGTCTCATTTTTATATGGCATTTTATAAGACCCCAGAGCTTTGATGTTATTTTACATGCATTGTGTATTGGGGAATTTGTAACTTTATTTTTAAAAGTAAACTAGAAGATCCATAGGGGGAAATATTTTAAGGTCCAAAATGTCAGTATTTGGACTTTGAAAGGACCAAGTCTTCACCTGTTTTGTACTGGTCCTTGAAACTGTCAGTTTGGAACTTCATTGGTTTTGGTCTATGCTTGACTTGTACCAGTAACAAAGCATGAGAAGTGTGGGACTTGATTTATGTTGTTTGATTAATACCTCTTTTGTGTTTAATTTTTAGTTGCGTCTATTTTACACAGATATAAGAAAAGCTGTCCTCAGGGTAGAAGAAGTTTGAAATCAAGCCGTCCCCGGTATGGGGCTGTCGCTTCTTTTTTGCAATCGCTGGTCACTCAGGCAGAACCTCGCTTTGCCATGTTTGGGCCGGGTTTGGAAGAGCTGGACAACTCTCTAGTGCAAAAGATGATGACATGCCCAGAGATTCTGCTAGTAACTGGCCTTCCCCAGAGACAAATTCACGGTAATTCTGGTTTTGAGTTTTGGGTTTGTTTTGTTTTATAAACAGATAAAACACAAAAATAGATTGGGTGAGAAATGAAGGAAATGGGTGCTTTTTTCTCCCCTTGAAACAGGATAACACGATGGTAAGAAAACACCAAACTTTTCTCTCTTTGTGTGTATTCGGAGGATAAATGCAGTGAACAATTGGGATAAAACTTATGATCAAATTTTGTGCAATGTCAAAGGGATCATTTTGCTCCTTGTGCTTGTATTTTGGTCATAAATTCCATGTCGCACATGCTGTTTTAATGCATAAAGGCAGACAGAACTTGCTTCAGATACTGCTTGCAGTAAGTGGCTAAAAAACACACATGTTTTTATACAGAAGGTCAAGACTGGTCCTTCATGTGATTCAGTCTTTTGATGTGAAATGGTGTAAACTCCATTGTAGGAGCAGGTGAAGGATTTTTTTCCAATGTTTGAAAACATAATTCTGACCATCTGTAGTTTTACTTCAGTCGAAACCAGAGACAAATATTTATTACTTTTAAACCATTGTTTATCTGAGTGCTACAGAACTGGAATAATTGAATTATATTTATAGAAAGTGTGAATATGAATTCTTACTGCTATCTTTTTTCTCTCTTAGTTTGTTCTCAATGCAGCTTGTCAGAAACAGCTTAGAGCCTTTGCTATGTCAGTTTCAGCTAATGGACACAAGTCTAGCTTCTCTCTGACTTATGTTTCTAGATTCAAATCTGAGTATCAAAACCATGGAAATGCCTCCTTGTTTTCTTTTAATACTGTTAAATTGATTTTAATTAAATTAATGGTCTGATCAATTAAAGCAGGTCTAAAATTTATAAATAAAACAGTAAATATGCTATCTCTAGCAGCAACTCCTAGGCTTGGATAAATCCATGTCAAAGCACCGCTGGAATTTTCAGCCTACAATTTAGTTGTATTCAGTACCAAATAGTCATCATCTCATATGTTCATTTTTTTCCCTGTAGGAATTGGATCAGGAATCAGTTTTCAGTTTAATAACAATCAAAAATTTAATATTCTGACATTGTATTCAACCACCAGGTAAGATTTGTTCTTCACAAAAAAAAAAAATTACAGTTTCTCAATTATTTAACACTTTTCCTCATGTTTTTGTCACGTGACTTCTTATATGTGCATTCGCTTTCATGGATATCCCTTATAAACTGAAGCTTTTTCTTTCTTTCTGCAGCTGCTAAATTTTCACATGGAAATAAAACCTCCTTTTCCAAACCTTATACATAACAAATGTGTATGACAAATGCGTAACAGTTGCTTCTGTCTCTCTTGATACCTTGATTGATTCCCTCCTGGGATGTGTTTTAAAATGCATCATGCAGATTGCTAACCATCTGTGTGTGTACACTAGAAAAAATGGGAGGGTAAGAGGGGAGAAATTAAACACTTTCGTTGGCTTAGGCCAATTTTCTGTCGCTTTCCTGTGATGCTTAGACTGTGGGTTTGCATTCTCTACACAATTAATGTGACTGCTGAAATATTTCAATATCTTTTAGTGTGGAAAGGAGGAGAGCAAGGGCAGAGCAAGCTGTTGCAGTGAATAGAATGTTCTACCCGGAGAACAGCACAGTAGGGAATCAGCAAGCCGTGCATTACAATGTAATACCCCAAGTTAAAAAGGTGTGCGAAGTTGTTGATGGATTCATTTATGTTGCTAATGCAGAAGCTCATAAAAGTAAGGGGTTTCTCTTTATTTATTTATGTATTTGGATTATCAGAATGTCGTAAAAGATTGCAAAGAGTATGGAATAAGTCAAAATCCATGTTCTGATTCTTTCAAAATCTGGTTCTTTAGTGCAATTTCTGAAGAGGTTCTCTGTCATAGACACTCTCCCTCATTTCCCTGTGAGGGGTTATGGCCTCTTCTTTCAGTTATGGCTGATACTGACATAGCTGCTCTCTTAAGCTAGATGTGTTAAATGATCTGGGACTAAGAAAAACAATTAAACAAAACACCGGTGAGTGGGTTGGAGAAAGAGCCTGAAATACGTCAATGGTGGTGTAATAACCTGAAAACAGCTTTCTTCAGGAAAACTGCAGTAAAAGATGCAATTAGCCCAAATCGGGAAAGATCTATAATGAGGATAATGCAAACCCTTGTTATGATAACTGTCTTTGCACTCATTAACTTAGAATGAAGGGAAAAGCCTAGCTCAGGAAAGAGAGTAAAAAAAAAATGTGAGGAGGTTATCTTAAGGAGTTAAGTATGGTCAGAAGGGAAGGGCTGCTGACTACAGTGTGTCAGTACTTCATAATGACTTGTTGCAGTTTTGATCTCTGTAAGGTACTTGGAAAACACCCTGAGGTTAAGGGCTGGAATTGCCTGCCTGTAGAACCTATGGAGATCTTTAAATAACATTTCAATGTGACATGTGACATCCAGCCTTGAGATAAGCAGACCTTGATAATTTGTCCATGCCCTTCCCAGCCCTGTGTTTTTTCATGTCTGAAATATTAAATATTTGAAAAGTTAAAACAAACATGTTAAAAAAGTTATTTTGGGAATTGCATATGTTTAATACTCATATATTAAAAATTGTTTCCTAGAGCATGACCGTCAAGAGGACCTGGCTCGCATTTTGGCAATGACTGATCCAAGCCTTGGGCCCCCAAATAGACCTTTGCTAGTTTTGTCTTGTGTCTCTCATGTTGGTGTGAAAAGAATTCCATGTGTATACGTGGCACATCAGTTGCAACTAAATCTGCTGCATCAGCCCTGGATGGTACTTGCTTTTAAACCTTTATTTTCTTTGTGGCTTAAATATAGTTTAAGGTTATGGTAGTTCCTGAACTGTACCCACCTAAGCAAGTGCGCAGCTTTCAGTGATAGAATGTGAGCTCTCCACTTAAGTGAAGAATTTAGTTTCTCTGGTCCTCTAAGATGAAACATTAGCCTGTCTGAACATAGAGGAGCCAAGTGACTTTCCGAGGAACACACAAGAAACTGCAGGTGAAGCCAGAATGTGAGGAACGGAACAAGAAAGCTTCAGTTAATTTAAATCTAAGTTTCCTGAGTTTTGACCCAAGACCTTGGCCTGAAGGTAGATTTTTATGCTTTTTTCAGGACACTGTTAATTGTCAATGACTTGACGTGATGTACTGACTTTTTTGACAAGTCAGCTTTTTACGTAACACATGAGGTCATGAACCTGTTCTTCTGTGTTTGTTGAACACGGTATATATCAGTATGGCCCAGTAACACATAGGTTTTTTTGGTGACATTGTGTAGCCAGAAGATAATACTTAATCAGAAAAAACCAAATCCTGGTTTAAGGTAGTACCTTTGTTTTCGTAAGGAAAGTGTTTACAAGCTTTTTTAAAAACATACAATTTATAATAGGCACTTTATAATACGTTACAAAATCTGAGAAGTAATAATATGCATAGAATTTTAATGCTGGCAGCATTTTTGCTCTAAGAGTTACAACAAGATTTTTCAAGTAGATTTTCATCTGTAAAGTAAGTATAATGTTCCAGAATAGCTGATGGAGTGATTGAGAAAATTGACCTTGATATCAAGAACGCAAAGCTTTTCTAATGGGTCTTGTAATTAATTCCATAAAGAATACCATTTTCTTTTAGAACCTTACTCTTAAGAAACCTTTTCTGTCTAAGGAACCTTTAAACCAGTGATAAAATTTTAGATTTGATACGAGTATTTCTGACTTTAAGGCTAGACATGAAGTGGTGGTAAAATACTGTTAGATCCATAACCTATTATCTGTAATACTTTAGCTTTTTTCTGTTTTTACAGATGCAGGACACTGTAGCTGCAACATTAGCTGGATTGCCAAGTGGAATTGAATGGCTCCTGGAAGTAGCAGACTGTAAAAATGCACAGTAATGGAACTGTGCATTGTTTTGCTGTATAGAGACTTTGGTGTTTCGCAGTTCACATGAAGTGAGAATATTGTCCTGACTCAGTACTGTCAAAAGATTTAAAAGACAAACCTGCATATATTTCACTGCACATACTCTAATAAATAACATTCTTCCAACTGTAGTCCTGCATTAGAAGTACAAAGCCTGGATTCCAGCAGCTGAACAATAAGTGGTTTTGGGTGGCAATTTGGGTGGTTTTGTGTTTTGTTTTGTTTTTCTCTTTCTTTCAAGCTGGGGCCATTAGAGAGTAATCTTTTCTAAATATATCTGATAATCTAATATCTTCTGTAAATATTCCTAACACTTGGTTATTTTGTCAGCACAGCCCTGTGGCATGCATCACACATTTAGTAAATATATTCAGTGGAGATCTTGACAGTGGTGGTTCCCAACCAAAAAAATATACTGTACATTGTACAGTAGTAGGCAGACAGAAAGACAGTGTCTGTATTTTTCCAGAAACAATGCCTGGAGAAGAACTAACACTTGCAAGAGAATTGTCAACCGAGACCAAGACTCTTAGAAGCAAACAAACTGCCATGAATGAATTGGTTGTTTCTTGTTTGTGATCTTGTTTTTTAACCAAGCACAACAGACTTCCAGCATCTTTTGCTGTCTGTTGCAGTGAAGGTGTTAGCTTGAACTGGACATGGCTTTGATGTCATGAACACTATAAGTAGAACTTCATGACATTTGTCAGATACTGAGTATCTGCCAGTTACTCAAATAGTTCTGGCCATTTACAGATGTGAAGTGTACTTCGCTTGGAATTTTCTACAGAGTTGCAAATATTTTTATGAAAAAGGAAACAATGTTTTAGAACTGGAATTGCATTTTCTGGATTGTTGTCTTTTGGGATAGTCCTAGTCTTCCACCTTTTAAGTGTTTTTTAATTATTGGATGAATGTTCAGAAACTTACCTTGTTTTTCTGGCCTATTCATGTATTTTTTTTTTGTTCGGGGTTGTTTTTGTGTTTGTGGGTTTTTTTGGGGGTAGAGAGAGTTGAAAGGGTTTTTGGTGGATATTTGGGGTTCTTGTTTGTTTATTTGGGCATTGTTTTTTTGTGTGTTTATGGTGATTTTTTGGTTGGTTGGTTTGTTCTTTGTGGTGGTGGTTGTGTCTTTTTCCTCTCTCCATGGAAATGCAATAACATTACAATTTTTTCTACATGATGCACATTGAGCTGTTGCTCTCAACCTGGTACACGTGTGATGCTCAACAAAGCTATGTCAGAAACATTCCATTTGAGAAGGGGAAAATCCGTCTATGCTATGATAATTCTGTGGTTTATCCTAGTTTTAATACAGAATGTGTACTTTGCCCTTTAAAATAGAGAAGGCACAAAAGGTTTATGAGTGTTTGCAGGAAAATTTCACGTTTCATGACTGTGTGTAACTTAATTCTGTAATGATCTAGAGGGCTAAAGGCAGAAACCTGTTATGTTAACTACTACAAATATATTTGTTTGTGGAAGATCCTCATTCTGCTTTCTTCATAAGGAATAAATTATTTTTAAAAGAATGATATTTACAGTCTTTATCTGTTAAGACCCCCTGCATGTGTACACATACTCACACACACACAGATTCATGCTGCCATAACCTATGAATCATCATTAGTCATTATGAACAATGTTACTGTATGTTACCTGTTTGATTAACAGATATTGATTCACTGTCATTTTAAAAGGTCAAGATAATGCAGAGTATGTAATTTTTCTTAACCTAGAGAAGATGAGTTATATTAACTTAGAGACAGGATATCTTAAAGAATTCAGAATTAGGAGTTATAAAGATGCAGCCTAGGAAACAAACAGTGTGACTTAGAAGTGGTGGGGTAGCTTGAGTGACTGAGTTCTGCAGTTGATCAGTTCACACAAGGAGATGAGCACCTGCGCTGTGCAGAGCAACAGCTTAGAGGCACAGAGATATGCTATGGAAGCATCAGCCAGCCTGCTGAGAGTTCATATGCCAAATAGCTGCAGAGGTGCACTGCAGATTTAATTTAGCACTGCCTTTAGATTTCACTTAAAACACACAGTTTCTTAAGTCTGGTGAGTAAGTCACAGTAAGTCAATTAAGCTTGAGACTTCAACTGTTACAAATTCAAAATCAGTTGGAACATCACTATTTGGTTTTCTATTTATTGTGGTAAATGCAACTGTGATGGGTTTGTGAGAAATTAAACCACCAGGATCTGGTTCCCAGAGTCTTGTTCTCCTTGGGATGAAGAATTCTAACAGTGCTAGAAAGAAGTCACTTTCCTGCCCACTGTGGCAGGATGTTTAAATAAAAAGTGGTCACAGAAGAAAAGCAGAAGGTTACAACAACAATACATGTAATATATTCCAAAATATTCCAAAACTCAATTACTGAGGCTTGCCCTGAGCAGTTTTCTCAAAAAGAAGGTGGCTGTGGGGTTGCTAGTTTTCAAGAGTTTGAAGCCTGGAGCGACAGCATTGCGTGCGGGGGCCAGCCCAGCCGCAGGGAACGGCGGCCGCACACCGGCCGCGCCTCGGAAACCCGCCGGGTGTCTCGCAGTTTCTTCTGAGGGAGCGGCCCTGCGAAGTCACGGAGGCTCCAAGTGGGGAGCAGCCGCTTCCGAGGCGCGTTGCGGCTGCCCGGGTCCCACTGGATGGCACTGTTGAGCCGCACCAGCTGCTGCTGCTGTCCCGGCGCCCGGTGACGAAACTGCTTTCAGTAACCGATCTTAGTCCCTTCTCGGACATGGCAGAAAGCAGATGCAGTTATAGAAAAGTCTATGAGAAAATCAACATGTTTTTCAAACGCTTATAGACAGGAGATCTGCTGCGTCTTCTTTTAATCTGGTGGGTATCAATATCAATTTGCATGGTAGGAAGAGTATTGCTAAAGAGAGTATCTGGAGTCATCAGCAGCAGGGTGTATGGAAAACATTGCTGGTGTCATTGCGAGGTGATTGACACTTTAGTCTGTGATTTAGTTTATCTTTTGTGCCATTTTAGCACTAGCGGTTCTGGATAAATTATTTTCCATATGCACAAAGTAAATAATCTTGGACAGTTACAGAAGGTGATGTTACAGCTTAAACCTCAGGCCAGAGGACATTTGCACACAGACCTCCAGCACGTTTGCCATGTCTGCTCTTCCCAGCAGAAGATCACAGCTGCTCCAGGGTCAGGCAGAAGGTCCTGTCCATTTTGCTGTGCAACTGCTTGCAGCTACTGGTCTGGGCATTACTGGACAAGGTCCCTGAGCATGTGCTCCAGTCTCTTAGACACCTGGATTCTCTCTAGTTTGTATCTCACATGCTACAGGCTGAAAACCAAACATCCTGCTCCAGATTCAGACCCACAAGTCCTGGGCAGAGGGGAATGAGCACTTGTCCTCAATGTATGTGGTTAACCTTTGTCACTGCATGGGCATGATGCTGAATCCAGGTTCACTGGTCCACCGGGAGCTCAGGTCCCTTTTGGAGAGCTGTTCCCAAACCAGTCAGTCCCGGACCTGCATGGACGCACAGTATATTTCCTCTCAGCTACAGGACTTTGCATTTGTTGTTGGTTGATGCCTGGAGGTTCCTGAAGCACCTGTTACCCCATTGAATGCACATTTGCAATATTTCTGGCTGTCCTTGCACAACGATCCCAGTATCCCTGGGAACAGTGGCCCTGCACATGACAACATGTAGAATCAGTCACCTTGTGGGAGAGAAAAATAGGTATTCAGTCTTCTCCTGATGACTGAAAGCAATCAAGCCATCTACCCCATCAAAAAAGTTGAACACTACCAGTCTTAGAGCCCTAAAGGAAATTCCTCCATGGTTTGGCAAACTGATGGGAGAGGGAAGCAGTGAGTGTGAAAATCTGATCCTGTCCCAGAAGTACATTTCCCCAAGCTCTGAAAAGTCTTGAGTTGTGAAATGATCCTGGCATCAATCCAGAAATACCTGCTATATTCATTATATTATTTAATGCTTCTCTGTACAAAGAGATAACAATAAATTAAACTCTTTTATTTGTTCTCAGAAATTAAAATCAGGGAGCTGAGGTAAATTAGGAGTGCCTGAGAGACTGAGCACTGTATTTCTTGATCAGTGGTGTTCTGTTCATGAGGAGATATCATTTTAGTGTGGGATCTTTTGTATCTTCTCCGTAGGCTTGAAATATGACAGCAATTCCACAGCATGAGGTCAGGGGAGGCATGTTATACAAATGTGAACATGTAAGAGCTGCTCTCCAAGAACAAAACCAAGCCTTTTTTTCTGCTTTGAACCAAATCCAGATTCTCTTCTGCAAAAGGTTTACTTACAAATTTCCTAGCCAAATTAACCTGGAAAAAGCAGTTGCTTAGAACTTCCTCCTGTAAGAGTGATAGTACTTACAGCCAATTGCCTTTGAAATTCAGCTGGATTGATCTTAAATCTTGTGGAGACATTTCATTTATATGGAAGTAATAGCTTAAAATTGACCTGCATGTGCACCATACCTTAAATTCTGGGGGATAAATATTTTTAAATTGTGTTATGAATCTGAATCGCAAGGATTTAAGTATGATAGTTACTTGGAATCCTCTTTTTAGCATATAACCTTCATTCTTCGCATCTGCAAACCTTACACAGTGTACCATAAGGATGCACTGATACAACTGCACATTATGCTTCTTTTTAAAAAGCACAAGCTATTGGCAAGACAATAAATGCAAAATGTAAGTTTAACTAACAAAGGGCTACAAGAACCTTGTATTCTTCTGTAATTAGAGACTTAATTTTCATAATAATAGAAGGTTTTGAAAACAAAGAACCTATTTAGCTGGTTACAGCTACGTTCATATAAATTAAGAGGAGCAATTCTAAGTCTAATCAACATGTGGATAAATTATACACTTGAATTCAAGCATCTTTCAGTCTTTTATTGAAAATAATTGCTGCTGAGCCAACATCAACATCCTTCTTTTCAGCTGATAGACCTGATTGCTTTTGGGTGCACTAAAGCAAACAAAAAAAATCTAGCAAGTATTTATGGTTTCAGCTTGCATTTCCCCACAGGATGTGAGTTGATATATATCAACTGGTGTACAGGTACACAATGAGACATTTTTCCCCTCACAGTTCTCTGATGATATTTTCCAGTCACAAATAGCCAATAATTTATAAATAAATTAAAAATTAAACAAGTTTAAAGAAGTATTGATGTAAAGACTTTTAGGATTGACTTCATGTGCCTGAGTGTTCCTGAGGGTGGAAGTTTGAAGGGCCCAAACTTAGAAGAGGTCGTTGGAAACTGCTGCCACGGTAACCAATAAGATCCATGTTGGGCACCCGAAATCGTCACCTATGGAAAACTCTGGCTAACATCCAAACCCTGATATTGATATTTCCACAGTGCCTATTGTCTGTGGGGGTCCATAGTGACACCTGAGGGGAGAGTGACCCCCTCAAGTGTCACAGGCTGAGCACAAGACTCACAGCGATCTCGTGCCTCACTTTCCCCCAGGGGTATGTTCTGCACGTCTCTGGTCTCTAAGCACAGCAGTTCCTTTCCTGCTCTGTTATTCTGTGCCCCAAATTCAGTTCCTTGCCGTAACCTGTGCTTTGTCAGGCAGATGAATCTGAAGTCAGGGACAGTAGAAGCTGCAGAACTGTGCTTCATCCAGAGCCTGTGGCCCATGTGAGATTCTGCACTCAGAGGTGCAGCCATATGCCGGGAATCCTCTCCTGATCCTAATCACATCCCAGGTGTATAAATTTACTCCATATTCAAACACATGGAATTGCATACACCAGGACAATGGAAGCTGTTAGGATATTTGAGATGCATCCATAGAATTTCAATAATTAGGGCACAATACATAGTGCAAATCCTGAAGTCTGACCCTGTGTTTCTGGTGACAATGCTGCTTGGATATTTCTGTGCGTTTATATGCTGCTAGTTTGATTTCTTTTTGTGCATTTCAAATTGGAATATAGATACTTGGACACCGGAATATCTGTGTTGTCACATCACTCCTTGCAATGACAGAAAGGTCAGGTTGCTCCAGAGACGTGCTTGCAACATACCCAAAGACTGTCAGCGTACATATTTATCTGAGCACAGGTAGAAGTTGGCATGACAGCTAGGCCACCACTCCTCAAAATGGGTATCGTCTTCTTCCTGACACCTCTGTGGAATATGTAAACAGACTGTCTACATTCAAAAGTTGTCTCCAATTAGAGAGTGAATTCAGAAAAAAAACCAGCTATTCTTGAACAACTGCAAGTAGGGCCACTCTTATTGCAGAATAGGAACACTTTGTTCTTTCAAAGTGGGTTAAACTGCACCAGAATCACATATCCCTCTCCTGGGAAAAGAACATCAGAACATTGAGTTTGTGCCTGGGGATAAAATGTCGTAAAACAGTTCCAGAGCAACTTCACAGAAGGTAAGCCTTAAATGATCATACTTAGTCATACTGATAGTGAACTGGAACCAGTTCCTAAAGTGAGCATAGGTGTGGCTTGAATTCGCTAATATCACTTGGTCACTGGCTCAAGTTAAGAGAGGACTGGGATCCTTTAACTCACTGCTCTAGATCAAGGAGTAGCTAAATAGTCCTCTCGCTGTATTTATCATCAAGGTTTCTAAAGACAGGTTTTCATCATGCAACTATTCAAGTGCATTTAAGTATTGCGTTTTCGAGAGAATCTAAAGTTAGGGACCCATACACCCATATATATAGACAGGTTAACACTCAGAGAGTATTTCAGAGATCCTGTGTTACTTTAGCACATTGTAATGTCACTGTTCCTTAGGAATTTGGTTTATGATATTTAATTCCTTTCGTTTCATCTCTTTGAGAAAGCCTGAAAGTCTTGGATAAAAAACTGCTGGAGTTTCCCCCAGCTGATACTCTGCTTTTGTCTAGACACTGGCAATATCATGTCTTGCTCCTTGCTTTCAGTCACATACAGAGGTCACAGTGCTGTTCCCTCTGGGAAATTACTCCATTGTTTGCAGAATAATAAGAGTTTCCTGTACAGATGATGTTTACTTTAAAGTTTAGGACATCAGAGTGCGTTTCTGCTATAAGTGTAGTAGGGTCAACACTATTACTCCTTTATTATGCTTAGAATGCTCTAGAATCTGACTTCAGATTCAGATCTTTCAAGTATTACACATGTAGCAAGGGTCATCAAAGTCAAACCACTCACATGCCTCAAGTGTAGCATGTGAGACTTCACAACATTAGTGTCTTGCTTCTCCTTTATAAATGATAAAGGATATATACATATAGATATAATAATTCTCTTTTTTTTTTTTTTTTTAAATATTCAGTTGAAGTATTCTAGTCAGACTGACTTTGAAGTTCTAGGTTTATTTGATTGAATGGATGTTTTGGCTGATTTCATTGTCAGAAACTGAGGACTGCGATTTATCTAGTCCTGTGCTTGCCAGCTCCCCCACCTACAGAGCAAGAATCACCCTTTGCTTATTTTGGGGTTGCTGCAGCGATTTCCCCTGATTTATCAACATGCTACAGGCCTGTTGTTTAGTCAGTTACTAGCATAGCTCATTCTACAGAATAATGAAGAACCTCTCTAATCTGGGGAGGTCAGAAGAACTTGGGTTTGTAATTGAACAAAAGTGAATGAGTAGTATAATTTTCTGTCAAACAACTAGACACCGCTTAGTACCAGTGAGGGTAAAAAATCTACTCAAATCACTAGTGATTCTTTACTTTGACTCAAGACCCAAATCCATTTTTATTGATCTGTGTATGGGTCTCTCTTCTGGTGACCACCACTGTCCTCTTTCTTCCTTCCAGCTGTGCTTGCAAAGGTTTGACCAGAATGCACAGAGTCGCATCTCTTCGTACTCTCCATATCCTCAGCTGACGTACTGTTTATAGCACTCAGTTTCAGCATGTTGCACCTGGCTTCACAAACTGCTCTGACCTCCTCCTTTCTCCCACCATACCTAATCCCTGCCTCCCAATCCCAGGGAGAATTTTGGTTCTCTGATCTGATTCTCCTTTGTCTCCACACAGACTGTAGGTAACTTTTCAATAAGAGGGTGAGTGAAATCAAACAGGGCTTGACTTGCCAGTCCCCACTCTCTTTCCTTCCTTCCTCAGATATCTTGGTTGTTTTCAATTTCTAACAGGTGCATTTTAGCTTGAGCTCTCACTTTCTACCGTTACCTGCACTTCTCAAAATCACACCTTCCCTGAGTTTTCCAGGCTTTCCAATCTTTCCCTTCTCTGACTGTTCACCACATCTCTGTCCCCATTTTCAGTATTTCTTAGTAATTTATATAAGGTTGGCAGAAAGTCCATAGTGGGTCGGTCCATCATTTCTAGCAAATAGGTATATAATTGACAGTGACTGGACATGAAGCACACAATTTCTCTTTTTTTCAGATATTCTGAAGCAGTCATATCTTTGCATTTATCAACACTAATAATTTATCCTCTTTCCCTTTATTATGGTACTGTTTCCTTTCTTTCTATATGTTTTTGAAGCCAAGCTCATCTATCATCTGTTTTTATGGGTTACTCATAGTATCTCTTTATCAAGGTCTCTGGGTCCAGAATTTATTTTTATTTCTGCAGCACTTAACTGATCTCAGTCAAAGACATGGAAGCAATTTGTGCAAGGCACTGTTCAAACACAAAGCAGGAAAATAGATCTTACTCCAGTGCACTCACCATTTAATTATAAGATGAGAAATGCAGGTGAATAAAAGTAAGTGAGAGTGTTTGGATAGGATGAGAGTGTATGGCTCTGCAAAGTGATACAGGCAGCCCAGTAAAACAGTTAAAAACATTTTTCTTTATTTACTTACTTCCTTTCTGATATTGCTTTAGGTCAACAGTCATCTTCCCTGTGTTTCAGAATTCTTCATCTGCTCGTTATCCTCCTGGTGGCCTTTTTATCTTGCCTGCAAAACCAAATTGTGTAAACTTTCACTGCTGCTTCTTTCATTAGATTATGAAGAATCAAAGATTTTTCTTTTTCCTGCTCACATCACTACATCGGAGGAGGGAAAAGAAGCTGGAAAAACTATCACTGAAAAAAAAATATCTTGCCTATGTTCAACAACTGAAGAATATCTTTAGAAAAGTTTCATCTGAATAACCCTTTCACAAATTCTAAGTCTCATTCTTTTGATGATCATCAGTGTTATATACTACATAAGGAGAATTTTTTAATGTACTGCCCTTGAAAAGAACTGATGCATTTCTGGCCCATGCAACAGTCTGCTATCTAACGGGAAATAATAAAAACTGAAGCTGAAAACTAAACGGAAAACATGAGCTGGAGGCTGGGAGAGGAACTGGATGGTCTCAACCTGTTTTTCTGTGGTACTGCTCTCAGGTCAACTGAGTTATTAGAATTTAAACGGCAAATAAAATTGGACATATTTCAATGCATGTCTTAGCAGATTCTTTCCTTTTAGCTCAGAATCAACTTTCATAAAAGTATCAGGCTTGTAGTATCTGTCTGTGTGCACATATGCAGGCACATCGCAAGAAGAGCCAGAGGCCACGGATGCATTTGCAAGGAGCAAGTTTTATTTTAGTTACCTCTCTACTGGGGGATCTCCGAAGCCACACCTGAGCTCCCAGGCAGAGGTGACACCAGCGGGGACACAGGCGCTGGTCAGTTCAGCTCTGCTGGAAGATCACTGGGCCTGCTGAGCTCGCCTGTATTTCAAGGCTTCAGGCAGGCGCAGCCTCCCGCTCTTTCTCACAACAAAGCAGAAATCTCAGACACAGTGATAAGGTGCCCAGAGTTTCTCCCAGGCCTGTGTTATCTAACACAGAGCTTCTACTCATCAAGCACACAAGGTCAGTAAGACAATTAGAGTGATGTGTGTGCTTTTTCTACAGACAGGTGCAAGTCACTTGAGTGTATTTACATTTAACTAACCTCCTCGCCAAATCTTCCACTATATCCCCATACACTGGCGGTTTGGTACATAGGTAAAAAGTCAAGAAATAGATTCTAATTTCCAGAAAAATCTATGAACTATTTGTAACCATTGTACAAAATGTGCTATTTTTGTATCAAAATATGCAAGTTTGGTTCTTTCTTGAATGTAAGACAAATGCTTTGTACTGTTAAAAATGGCTGTGATTGATACTTTTCAGGAAAACTACTCAATAAAGAAAGTTACAAATTCCTTCTTATAAGCACACAAGAATTTCTCCTTTTGATTTATTTTTCCATTTATTTTGTTAAATCCAGAAAGAGACTGAATAAGTGGCTTTGGTTGTGGTCATTTTCCCCAAAACTAATAAAATAAGAAAAACATGCAAAGAATCTTGAAAAATGAATTTTAGACATGTGTTAACAATTTCTCCATTGTCTGCAGGCACCACGATGGAAAGAATATACATTTTCGAAACAATCTATGGAAAATGGAATATGGAAATGTTGGGGAAATCTGTAATAGCCAACAGCACATCTCAAAGCAAGAGTCAACAGTCAGATATCTTAAACAACCTTCTATCTTCCTAAGAGAATTCTATGCAAAATCCTCATTACATCTCTCTCTATGACAATGAAGGAGAATATCACTGCTGTCTGATTAGTTCTCTGTTCTGGGAGGAGGAAGGGTAGGTACTGATCTGTTCTCTCTGGTGACCAATGATAAAACCTGAGAGAATGACAGTAAGATGTGCCGGGGAGGTCTAGGTTGATCCAGTCCTGTTCAACCTTTTCATCAATGACCTGGATGAAGAGACTGAGTGCATCCTCAGCAAGTTTGCTGATGATACCAAACTGGGAGGAAGGGCTGACACACCAGAAGGCTGTGCTGCCATCCAGAGAGACCTGGACAGGCTGGAGGACTGGGCAAGGAAGAACCGGATGAAGTTCAACAAGGGCAAGTGTAGGGTCCTGCACCTGGAGAGGAATAACCCCAGGCACCAGTACCAGTTAGGGGCGGGCCTGCTGGAAAACAGCTCTGCAGAGGAGGACAAGGGCAAGTTTAGAGTCTTGCATCTGGACAAGAACAACCCCAGGTTCCAGTACAAGTTGGGGAATGACTTATCAGAGAGCAACGTAGCGGAAAGGGACCCGTGGTTCCTGGTGGACAGCAGAATGACCATGAGCCAGCACTGTGCCCTTGTGGCCAGGAAGGCAAATGGCATCCTGGGGTGTATTAGAAGGGGGATGGTTAGTAGGTCGAGAGAGGTCCTCCTTCCCCTCTACTCTGCCCTGGTGAGACCGCATCTGTAACATTGTGTCCAGTTCTGGGCCCCTCAGTTCAAGAAGGACGGGGAACTGCTGGAGAGAGTCCAGCACAGAGCCATGAAGATGATTAAGGGAGTGGAACATCTCCCTTATGAGGGAAGGCTGAGGATGCTGGGTCTCTAATTTGGAGGAGACTGAGGGGTGACCTCATTGATGTTTACAAATATATAAAGGGTGAGTGTCAGGAGGATGGAACCAGGCTCTTCTTGGTGACAACCAACAGTAGGACAAGGAGTAATGGGTTCAAACTGGAACACAAGAGGTTCCACTTAAATTTGAGAAGAAACTTGTTCCCAATAAGGGTATCAGAACACTGGAACAGGCTGCCCAGGGAGGTTGTGGAGTCTCCTTCTCTAGAGACATTCAAAACCCGCCTGGACACATTCCTGTGTAGCCTCATCAGAGTGTTCCTGCTCTGGCAGGAGGATTGGACTGGATGATCTTTCGAGGTCCCTTCCAATCCCTGATATTCTCTGATTCCGTGATTCTGTGACTTGGGAGTTCTGGTCGACAACAGATTGACCATGAGTCAACAATGTGCTCTTGTGGTCAAGAAGGCCAGTGGTATCCTGGGGTGCACTAAGAACAGTGTGAGCAGTAGGTTGAGGGAGGTGATCCAACCCCTCTACTCTGCCATGGTGAGGCTGCATCTGGAGTACTGCATCCAGTTCTGGGCTCCCCAGTTTAAGAAGGACAAGGAATTACTGGAGGGAGTTCAGCAGAGAGCTACAAAGATGATTAGGGGACTGGATCATCTTTCTTATAATGAGAGACTGAGAAAGCTGGGTCTGCTCAGCCTGGAGAATACAAGGTTGAGGGGGGATCTCATCAATGCTTATAAATATCTCAAGGTTGGATGTCAAGAGGATGAGACCAGACTCCTTTCAGTGGTGCCCAACGATATGATGATGGGCAACGGGCACAGACTTAGGCACAGGAGGTTCCATCTGAATATGAGGAGAAACTTCTTTACTCTGAGGGTGCCAGAGCACTGGAACAGGCTGCCCAGAGATGCTGTGGAGTCTCCTTCTCTGGGGACATTCAAAACCCACCTGAACACATTCTTGTGCAATCTACTCTAAGTGTACCTGCTTTAGCAGGTTGGTTGGACTAGATGGTCTCCAGAGGTCCCTTCAAACCCTAGCCATTCTCTGATTCTGTGATTCTGTGACATTAGGAAAAGGTTCTTCACCCAGAGGGTAGTGGAGCACTGAAACAGGCTTCCCAGAGCCCCAAGCCTGACAGTGTTCAAGAAGAGAATGGACAAGGTTCTCGGACACATGGTGTGAACTGTGGTGTTGTCACATGCAGAGGGAGGATGTGGACTCAATGATCCTTGTGGGTCCCTTCCAACTCAGGACATTCTATAATTCCATTATTGTATGCTGCAGAAATGACAGTGGATGTGCTTGTCACTGAGAAAAAGAACAGAAAGCTCTGGGACAAACATCTGCCCCTGTGGTGACACAGCCACATTGTAAAGGGAATACTAGAAGGCAAATAGAGTGGGATGTGACACTTTACGTGGCCGTTCACATGGAAGGGTGTGCAGAAAGGGTAAGGAAGCTCTACCAGCTTGACCAGGGAGTATGGTGTCCACCCAGCAGAAAGCCATGGCATCTGCAAGGCCAGCCCCCTCCACAAGTGGTACAGCTTCCCAGACCAAGACCTAGTGGGAGGACGCTGCCACCCAGGTGTCAGGCTGCAGGCTGTGACTGGCTCTTACACCAGTACTGGATGCCATCAGTGAGCACCTCTGTGGGAGATGTGCCCATGTGGAGGAACTCCTCCACTTAAGTGAGAGAGCTCCGGGACAAGGTGAGTAGGCTGAGGAGTATCACGGAATGCAACAGCGAGATAGACCAGTGGAGTCACATGCAACCTTCCCTGAGACAGACCCAGCAGGCAGACAGGGCACGTGGTACAGGTGACTCACTACCCTCTCTCTGAATGGTGGAATGTAGTGACTTGAGGGATAGGGGGCAATGACAGCATGTTCCTGCCCAGGTCAGAAGGAGGATCTCTGCTCTGACTACCCTACCTTCCCAGGTTCCCTTCCACAACAGATGTGAGGCCCTGCAAGTGGAACTGAACAATATTGAGGAAGGTGATTCAGATTAAATGGAGGTGCTGAAGAGGATAAGTTGGTCTGCGCATGAGACATGAAGAGAAAACTTCTTGCCCTGGTAAGGCCTTCAGATTATTATCTGCTATTAATTTTTCAGGTAGGCAGCAATGAGACTGCAATGAGAAATATGAAGGCAATCAAGAGGTACTTCAGGGCCTTGGGGCAACTGGTAAAGAGGTCAGGAGCACAGGCAGTGTTCTCTTCTGTCCCCCAAGTTTCAGGGTATGATGGGGGAAGATATAAGAAGACCCAGCAGATCAATACCTGGCTGCGGGGCTGGTGCCACTGGTAGAATTTTGGATTTTCTGATCACAGGTCAGTTTATATGGCAACTGGTCTGCTGGTAGCAAATTGGATGCACCTGTTCCAAAGGGGTAAAAGGATCCTTGGACAAGAGTGAGCAGGGCTCATTGAAAGATCTTTAGACTATATTTGAAGGGCGAAGGGGAGAAAACCAGGTGCAGCAGAGACAAACCCAAGCGTGGCATGCCAGTGTTTGAGGGAGGGGCTGCTAACAATGCCCTTTGCTCTGCTGTCTCAACAGAGTTAGGGGATGGACAGCTGTGCAACAGCAAAGACACAAGGGCTATAAATGTATTAGAAAGTACAGAAGTGCCTGAGAGTGGCCACAAAGAAATTAAGGCTTCTCATCGCAAAAAGGTGGTGGGATCAATAGCCCAGCTGAGGTGCGTCTGTACTGACTTGTATGTGATGGGCAACAAACAGGATGAGCTGAAAACCACTGCACAGCAGAAAAACTACAATGCAGTTACTGTAATGGAAACATAGTGGGATGATTGGCACAACTGGAGTACTGCATTGGGTGGCTATAAACTCTTCAGAAGGGATAGGCAATGAAGGAGAGGAGGTAGAGTGTGATGAGCATGATGAGAAGATTGAGTGTTTATGGGTAAGAATCCAAGGGAAGACCAGTACTGGAGCCAGTTTGGTTTAATCTCATTATCAATGATCTGGACAAGGGCATTGAGTTTGCATATGACACCAAGTTGGGTGGCAGTGTTGATCTGTCTGAGGGTAGGAAGATTTTCCAGAGGAAGCTGGACTATCTGAATCAATGGGCTGAGGCCAACTGTATGAGGTTCAACATGGCCAAGTGCCGGGTCATGCACTTGGGTCACAACAACCCCAGCAGCGCTACAGGCTCGGGGAAGAGTGGTTGGAAAGCTGCCTGACAGAGAGGGATCTGGGAGTGTTGGTCAACAGTCAGCTGAATATGAGCCAGCAGTGTGCCCAGGTGGTCAAAAAGGCCAATAACATCCTGGTGTGCATCAAGAATAGTGTGGCCAGCAGGACTCCCTAGTCCCACTGTGCTCAGCACTGGTGAGACCCCACCTCAAAACCTGTGTTCAGTTTTGGGCCCCTCACTACAGGAAAGACACTGAGGTACAGGAGAGAGTTCAGAGAAGGGCAACAAAGCTGTTGAGTGGTCTGGAGTACAGGTCTTATGAGGAGTGGTTGATGGAACTGGGGCTGTTTAGTCTGGAGTTTTAAAAGGAGGCTGAGGGGAGACCTTATTGGTGTCTACAACTGCCTGAAAGGAGGTTGGAGCATTGAGGGTGGTGGCTGGAGCATGGAGGGTGCTGGTCTCTTCTCTTGAGTAACAACCAATAGGATGAGAGGAAGTGGCCTCAAGTTGCACCAGGGGAGGTTTAGATTGGATACTAGGAAAAATTCTTCATGGAAATTATTGTCAAGCACTGGAACAGGTTGCCCAGGGAAGTAGTGGAATCACTGTCCCTTGAGGTGTTTAAAATACAAGTAGATGAGGTTCTTAGGGACATGGTTTAGTAATAGAGCTAGGTTAATGGTTGGACTCAATGATCTTAAGGGTCTCTTCCAACCAAAATGATTCTGTGTTTCTATGATTCTATAATAATCCAAAATGGTATGCACTGGAGAAGGGAAGATACTGGTTTTGTTTCACAGTGTACTGTAAAAAACCAGTCTCAGTACTTAAGAGGGGCCAATAACATTATGAGAAGAGGCAATTCAATACTGGCTCTGCAGTGCTTATACCAACTATTTTCTTTCATTTACCTAGAACTCAAAAAAACCTTCCACAATTTGAAGTTGGTATGCTTAGTATTAAACATATAAACAACAGCAATGCTGGGAATATTTTGCGTTTTTTAACCTAATGCGCTGGTTTGACTGACAATGAGTTAATTTTCTTCACGCAGTTAGAAAATGTATCTTTTCCATAACTAGCACAGTTCTTGTTTGAATTTAGCTTGAGAACAAGGCATAGCAGCCCAGGACAGAGTTAATGTTTTTAAAAGCTCTGGTCTGAGAGCGAAGGAGGTTCTGAGCACTCTGACCACAGGTGTGAGGCAGCTAGTAAGGAGGGCATAGATGGGGCAGAGCTTGACTGACATCCAGACTGATCAATAAGAATATTCCATGCCATTAGCATCATGCTTCATATTTAAGGAGAGTCAGGATCTTCTGGTTCCTCTCCCTTTCCTTTTCCCTTTCCCTTTCCCTCTCCCTCCTCTCCCTCTCCCTCTCCCTCTCCCTCTTCTTTTTCCACTGTCTCTTTTTGTCAGAACCAGGACAGAGACCTGTTTGGGGCAGTTCTGCCTTTTTGCAGAAGCCTCTGGGTCTTTCTGCCTTTTTCCTTTTTCCTCTCTCTGGGATTGGCTGTTCGTCATGGATGGATTTTGTGAAGAATTGCATGAGTATCTTTTATTTTATATTCTATTTTATATATATATATACACACACATATATATATATTTCCTAGTAGTGTGTTAGTATTTTGCTATTTTATTAAACTACACATTTTATGTCAATCCAAGTTTCGCCCTTCCCTTTTGATTCTCTCCCCTTCTTGGGGGATGGGGGATGGGAAGTAAGTGAGCGGCTATCGTGGTTCTATTGCTAGCTTAGGTTAAACCACGACACCCAAATAGAGCTGCTCTTATGTGGTTAGTGGCAGAATTTACCATAAAAGTAGATTTAACTACTTTAGGAATGTTTACTTTTTCATGTTGATTACTAGTGGTTTACACCAAACAATGTACCCATTCCAACAGACCAATGAGCCTAGAATTAGCTTTGAGTAAAACAGTTCCAAACAAATAAGGAAGCTTTTTTCCTTTTTTCTTCCTGTACAAGCAGATGTATTAGGCAGTGTGTTAATTCCAGTTGTTATAACACTCTCTAGACAATCCCGAAGGTTTATTGTTGTGGAGGTTTAGGGTTCTGCTTATTGCAGAACAGTATTTAAATTTCTTAAAGAGAACTCTGACTTCAAAGAGTTTGATGGTGGGTTCACTCCATTATTTACTGTATGGGAGAAATAAGCAAAGCCAAATGCTGTTCACCTTCTCTCCAGATGGATGTGTCCATTCACGAAGCAAACTTTCAGGCATCTTCCCTCCCTGATAACTGTTCACTCTGGAGTCTGTGTCTTGGAGCTTTGGAGGCAAACTTTCAGGCGAGGCTTCGTAACTGTATGCAGAGCATACCTTCAGGAGACAAAATTCTTAGAAAACGAAATGTGTAATGGAGTAGAATAGCAGAAAGGCTGGCTCAAGCTGGGTAACTGCACAGAGGTCCAGCCCCAACATAGAAAACTGTAGACTTTTATATGTTTGCAAACCATTCATACCATGATTCAGTCCAATAGCATTGTTTAACTTGGGGTTTTCTTGCTTCTCATCGGATCTTCTTCTCTGGTTCCACATGGACCTTTGTTTTGTGCAGCTGCAGACATTGTTTATTGTCCGTAACCTTGCAGATACTATTTAGTCTGAATAAATCCTTTCTTCTCAGCAAAGTGAAAAAAAGGCCTTATCTTGCAAGTGTTCAGTGTAGTTTGTAGTTGCTTTTGGTAAATATGAGCAGAACTTTACAGCTTAAAATTTTAGCAAATCCAGCTTACCATGTAACATGAAGCAAAGAGTATATTAAAAACCATACAACCTTATATCTCTAAATAATTCATTATATTTAGCGTTCATGTACTTAAGCTGAATGATTAACATTAAACTTAAATTGGGCTCATCCACTGACCATTGCCATACAGCTCACTTATTTAGCAGGGAGAGCTCAAAGTGGGCTCATCCAGGCTGTCGTATTTGTAGAATAAAGTGGTTGACTTGCAGCTGAATTGCACAGTAGGAAAAGTATGTACGAGACTCCCTGTGTCCACAAGTTACCGGCGTCCAGTGTGCAGTTCTGCTTCCCTGTGGATCTCCTGGAAGGAGTTCTTGGCCTGGCTGTTGCTCAGGCCCTTCCCTCCTCTGGAGCCTAAACCAAACTGCTGGTGCTTTGGCTGGAAGGGGGTCGAGTGCATTCGCCACAGATACCAAGAAGATGAACTGAAAGACAGAAGGGTGAAAATAAAGTCATCAACTTCTCATGGTGGAGGATGAACTGATGGACTACCCTAACTCCAGCAGAATGTTTGTTTGCTTGTTTTATTTGTTTGTTTGTTTTGGATGCTGTTATTACATTACTTTGTCCTTAGCTTTTAGGTGTGGGGGTGCCCTGCCGCATTACTAACAGGAAGCAAAACACAGGCATACATCAAGAGGTCTGATGGCATTCTGCCCTCTTGAAAACATCTCTTTCTTTTAGTCTTTGGGTCCATAAAGTCATTATTTGAATGTCAAAAGTCAATGCATCAAGAATTGTTGTTACTGATTTCATGTGTTCCATTAAAAACTTCTCTATATATTTCACATTTAGCTTTATCCATTCTAATTGTCACTAACATGTCCATGTCCCTCAGTAACTAAGGAGCTGTGATCTGATATCTAGTCATTCAAGAAAAACAGCCCGTGTTTCAGTCCTGAGTCTTAATTAAATCACACCCACTGTACATTCATTACACATTATGTAGGAACACTGTAACAACCACCTGTAATTTAATACCAACATTGTAAATAGGCTACTTGACTGCAGGCAATGGTGTAAAGTCCATTCACACACCGGTTTCCCGAAGCACAAACACACCAAGCAAACTTAATAACCTGAACAATATGAATTAAATGAGTAATCACTTTAATCTGTTTCTGGAGGACTTTGTTGCCAGGAGGATGAAAAAGGAAGGGACTAAATTGAAAACATGGGGTTCAGATTGAAGCCAGGTGAAATCATGAGCCTGCAATGCCTTCTAGGTATAATGTATTTTCAGATTTATTTGAAAAATTAAACATTACCAGAAAAGAAATCTCGTAAAAGTTTGCCATCTAATGGCAATATCAATAGAACAGTAGTAATTCATGTGCAAATGATGTGGTTGAAATCTGTTCTCAGAATTCATGTGTCTGTCTTCATTTATTTTTTTAAAGCTCGGGCACACATACGTTTGAAATTGTCAGGCCATCAAACGTGATTACTAGAATGTCAGTGCATAACACAACAGTTACCCCAGTAGAAAGATGGACTGAGGACCATAAAAGACACATATCACTGCGCCGGCTTGAAACCAGTGGTATTATATTTTCTTCATGCTCCATCATGTGTGCATCCGAGCTCACTCAGTGTACCTGAGGCATTTCTGAAATGATACTGCATGACATGACCTGCATGTCTCCTGCAGTTCTCTCTTCACCTATGCATCTTTAGGTACAGATGGCTATATGACAAGAATTTATAGGATTTGATTAAAGGGTTGAGCCACAAAAAATGTGTTTGAGAGCTTTAGGCTGTTCTCTTAAGAGGTGGAGATCTTGGCTCAAATCATGCACTCAGTCAGGCAGAGAAGGAGCTAGAATTTCTGTTTCTTCAAAACACTCACCGAAATTCTTAACTTAAGGGCTATTCTGTGTAAAAGATACCAGAAACATTGATGCAACTACCTCTTCCTCACCAGCATTTCTTTACTTACACTGTTAACACTAGAAGAATTCTGTCGTGGAAATTGTAATGAATTGTTCTGTCATTTTGGACATTTCTTTTTAGTTTTTGTCCTTTGGCAACTACTATTTGCTAGTTCAGTCATCACTGAGACTGACAAAATGGTTGTCAAATAAATTATACCTAAACATACTTAAAAATAAATATGAGTCTGTGTAGTTGTACTTGTCTGGCTGTGTGAGAAAGGTTTCTCTAAATGAACTGTATTAGTTACAAGTGGGTCTCACAAACAAATGAAAAATCTACACATGCATGAAATAAGGCATTTCAGGTACATCACCAACATATTTGGCACAAAGAGCAGTTTTAAGATCTTTAAAGCAGTGATACTCAGCAATGCTTAGAATGCAGGGAAATACTTTCCAATGCAAAGGGCCAGGTGGGGCTGAAGCGTGCCTAAATTAGGAACCTTGGCTACTGGGAGCATAGAGGCAGTGCTATAGTAGAATATCCATGCCTTCAAGTACGGGGCTGATTTAACACTCAGATGCTCGTTGTGTCTGACCATTCTGGTTCAGAGTTTGGGACTCAGAATTTATGACCTATTTAATATATACTGGAGAGGCTTCCAGGGAGGAGGAAAATTTCTCTAACACAATATTTTTGTGGTTATGATATGTGTTGTGAAATTAGAAAGCATATTGTTGCACTACAACAGGCTGCAAGAGCTTTAGCTCACTGGTCCAGCTTTACACCAACAAAGCAGCCTGAGATAGGGCAATTATCTGCAAAGCTAAGCTATTGCAAAAGGAATGCAAGCCTTGGAGCACAAGTCTGATGAGGAGCAGCTGATGGAACTGGGGCTGTTTTGTCTGGAGTTTTAAAAGGAGGCTGAGGGGAGACCTTATCATCCTCTACAGCTACCTGAAAGCAGGTTGTTGGTTTCTTCTCCCAAGTGACAAGTGATGGGGTGAGAGGAAATGGTCTCACGTTGCTCTGGGGGAGGTTTAGGTTGGATATTAGGAAAAATTTCTTTATGGAATGGGTTGTCAGGCACTGGGACAGGAAGTGGTTGAAGTGGAAGTCCGTGTTAGTGTTTAAAAGATGTGTAGACATGGTGCTTAGTTACAAGGTTTAGTGACAGTGTTGTGTTAATGCTTGTACTCGATGATCTTGAGGGTCTCTTCCAACCAAAATGATTCTATGATTCTAAAATTCATGGCACCAAAGACAGAATAATCAAGAGAAATTCTCATTTTGACACTCAGTGGGAATACTGTCTGAGATTCTGTTTCATGCTCCCAGAGCTCATTTATTCATGAGCTCTTAACTGCAAAACAGACATAGTTCTCCCAGAGATCAGAAACCACATTCTTTTCTTGTTTTCCTTGACAAGTGAAAAGGTAGGTCAGCCATAGAAATCTTGCATTTTTGGTTGTGTACTGGTCTTCAGTCTGATAAGGAAATGTTATGCCAAGCTGTAGGTGTCTTGATCCCTAATCTCCCATATCCTTTCCAAGTCTTTTACCACTAAGATACTTTGGAAAGATCTTGTCAATCTCCTGTTTCATTTTTAAGTGTTTGCTACCTGAACAGGATATGATCTGATGCCATGTATGAGGGTACATAGGTAAAGTACTTATGAACTGCAACAGAATTTACACATGATGGATTTCAGGCAACTTTGACATTTAGATAATACTTGATCATGGTTAATCTGCTTTGCACCTCTTAGGAAGTCACAGATGTGACACATGAGCATGGTCTAAGGTTGCTTGTGGTAGCATAGGAAGTCTGTAGATGAGCAATGAATTGAACTCACACTGGAGTGTTCAGTGGCAGTTTTGAATTTTCAGTTGAAATTTGGGTAACTCTTTGAACAATTTGATACAGTATGTCAAGTAAGAATATGGGTGACAAATAGGACTCCCTTCCTGTAGAGAGAGCAAATGTCAACTCATAATGAAACTTTCCTTAGATGCAAATGAGATATAAACAAACACAACAAGAATTGTGTTACAAGTGTTCATATTATACAAAAAACCTGAAACCAGCTGGTGTTCAAATTACTGAAAAAACACCTTTGTCAGTTCAGAGATAGGGATAGTATATTACGAGTTCAATTCCGGGCTGTCAGCAAGGGCTTTTTCCTTAGCAGCAGCATCGTAAATTGTCTTTCTATCCAGTTATCTAACCACACTAATTGAACTTCAGAACCTGATTCCGTGTCTTCATATGTATCACCATCTTAGCCAAAGAGAGACACGCTATATTATGTAAGTGACAGAAGAAAGCATATTGCACTGAAAGAGGATCTCAACCCTTCTTCTGCACCAGAGGCCCCATGAGACAGTGCAGAGCAGGAGCTGGCTGTGGAGAGGACAGGGGCATGGGTGAGCAGCTCAGTGATTCCTGTTTACTGGTTCAAAGGGAATAGTGTTGTGCTGAGACAATGCTTATCACCTGAACCAAAACTTAAACAAAATCCCAACACAATGATAAAAAAGCCACAACAAAAGCTGTAATTGCTCCACTTTCCAGAGGAAAAAAACCAGCACATTTTCCATGCTTTGCTATGTCTATGGCTTCTCTGCCAGAGGGACTGGGACATGACTATATCATCCTCATTTGACTTGCGTGTTAGGTCACAAAGCTTAATGAGTGAGAGAAATGCAAATACAGTGAAAGAAAAATCTAATAGATTCCTTTCAGCCTATCTGTAGTGACAGATGCACAGACATTTACTCTGAAGACTGGTGGCCCTGTTCCTATTTACACCACAGATCTCTGACCATCCCTTTGGCACTGTAATAGCATTACACTGGGAAGAAATTATACTATACAACTTCATGCCTGTTTACAACAGGCCCTTCTAATTTTCTGTACAGAAGACAGCTTCCTCCTGGGTGCTCCTGCGAGGGCCTTGGTCCTGCTCCATCCCACAGGGACCCCACAGCCCCACTCAGCATGTTCGGTTTGCCCCAGTGAGCTGTGGGTGTCTTGCCGCGACCTCCCCTCGAGCTGCAGACCCTGCTGCTGAGGGAAGACACCACACTTAAAAGACAAAAAGTGTTGCATTTTGCTGGTGAAGGTCCCAGCTGGCTGCCAGCACTGTTTTGTTGGGCATTTCTACATGAAGCCAAGCAGGTGCCAGAGCTGGCTGCCCCACCAGGCAGCTCTTGGCAGTGATGATGGACAGACATGGCACTGCCGGGTGAGGCAGCACTGCTGCTGCTGAGCCCTCCAGGGCTAGCACAGAGCATAGGTGCCTTCAGAAAAGCAAAGTATTAGCTGGCTTTGTTAAGTATCAAAGCAATGCAGCTAGAGAGCAGAGGAGTCTGTTCTTCATCCATTTTGTCTTCTCCTGAACTACTTCTCTGCTTCTATTCAGATGGCACCTGAGGAAGGAGAGGAGAATAGAAAGGGAGGGGTGTGGATCTCAGCTGTTTGTATCAACAAGCAATAAGAAAACTGAAAGATTCAGCTGCACCATTTGATGTTCCCACCAGTAAGGTTCGTGCAAGACTCATCTCTGGTGGTATCACTCTTTCCTCTATGGCAGTAGAGACTGTGGAGCTGTTTACTGTACACAAAATTAAAATAAGTTGATATAATTTGGAAAAAAAAGAGGCTGTATGGGCTCTTCTTTGTCAGCAGTGTGCCCTTTCAGTGGAGAAGGTTACCTATATATTGGTCTGCAGTGTAAGATAGGAGCCCACAGACTGAGGGACTGATCTCTCTCTCTTGTGTCATATTTGGGAGGCCACATCTGGAGCATCAGGTCTAGTTCTGGGACACTGTCCAAAAGGTGACACCAAACTGGGGAGGCCTCAGCAAAGTCACCTCAGAGGATTTAGAGATAGAGCCTGAATTTATAGAGGCCTTGTAATTTCTTGTAGTAACACAGAAGAATACAGACTGCTCAGTGGAGGTGGTTTAAAATGAGCATGTCTTAGATCCATTTCTAACTGTGATATTTAAACCCATAATGTTGCTTGCAAGGTAATTCTCAAGGCTGCTCTGCATTTCCCTGGTATAAAGCAAGAGGAGAAGGATAGCAAAAAATTCTTCCTATAGAGTGGTGAAATACATCTCAGCAACCTCTCAAATTATCTGAACCCAGTGTTCCTTTCTCCTTCCTTCTTCCCCTAGAGAGAACTGTGTGTCAGGATATGCATCCCCTGTCCTAGCTTAGTGATTCTGCCACATCACTTACATTGGCTTAAATCAATCATGAAGGTCTGCAGGACAGACAGTTTAAGGGGGAAAAGCAGTGCTACTTCTGCTCCTTCTCTGCTAGAGTATCTGTCAGACCATATGGGTATCAGAAAGGGCTCCTATGAAGCTCTGACTTACATCTGATACAAGTGTGTGAGATGAAGCAACACAAATCAGCTGACAACCATCATGGGAGCAGATTGTCCCCAGGTGTGCTGCTTTCTGATTAAACTAAATATATTTGGGGTTTAGAGTAGGCTATTGTATTATTGTTGTGTTGTATTGTATTGTTTAGAGCAGGTGATATTATATCTGCCTTAGCATGGATGAGGTCTTGTCAGCCATGTTAGGAAATCAAATTTATTAATTCACTAGTTACTTCTTATAATTTAACTTTAGCATAATACTGTCTCTGAAATATGTGGTAGGGATAAAATAATGAGCAAAGATCTTTGCTGTATGAGCTAATGGGGATGCTTTGAAGGATTACATAATCTTAAATGTATCTCTGTACCCGTCAATGTATTCACAGGAAAGTGCTTCCTCAACCAAAGAAAGCTGTAGTTTCTTAGGGTACAATCTAGTACAATCATTCTTATTAATATAGTAACTGAAAAATCAATGATAGTGTTTCTTTCATATTCTGAAGTGAAATAGGTGATATAAACCATTCATGTTAATAAATTGTATGTGTATACTAATATACTCTCTAAGACACTGTTTGTGCTTAACATTCCTATTTGGACAGATATGTACATAAATCAACATGACTGCTTATTATTTTTGGTACCTGCATAGCTGCATTTACTGCTAATGTAATGTTGAATGCATAATTGGTGTGTTGCCTCAGAAACCTACATCTCTAACTGGCACTTTTAGAAAACTTTGACTTCTAAAATGAAATATTATCTTCCAGTGGGAAAAGAAAATGAAGTTGTGACGGGATCGAAGTAATAAAACCTTCATGGACAGGCTTTTCATCTATATTCCTGGATCCAAGACATTAATTACTTCAGAATCTGAGCTGCATAAAACAACATTTTATTACTCTAAAGGACTTGTGACTTTTTCTACCAGGTAGGAAAGTCGGGCCTGTTTTTTTTTCCCCCTTACTCTAATCCAAGTATTCTGTTCCCTCATTACATTTATTTTATATTCTGGCACCAGATGGATATTCAGTCTGTATTACAGCCCTACCCTATTTGTACCCTCTGCTTCAGCACTGAAATCGGAATGTTACCTACCCCACACTTCACCTCCTGTTTTTGATGAGAGCACAAGCTAGTTAACTAATACTTTTGGAAAATTTCAGGCTCATTTTAGCAAATTCATACAAAATGGGCTCTGTCTGTGAGACAGCTTTTTTCTAGTGCTTTCTAAGTTACAAATCACTGAAAAACATTGGAACTGCATTGCATTGATATGAGTGAATTTATTCAAAGCCTGTTAGAGATTGTGTGCTTATCACTTCTCAGTATTTATTGGGAAAAAAAATATTTATGATACAGGAAGTAAATTCTTTGATATCTTCAGACATTTGTTGTATTTCACATACAGAAGCAAAGGGAGCTTTTACTCACAGATCTGCAATTGGACCTAACTTCTCATCCAATGGAAATCTTGCAAATTAAAACCAGTTTCATTTTTTGTTTGATAAACTAAGTACTCATGTCAAAATTCTTTAAATATTTCTAAGTGTGCATGTGACTGTAGGCATATCTGGGACACATACGCTAAATTGCTAATATTAGCATTGAGTATACATAGCACACTCTCAGAAGTAACTAAATTATAACAAACGAAAAACAAAAACAAAACCAAAAAAAAAAAAAAGAGGAGGCCTGGAGGGAAATATTTGAATACAATAAAAAATGCTCAATGAAATTTATTGAGAGTATGAGTTATTGAGTATGTCTTGTTTTGAAAGACTGGATAAACAATAAAAGAATTAGGAAAAACAAACAATCAGACAAACATGTCCGAAGTACAAATAAAAGAGAAAGATTAAAAAAATAAAGTATTACTAGAACAAATATTCTATGATAAATATGTGTAGAAGGAAAATGCAAGATCGATTTTTTTTAAATTATGTATTTATGGATTATAAGAACACATCAACAGAAGATCTAAGGCAGTTGTATCTTGAGTTTACTTGCAAATGGACAAGAAGGAGATTCCAGTTTTATGAAGCTTGAGAGTATATCAAAGTTGATTTTCTAATTTCAGTTTGCATGTGTAAAGAGGGAAGAATTAGCCTTTAATAGTTTTGATAGGAGGAAGTTAGTAGAAATATAAATAGAATTGAAAAGCTGGAAACAAAATAGAAATTTAATTCACTAACCCATGCAGTCCTTGGTCTCATTTTTGAGAATGGTCATACGTATTTAATGTATTTAATCAACAAAGATTTCATCATTTCAGTATTTCAGAACCATCTGTATGTCCATTTCACATTAGACAAAATTTTTCAAGGCTATAATTAAATTTTTTAACTGCAGGTCTGTTGGAACAGCTTGCAGACTACATACTCGGTGCTTCTCCACCAAAGAGCATGAAAGACAGAGCAGCTGTAACCCCAAACTGCCTGTTTAATACAGTGCAGTGTCAGTAGTTTCCCCTTATTGTTCTCAATTATTTCTTCTCTATTGCCAAGCTGATAAGCTGGAGGACCTCTTCTCCTCCATTTTCACATGTGCTTTCAGACCATTTCTCAGTCTTACACTCTCCATCCAGCGATCAGTCTGTACTCAGGAGAAGAGTGCTTCAAAAGGCTTCAAGCTTCCTAAATTTCTCATAATACGAAGGCTAACATTGCTAGTTAAATTTCTCACCTGACCACTGGAGAAACAGACCAAAACTGGTGCTGATGCCACTTTCAACAACAACCATCTATATCCAATCTAACCAAAGCAATAGCTGGTAAATACTGTAAATATGACTTATGCCTTACCAGGATAGATATTATCTTGGTACTCATAAGGCAATGCACAGTCCACTTTTGGTCAGCATGCAGATATGTGATGATTATTCCCAGGATCTCTCTCCCATGACTCCTACTTTAAAGAGGAGAACTCAGGAATCCCCATGGCAAACATCCCTAGATATGGTGGATGCACTTGATCTCCCTCCAACCAAACCAGCAGCAGTTTGGTAGAGGCTCCGAAGGAGGTAAAGGCCTTAGCTGCAATGGGGCCTAACATGGAATTGCATGCACTCACAAATAATTTCTCCTAGTTCACAGTATCACAGTATGTTTGGGATTGGAAGGGACCTCAAAAGATCATCTAGTCCAATCCCCCTGCTGGAGCAGGAACGCCTAGGTGAGGTCGCACAGGAATGTGTCCAGGCGGGCTTTGAATGTCTCCAGGGAAGGAGACTCCACAACCTCCCTGGGCAGCCTGTTTCAGTGTTCTGTTACCCTCATTGAGAAGAAGTTCTTTCTCAAATTTAAGTGGAACCTCTTGTGTTCCAGCTTGATCCCATTGCCCCTTGTCCTATCATTGTTTGCCACTGAGAAGAGCCTGACTCCATCTTTGTGGCACTCACCCTTTATATATTTATAAACATTAATAAGGTCACCCCTCAGTCTCCTCTTCTTCAAACTAAAGAGCCCCAGCTCCCTCAGCCTTTCTTCATAAGGGAGATGCTCCACTCCCTTAATCATCTTTGTTGCCCTACGCTGGACCCTCTCCAGCAGTTCCCTGCCCTTCTTGAACTGAGGGGCCCAGAACTGGACACAATATTCCAGATGGGGTCTCACCAGGGCGGAGTAGAGGGGAAGGAGGACCTCTCTCGATCTACTGACCACCCCCCTTGTAATACACCCAAGGATGCCATTGACCTTCCTGGCCACAAGGGCACAGTGCTGGCTCATGGTCATCCTGTTGTCCACCAGGACCCCCAGGTCCCTTTCCCCTACACTGCTCTTTAATAGGTCATTCCCCAACCTATACTGGAACTCGGGGTTGTTCCTGCCCAGATGCAGGACTCTACACTTTCCCTTGTTAAATTCCATCAGGTTATCCCCTGCCCAACTCTCCAGCCTGTCCAGGTCCCGCTGGATGGCAGCACAGCCTTCTGGCGTGTCAGCCACTCCTCCCAGCTTAGTGTCATCAGCAAACTTGCTGATAGTACACTCAATTCCCTCGTCTAAATCATTAATGAATATATTGAATAATATTGGCCCCAGTACTGACCCCTGAGGCACTCCACTAGATACTGGCCTCCAACTGGACTCCGCACCATTGACCACCACTCTCTGGCTTCTCTCCTTAACCCAGTTTGCAACCCACCTCACTACTCTATTGTCTAGACCACACCTCCTCAATTTAGCTGTGAGGATGCTGTGAGGGACTGTGTCAAAGGCTTCACTGAAGTCAAGGTAGACCACGTCTACCGCTCTGCCATCATCCATCCACCTTGTTACATTCTCATAAAAGGCTATGAGGTTGGTCAAGCATGACTTACCCTTGGTAAAGCCATGCTGACTGCCACTAATGACCCTCTTATCCCTGATGTGCCTTGAGATGGCACCAAGGATAAGCTGTTCCATTACTTTCCCAGGGACAGAGGTGAGGCTGACCGGTCTATAATTACCCGGGTCCTCCTTCTTGCCATTTTTGAAGACTGGAGTGACATTTGCTTTCCTCCAATCCTCGGGCACCTCTCCCGTTTCCCAAGACTTGGCAAAAATGATGGATAGCGGTCTAGCAATGACTTCAGCCAGCTCCCTCAGCACCCGTGGATGTATTCCATCTGGACCCATGGATTTATGGACGTCCAGACTATTTAATTGTTCTCTAACCCAGTCCTCATCGACTAAAGCAAACTCCTCCATTAACCTGGCTTCATCCGGGGTCTCAGGGGTACAGGGTTCCCCAGGACAGCCTCCAGCGGAGTAGACAGAGACAAAGAAGGCATTCAGCAATTCTGCCTTCTCTGTGTCTTCTGCCACCAGGGCACCCACCCCACTCATCAGTGGGCCTACATTGCCTCTGGTATTAGTTTTATCTGCTATGTATTTGAAAAAGTTCTTCTTGCTGTCCTTGACCCCTCTCGCCAGCTGTAATTCCATGGAGGCCTTGGCCATCCTAGCTGCCCTCCTGCATCCTCTAACAGCAGCCTTATATTCCTCCCAAGTGGCCAGTCCCTGCTTCCATGACCTGTAAACTCGTCTCTTCTGCTTGAGCATACCCAACAGATCCCTATTCAACCACGCAGGCCTTCTGGCTCCCTTCCTCGACTTCCTACATGTGGGGATGCTCTGATCCTGAGCATGGAAGAAGCAATCTCTGAATGCAATCCAGCTCTCTTGGGCCCCTTTTCCTTCAAGCAGTCTTGCCCATGGGATTTCCCCCAGCAATTGCTTGAAAAGGCCGAAATTAGCCCTGCCAAAGTCCAGGGTTGCAATTCTACTTGCTATTCTGTTCCTGCCACACGAGATGCTGAACTCCACCATCTCGTGGTCACTGCAACCCAGGCAGCCCTCAACCTTTACTGCTTCGACCAGACCCTCTTTGTTAGTGAGGATGAGATCCAGCAGTGCGCCTCTCCTGGTTGGCTCCTCCACCATCTGCATGAGGAAGTTATCATCAATGCACTGGAGGAACCTCCTGGACTGTGGCTGGCTGGCTGAATGGTCCTTCCAGCAAACATCAGGGAAGTTAAAATCACCCATAACAACCAGGGCCTGTGACTGTGAGGCCACTCTCAGCTGCGCATAGAAGGCCTCATCAACTTCCTCAGTCTGATCTGGTGGCCTGTAATAGACACCTACAACAGTATCACCCCTGCCAGCCTGCCCCTTGATCCTGACCCATACACTCTCAACTCGTTCCTCATCCGCTCCTGGGCAGAATTTAGTACATTGCAGTTGCTCTCTCACATAGAGAGCAACTCCACCACCACGCCTGGCTGGCCTGTCTTTCCTGAAAAGAGCCAGGGTTTTAAACTGCTGAATTGCTAACACTACTGTATGACCCAGAGCTGCAATTTGAAGTACGTCACAGAGACTAGATAAGGCTGAGATTGTAACTCAGCACTGCTCTGACTCTTGTTTTATCAGAAAATAAATACAAAACTTATACCTTCACTAAAATTCTTTAATCAAAATCATATTTCTTTTTAGGAGAAAAAAGAAAGCATATCTAAGATATTGAAAATCTGTTATGGTGCCACCAGAATCTACTTGTATACAATTACCTTGACTGGGGAAAAAGTGTACTGATTTACATTGTTACTCTTGTTTTTGAATCCTGTGGTAACACTGCCTTGTCAGGAAGAACATAATGTTCCTGATTTATATGTTTGGCTTTAACTTACATCTAGCCCTGTGCAAACAAGTATTTAATTTAACCAGAAAAACAGAATATATGAAGTGGTTTGTTTATGCAAGGAAAATAAATAACATGAGTTTGGATGAGGAGAACCTGCATGTCTAATCTGGAAAAAAATGTATTTGAAAATTTTAGTTCACTGCTGGTAAACATCTAGAGAAACTTTAGCTTTTAGTTAAACGTACTTTGTGCCAATACTGGAGTCCTAGAAGACTTTAACACTTCTGCAGGGCACAGAGCTTGAGCAAAGCACTTGAGAACCTTCCTGGCCTCTGACTGCAGGAGCATAGGAGAATCTTTTTGCAAACAAGGAAAGGAAAGGGATAGCACTATGCTATTCTCAGTCTAATACCTACTGAGGTAAGAGTAGAGGAACTTCCAGGGGCAGGCTGCTTAGCAGGTTAGTGTGACCTGTACCATTTGTTTGTTTACAAAAGACAATCCGAAGGAAAGGGATTTTTTTGAAGTCTTGGAAGGAACAGATAGGGACCAGATAGCAGAAGTAACACTTCCTCAGTGTTGGTTAGAACTGGCTATTTTGATTATGATACAAAGTGTGTTTTTGTAAGGGAGCAATTTGTGCCATTTCTTGTGCATAAAGGATCAATATTTGAAACATTTTGAGATGAGCTAGGGCTGGTTTAGAACAGGGTTAGTTGTATGGATATGTGGGAGTAGTTTCCTCAAAATGTGATGTCTGAAAAAAACACAAGGTTTTTTGGAAAATGGGTAGGAATCAATCCTGGCAGCCTCTGCAGGCTGTTTGGAGAGGAGTCAGACTTTCCATCATCAGTTGCAGTAATCAAGGTCCTGAAAGGTCCTGAAAATGAAGATAGAAGATGAGAAGCTTGTCTTATATATTGTGATAAATCTGTACAAGAAGTTTGTAGGATTTTCTGGATGCTCAAAAGCCATTTTCCTGTTGTCTTGATTTTTTTTAATTAACTAGAAGGATTGTGGGTAGATTAGCAGGACAATAGTTGTCTGTCATGGTCAGAAAAGAGTACATAACAGCAATCAAGGGGAAAGGTGACCATGCACAGCCTTCATGCTCAACTAGGCAGCTAAAAGGTTTGTCCTTGTTCTAGAGTGTAATCCTAAAGCAGCATGGGAAAAGTATATGTAAATATTTAACTCAGGTAAACCTCTGAGTTATGACTTGCAGGCATGTTGGAGAATGTAATATTTTTGTGGCATTAGTGATAATACTATGAAAAATCAAAGGTATGTTTTAAAGTAATTCTAACATTTCATGGTTTGGTGGAACCAGTATTTGAGAAAGCCCATATTCCAGCAGCCAGGAATCAAAAATTGATTTCTTTTTTTTTACAACTTCTCTGTAGCCCTAAACCCCTATTTTTTAAGGTAATTTTCCCAAATTGGTAAAAATCAGGCACCTAAATCAAGAATAAAGCAGTTCATTGCATGGGTAAAAAGCCAAAGACATTAAAACTTGCCACGTGCTCAGCTGTGTCAGCAGTATGAACCCTTTTGATGTCAAAGATGACAATATGTCAGAGCTACATCTCTGGCATCTGGCTACATCTCCTCTCACCTGTATCTTTCATATCATCCATCTTGGAAAAACTGTAGCCTTAAAAACAGAGGGGGACCTCAGTAAGCCAACTGTCCACCTATTTGAATTGTTGCTTGTATCTCTCAGTTTTTAGTTATTGCCATTGACCTATGTCTAGATGGCATACCAGAAAACCCCAACTTTTCATTTATTATTTTTTTAATATTAGATCAGTATTAAAGCAACAGGAAAACAGGTCCTATAGAATGTGAAGTATTTCACAAATAATATATTCTGGCTTCAAATCTCCAGTTTCTGCTCATTCCTTAAACTCATTGATCATATGCATATTATTTCTTACACTGTTTTAGCACTTCAGTGTTTTGTCCTCAGTCGTTTGGATATTTTGGGGGGATACCTGGGATTGTCTCTGTTGTTGCAACGTGTTGAAAGAGATACATCAGATCTTCTTTACACATCATTTGGAAAAGAGCACATTTCTACCCTGACAGATACATTATTTTTCATTAAAATGCATGGAAATTATCACCAGGGTTCAATATGAACCCCAAAATTTTTTGGCAATGTAACTTTCTTGTCCTACATATTTAAATAGCTCTGGCATTAGGAAATCGAGTCTGTTTTTTCCTGACAACTTCAGCACTTTGCTCTCTGAGAATGCTGAAAAGCATGTTATAATAAGAAATCATAGAAAGACAGATGCAGGTAAGATCCCATTTTCTACTAATTCTTGTTGAATTGCAGGATAGTTGAGATTGGAAAGGACCTCTGGAGGTCGTTTTATTCATTTATAAAGCAAACAATACATACAGAAGCAATTGCATCTTCTATGGTCTTAACATTTGTTGCAAAATATAATAGGTGGTCCTAACTTGCTTTGCATGATGTTTTGTACTTTTCTGTGTCTCATGAGGTGGTGAGATGGATGATATCATTTTGTTTAGGGCACATAGTAACTCCGTTGCTTCATTTCCATTTGTGAATACATACTGAAGAAGACTGTGTTAACTAACACAGGCTGGCAACTGGCTTCTTCTGGAGAAGAGAACTTTCCTCTTGTGGTGTTTGTTTTCTTCATGGAGTCACAGAATCACAGAATCACAGAATGTTAAGGATTGGAAGGCACCTCAAAAGATCGTCTAGTCCAATCCCCCTGCTGGAGCAGGAACACCTAGATGAGGTTACACAGGAATGTGTCCAGGTGGGTTTTGAATGTCTCCAGAAAAGGAGACTCCACAATCCGCCCTGGGCAGCCTGTTCCAGTGTTCTGTTACCCTCACTGAGAAGAAGTTTCTTCTCAAATTTCAGTGGAACCTCTTGTGTTCCAGTTTGAACCCGTTACCCCTTGCCTTACCATTGGTTGTCACTGAGAAGAGCCTGGTTCCATCCTCCTGACACTCACCCTTTATATATTTGTAAACATTAATAAGATTACCCATCAGTCTCCTCTTCTCCAAGCTAAAGAGACCCAGCACCCTCAGCGTTCCCTCATAAAGGAGATGCTCCACTTCCTTGATCATCCTCGTTGCTCTGCACTGGACCCTCTCCAGCAGTTCCCTGTCCTTCTGGAACTGAGGGGCCCAGAACTGGACACAATACTCCAGATGGGGTCTCACCATGGCAGAGTAGAGGGGAAGAAGAACCTCTCTCGACCTACTAACCACCCCCCTTCTAATACACCCCAGGATGCCATTGGCCTTCCTGGCCACAGGGCACAGTACTGGCTCATGGTCATACTGCTGTCCACCAGGAACCACAGGTCCCTTTTCCCTACACTGCTCTCTAACAGGTCGTTTCCCAGCTTATACTGGAACCTGGCGTTGTTCCTACTCAGATGCAAGACTCTACACTTTCGCTTATTATATTTCATTAAATTTTTCCTCCTCCAACTCTCCAGCCTGTCCAGGTCTCCGGATGGCAGCACAGCCTTCTGGTGTGTCAGCCACGTCTCTCAGTTTGGTGTCATCAGCAAACTTGCTGACAGTGCACTCTATTCCCTCATCCAAGTCGCTGATTAATATATTTACTAGCAGTGGTCCCAGTACCGACCCTTGAGGCACTCCACTAGATACAGGCCTCCAACTGGACTCTGCCCCATTGACCACGACTCTCTGGCTTCTTTCCTTCAGCCAGTTCGCAGTCCACCTCACTACTTGATCATCTTCTGCAGAACTTTGCTTTCTTTTTTAATCCATGTAGTAGGCAATTGACTGCTGCCTGTTTCCTTTACACCTTTATCACAAGCAATAGCTGAATGTCTCATTTTGTTTTCCACCCTGAGTCTCAGAACAAAGACTAGACTGTGACAGTGTCTCACTTTCACGAGTCACATTCTTCCCTGTTTCTACTGTAGCTTACAGCCATAACCTGAAATAATATTGTAGTTTTGTTACTGCCTACAGAACCAGAACAAGAACAGATGTTATCTGTTTGAGGGTTTGTTAAGCCTTCATGTTTCTGAAGTCCAAAATACATTAGCCTTTCTTGGGCCACTTCATTTGAGGACTAAAGAGAACACGCTGTTTTGAAAGGAAGACCCTGAAAACAGGGAATCAGCAGTCTCCTATAATTTCTGTCTTGTTCCCAGTTCATGCATTTATTACTGGAATTAGCTTACACGAAAACCTCATTAAGCCTCTTCTACTTACTGAGGAGAGAGCCTGTAGGGGCAGGAAGCGTGGTTTTCAATAGAAAACACTTAGTTTCAATAATGAATGTTAGCAACATCTGAACACATAGTGACCTGAGTGATATGTTACATCAGACAACAAAACCAGCTTGGGACAGGGATCAAGTAGAGGACATCCTCAGTTCATACAATATATCTGGAAAGGTGCGATTTTTCTGAATATTAACAGTGGGATTTTTTTTTTTTTTTGAGAAAAATCTGAATTGTATAATAGGTTTATCTTATTTGTCATTTGATCACTCCGTTGGTATTAACAAGTCACTGTATGTCTTCGGTCACTCTCTGCAGAAGTCACACAGGACATGGTTCTTCCAAAAGAATTTTAATGATCTCATGGACAACAGCATACTCTGTGTGTAACAGGAAATAACAAAAACTGGTTGTAGGAAATGTAGAGCAAATGATTCCATTCAGAGTTGTAAATTTGACCTAAAACATGTTTGAGAAAAGACCTGAAGTATTAGTTTGAATATGATGATTTCAGCATGCAAACTGCAGATGACAGTGTAAATCAAAGTTGTTCTCTGTGTAGCTTTTAAATAAAGTCCTTTGAAAACCTGAGTATGGCTGAACAAAGATCCCGGATGGATTTCTTTTATAAAGAAATGTAAGAAGTATTACACAACTCTTTAGCTAAAACATCCTGCTCTTGTTTTCTCTTCAGTCTTGGTGTTTTGATTTTTGTTGTTGTTGGTTTTTGTTGTTGTTCTTGGTTTTGTTTTGTTTTGGTTGGTTGGTTTGTTGTGTTTTTGTTTGATTTTGTTTGTTTGGTTTTGTTTTTGTTTGTTTGTTTGTTTTTTGTCATTTGCATACAAGAGAACTACATAAGAAAAAGTTGCTGTGGGTTTTTGGTTGCTTGGCTAGTTAGTTGGGGTTTTTTGCCATAACATCCTTCTTGTCATGACTAATAATCATAGTTGCCTGTTTACCCTAAGGGTTCCACCTTTACAGCCGACATTCCTGTTTTATATCTGGGTTATCCTGAGGTGGCACGTAAAGAAGTTCAGAAGGAAAATGTGTGAGAAAACGCTTCCTTAGACTGCTACTGTTATAACTACGCTATGCCTGAAGTATTGTCTCCATTGTGCTATTTTGTGGTAGTGCTGGAAACCCAGTGACTGAAGTGATCAACTTTCTCAAAGTGACAGGTGAAAACTGGGATCTTTAAATTCCAGACTTCTCAGACAGGAACAGCATGCTCAAATGGATTTAGAAAGGGAACTAAAATATCTTGATCATTGTTCTGCCATTGTCTGACTGCAAAATTGTCAGGCAAGCCATTTAGCCTTAGTATTTGTGATTCTCTGCTTGACCAAATAGGGTGGTATTATCTATAGCTCTTAGAATTTAACCTTAAAATACTCTAACGGTTGCTCTATGCTTTGGCAGCAAATCAATAGGACTTTTGCTGTTCATTTTGATGGAAGCGAAGTTTCATCCTAGGAAAAGAGAAAATAATCTGTTGGAATAGAAGAATTGCCAGATCAAGTACTATTTATCCCTTAGCAAGGTCGATGAGGTGAATAGTTTAAATGATACAAGTACTAGTTACTGTCAGTTCATCAGTACTGAGACTTAATTTGTAATGCTGGTCTTTAGGACAAAGACTTAAACAAACTAGCCCCATTTTAATCTGTTTTCTGCATCTTATTTCCTACAAGGTGACTGATGCCATTTGATACTGTTTGCTGAATTCCTGTAAAATGATGGGACCGTTCTGCATCTGTACACAATGGCTTAGGCATTGCACAGGTATGACAACCAGCCTACCTTTAACCTTAGTATTTCTGATAATTCTCGTGCCTCGGGGACTGTAATTGCTGTACTAGTAAGAGGGCATGACAAATACAGTTTATATCTGCCAAGGCCTTTGGGACTCTGTAGCAAGAACAGAACCAATAATTGCAAGGAGATCACGTTCTGATTTTGGTTTCATTACAAGATGCAGCTTTCTTTGGTTGAACTTGATGCAAATTAGATAAAATTCTGGCTGGTATTATCTACCAACCATGACCATATGATTTTAGGGCAAGAATGAGAATTTTGGGGAAAATTATCAGAGTCTCACTGAAACCTAACAATTTCACTGATTCTTTTTGTTCAGCATTATCTTCTGATAATAGAAATAGGGAAATTGCTGTAGTTTTTCTCCATTTCTCTATAGCATTTTTTTTGAAAAAATGTCTAGCTGTCAGTGTGACTCAAGGTGAGAGGAGACAGATAGGGACAATATAATGGAGACTGCACTTTCATTAAAAAAAAAAAAAAAGTGAGATTACTATGCTTCAGTAGTTAAAAAACATTTGGGAGACTGAATAACACTTATTGCTCTATTGAAGAGCAAAGATACAAATTCTGGCCTAGTCCCATTCTCCTTAATAATTAGGTTCCCTAATCAAGAAGTTTCCATTTTTGTAATATGTCATATGACTTCTCGTCATGCACACTTATCCATAACAGAAGAATCACATCTCTTATCTTTGCTTTACATGCAACTGGAAGGTGAAAGACAGATAGAGACTGTTCCTTACATTTGGCCTCTTTCCCTCCCCAATAAGTTGGGAGAGCACAACCCTTTTATCTCATTATTGTGCAATCTTCAGGCACTAAGCTGCAGATATGCAAGCTTACATAGGATCTGAGACCTGGGCAAAGAAAGGGAAGAAGTATCTTCAAGGTATAAAAGTTTTAAGATCATAGTTTAAAGAAAGTTTTGGAGTAATTAGGAGGAAATTAAAATGACATTTGAAATCCCTTTGTCTTCACTGAGCTCAGCAAACAAGCAGAGAGACAGAATGTGAAATCAATTTTGTATTTCTTGAATGGCCAACTGTGTAGTTTTGGATTTCTGGCTGATATTTGAGAACACCATAGCAGAACTACAGAGAAAATGCACATCACTTACCCAATAAATAAATATAAACCCTTGAGAAAAGGCAAAATGATGTCTGATGGCAAGTATCAACATAAGATGAAAAGTGTTATTAAAAGTAAAAATGCATCTTTCAGAAAGCTCAAGCAGCATTGGAATTATTTGCTACTCTAGTAGAAGACACAATAAAACAGGCAAGAAAGCTGGAGGAACAACTAACAAAAGACAGAAATCAAAACCCAGGTCCAATGTGAAAATCTTTTTTCGAGGACATTGAGAGGAGGTAGCCTTCTATGTGGTAGCCTGGGCCACTAGATACCACCATGTGAAAAGAACATTCAGAGAAGGTAAACATATATCAGAAAAACTAAATGAGGTTTTTGTTTGATGCACATGAGCTTCAAGAAGTCCGTATGTTGGAGTTTTCTTTTGAAGGGTAATTCATCAGAGGATTTTGTTTAAAGTGAAGTGTTAGTGGAAGAAATTGTGGAACAAACAGAAACAGAACTACAGCAAATTAGCAGGACCAGACAATATTTACCCAGAATTTATGAAAGTTCAGCTCAAGGATGAAATCTCTGAACTAGTTAGCTGGAGTGGGTAGCCACATGTTTAAAAATCCTTTGCACTTCAGGTGTCAAAGGTCTCAGATGGGATGTAGTTTTAGAAAAGGCTGTATGGGACATCTAGGAAAACTAAAATATACTAATCCTAGCATCAGTAACAAGCAGATTAGTAGAAAGCCGTAATAAAAAATCATTCTTCCTTAAATGTGTGTAGAGGAGTAATTGTGTAGAGGTATCAGGTATCTTGAGAGACAGGGAGCAAGATCTGCTCAGTCTAGTCTGCCTGCACCTTGAAGAAGTGTCCTCCAGTGCATTGATGATAACTTTCTGATGCAAGTGGTGGAGGAGCCGACTAGGAGAGGTGCACTGCTGGACCTCATCCTCACTAACAAGGAAGGTCTTCAGCAGGGCCAACTTTAGCCTTTTCAAGAAATTACTAGGGGAAATCCCGTGGGAAAGGGTACTTGAGGGTAAAGGGGCCCAAGACAGTTGGTTAGCATTCAGGGACTGCTTCTACCAGGCTCAAGATCAGAGCATCCCGACACATAGGAAGTCGAGGAAGGGAGGCAGGGGACCTGCGTGGTTAAACAGGGAACTGCTGGGTAAGCTCAAGTGGAAGAGGAGAGTTTATAGATCATGGAAGGAGGGGCTGGCCACTTGGGAAGAATATAAGGCTGTTGTCAGAGGATGTAGGGAGGCAACTAGGAAAGTTAAGGCCTCCTTAGAATTAAACCTGGTGAGAGGGGTCAAGGACAACAGAAAGAGCTTCTTCAAGTACATGGCAGACAGGAGATACAATAAAGGTGTGTTAGATAAAAGTAGCTTGGAGATGATGCAAAATAACTGATTGCTAGGATCTTTTAATATACAAGAGCGCAAATTCTCAGATGAAGTTAATAGAAGTCAGTTTCAAGAGATAAGACAATGATGAGGTTCCTCATACATCATATTAGTGACCTGAGGAGCCCCATACTTCAAGAGGGTTTTGTGAGCGCCAGAAGGCTTAGGGCAGACAAGATGTGACCATGCAAGAGGAATCCTCTGAGAATTGTTAAATATCTTTGAGCTGCAAGTTGTTGGAGTCTGGGTGAATGGTTTTTGGAAGGATCACTATCTGCTTACACTACTTTTATATTCTCCGCTTGGGCTCCTATTAGAGGCTGTATTTTGGATTTGACACCCTGAACCAACATAGTTATATTCAGTCTTTCTTCCTACAGTTCACAGATGACTGCTTCTAATTACACCTCTTCCAAAAATCACTACTCCTGTTTTGCCCAGATGTAATACTTCACTTCAGATTCATCACTGAGACTGCTTTATGGTATCATGTAACAATGAACAAGCAGAAGTCTGACAGTGTACATGATACAGTCCTCTCTGCAGCAGCCTTAGTTTAGAGGGCATGCAGAAGTAATTGTAGCTCCACATTTATTGTTTCCTAATCACTGAGGTTTATTTATCAGCTTTATCTCCTGCATCTGTACAATATACCGTCTAATTACTTAAAAACTCTATTCACATGCTAAGCATGCATGGCCATTAGTGCCACTCATCCAGTCTGTGGTAAATGCTACATTAAGATCTTTTGTGTTCTCTGTCTTTGTTGAGCAACACCATTTCCACAGCTTGTGTAAGTAATATCAAAGGTGTCCTGTTGTGATTAACCAAGACTCTTCACTTATCACCTCAAAAACAGTCTATCAATCAGCTTTGAGCATCTGTCCATACAGGCACTTACCCTCTCTTCGGGCAATGTATGTACTTTCCAGCTGTCTGTCAGTTATCACCTAATTGTCTCATGTCTGACCTTGCCAAATTCGCTGTTTTTTTCACACATGCATAAATGATATCGGGCCTTGAATGGCAGCTTTCACCTTTTTAATGCCATTTGGCATTGATCTTTATAGCACTGCTTTCTTCCTGAACAATGGTAAATGGAGAGATAACACTGAGCAAACCTAAAGTGCTTAATATGAACTGACCCTCAGATAAAAATGTGCCACTGAGCAGAAAAACCTGGAGTAAATTCTCAGACTTTCAGAAGTATTATGGGAGGTAGTGAGAGAGGGAGAGGAGGGAGGAAGGAAGGAGGAAAGGAGGGAAGGAGAAAGAAGACTGTGCCATGTAATTCTGTTGCACATCATATCAGATTTGTTATGGCATTTGTTGTTTCATCTCTATTTCAGATATCTCTTTAGTCATGCACTTGAAAACTGGAGTTAATAAGTGTTGCAGTTCTTTCAGCACTGTGTGAAAACAAAATTCACCTGTAGTTTCTTTCAGTCTGCATTGGTGCTACTGAATTTAAAATCATGCAAAGAAATCCCTTGTCCAAAAATCACTGGGCAGTGAACACTTCCCTGGGTCACAATCTGTGAGGTCCACAGCCAGGCAAGAGCATGGAGTAGTGGCTCTGGACTGGGTGCAATGGGCTCCTGGGCTAAAGTCAGGGATGGAAGAGGTCCTGAGGGATGCTGAGCCAGACTGTAAGGCCTGCTGGTGCCCTCTGGACACTGACACAAATAGGAAATCAGTCAGAAAAACAAATTGCCACAACACTGGCTTGTAATTCTGTTTTGAAATGTAGTGACTTTGGGAGAATATTTTTACTGTTTCAGTTCAGACCATTTTTTCCTGGCATTAATGCTAATGTTAATGGCATTATAACCCCTAAGCTATTGCATAAATATGGTATAAAGTCATTCATGTAATAAAAGCTCCTGGACGTGTTCTTTTATCTTCTGGTGATGTATTTCAGCCACCAGGTTATTGTATACACTGCTGAAGCTGATATGTTTTTAGTAAAATTCTTAAACATTCTGTGTTCCAAAAGGCAGGAGAAAATTGAGCTGCCAGTCAGGGACACGGTACACCTGGGTTATGTATCACATGTCGGTCAGTAGGTGTTTAATTTTTTACACAACAATATCAACAGGAGTGTTTATTTAGTGAGTCTGTGTCTTGACAAAGTAAGCAAGTGTAAATGTTGAATGTCAACAGCATTTGACATCAAATCAGGCTAGAGGGCACTGGTCTACAGGGTACGCTGTCACTTGGACTTGTCCATAGCCTCATTACACATGCCCTATCTGGAGACACTGGCCATGGTCACCATGCAGACAGTTCAGTTACCTCACTGAACAGGCTGTAGAGGTGCAACATAGGAAAAAAAAAAAGAAAGTGTTTTAAAAAAATTTTTTTTAAATGCAGGTGATAGGGTCAATGATGAGGATTCAGTTTGCTATCACTGATAAAAGGTCATTTGTCTTAAGAACATAAATGCAGCTGTTGTGACATGCTGGATCAGAGAGGCTGTATCAATCATAATTAACTATATGTGGATGTAGACATCCATGTGGAATGGTAGATCACAATTTAAAAGGGTATCCTCTAAAATTTTGAGACTAACCTCTTAGAGATGGATGAGAGGCCACAACGGTTATTTTAACAATCCTTGTAAGATGTAGCTTTGCTCATACGCTGTTACAGTTGTATGCAACTGCACATCCACAGCCTATGAAAAGCATTGAAGGATGCGTAATATTTTACAGGCTATTTTAAGAATAAGGCCTTATCAAAGTGTCACTGATATGTGGTAGTTCACTGTGGAGGCTATTTTGGCCACTTTTTGACCTCTTGTGAATAGGTGAAAACAGGTTGAGTCTAGTGCTACAAAGAGAAGCAGCTCCTATTTTAGTCACCACTGGTCAGTGGTGCATGTAGTCTGCGGGCAGCAGAAGCACCGTGGAAGCGGACTATATCTGAGACTGGTTTAGTTGCATTCGGCTAATGATACTATCTGATACAGTATCCAGACAGTGTGGCTGTGGCAATGTTTAACATGCATTTCTGAGAATGACTGAAATCAGATACAAGGAATGTTTCATCTGCAGCTTTTCCAAGGAGAGGGCCATTTCTTCTTCAGCTGTTTTCTAGATGTTTTTGCCGTTTTGTCTGGGTGCAACATGGATGGCTGTCAAATCTCAGAATGTACCACCCAAGTTAGGTTTTAGTTTTGTTGTTGCTGTTCATGACAGCTGTTTTGATATAACTAGTCAGTGTGAAAAACCAGTCATGGGTAATGTAGGCTCCATGGCTCTCGCTGTGCTCCTCTATGCCTCTCTGGTGGTACACCCTGGAAGATGAGATACTGCTGTACTGTGCAACACATGCACCAGTGATATCTTTGCTGCTGCATTTTACAGCTCTTCCCTGTATTTGGAAAGAAACTCCACAAACTTTTGGAAGTTTTTCCTCTATGGTAATCCAAGAGAAGGTCTAGACTGGGAAAATACAAGAGTATAGGCCAACTCGCCTAAATATTTTCTGGAGAGCTAATGACATATACAGTGTAGGGCTGGATTTTACATCATTTAACATTTTACACACTCGTGACACTGAGAGTTCTAAATAGTTTTAAAATTCTGAGGACACCCTTTCCTTAAATATTTTGTCAGTTGCTTGGTAGGGCACTGCAGGGCACCTGGTAGTACCCTGCTAGATGACACTTCATTTTCCCAGAGATAAGAGAAGCCACCTCCTTGTATATGTTTTGCATTGAATAAGTGAAAACTTTTTTTCTAGTTTTTATTTGGTTTTGCATTGTTTTCTTTTGTTTTCATGGAACAGATGCCACACTAGAACTTGTTATACCTGAACTGAAAATCTGGGAGGAGGGGGCAAGAGAGGAGATCTCCAAATCAGCTGAGGGCTAGAAAATGTCTGGCAGAGCTGGAGCTCTCATTATCCTTTAACAAACAAGCAAACTACAACACTTTCAGCCATTGTTGCATGTATCCCTCATGATCTTAAATTGTTCTTGCTGTTATATTAACGAATATTTCTCCCAGGATCACTAGATAACAACCATCCTGTGTACAGTTCCTTTGCTACAACTGAAAATAAACAAAACAAACAAAAAAAACCAAAACCAAAATCAAACCCAAACCAAACCAACAACAACAAAAAAATCCCACACCCAAAGGCATAATGATTTGTCTCTGAATAATTCAGACTAGGAGTTGTTTATAGAGCACCAGGCTGGGACACTACCATTAACCACAGTATGTGAGGAGTATTCTGAAAAATTGCCTGAGAGGGGTGTGATTTTGTTCTTAATTCTGCTACAGTCTTGTTCTGCGGTGGTTCATCTGTCACTTGGGGAACTTTGCACAGAACATAAACTGGCGTTGGGACTTCTCTTAAATTGGATCATAAAAATACTTTGGAGTGCTAAGCACAAAAAAAAAAAAAAAAAAAAGCTTTGCAGTCTTCCCTCATTCACAGCATGGACCTCAGCTTGGTTAGAAGGGAAAAACAGGCTCAGTCAGCCAGGAAGAGTACTCAGAACTGGCAGTCCTTGGCAGCTAGAGCCATTTGGAAAATTTCTGTGACTGCTACTTAGAGACCTTTCTTCTAGAGGGAAAAATAGGTGAGAGCTAATCCACAGAAGATAATAAACTGCTGAGCAACCAGTACTTTTCTGAGTGCTGAAGTCTTGAGCAGGATCTGTAAACCAGTTGCTGTATATTTTAGGTAACTTCCAAGTTACTGGGCTTTTCCCCTCAGTGGGGTTTTATGTTTATTTGTAACCCCTGAGGAACAACACTTTGGACTAGTTCACTGGCTGCTCATCATTGATTAAGGTTGATCACTCCAAGGATTTCAAGTAGCCTTGAGCTTCATGAGCACCTCTGTTACACGTAGTCACCCATAATCTGCCAAGTTATAAATAGCTTTTGGAGGCGCCCTTTCAAAAGCTATTTCCATGTTTTTGAACATATAGATATGTTTATTGGTCCATGGCTAATCTGATTCTCCCACAACTGCTAGGTGGCATACTGTTGGTGCTGTGGGCATCAAATGTTCTCTTCTCAATTAACAAATTAGTTCACTGATTCCTTTTGCCATCTCCTTTAATTAGTTCTCTCATCTTTCTACTATTTCCCCCGCTCCCTCTACCCCCCACTTATCAGATTAATGTCTCTTACTGTCGTTATTTCGAACAAGAGTTCCTTCTGTTAGCAAATTGAGAATCTCAACCTCTGGACTCAAATCCTGGCACTTCATATAGATTTCTTTTGTAATTTTTTTTTAGAAAATAATCTTCTGGATTCAGAAACTGATACTGGAAAGTTTCATATTATATCCCTCACTATACCTGGCACTCAGGAATGTAATTTCTTAGTTTACTTTAATATGACTGTATTAAAATGTCTTTGTTAAGCTTCCAGAGAATTTTATAAACAATTTTATTTTTGCGACCTATTTTTGCAAGAAGTTTAATGCTCCCCCAACAGCTTTTAGAGAGAGAGAGATGAGAGACTCTCATTAGCTGCAATTTTGCACAATAGTTAATGTCAGATCAGTATTTGCTGGTCACAAAATCAATCTTTCTTTTATCATTAACTGAATGTTATTTTTATCAGTGATTCACCACAAAGATCATCCATATTTGTAGCTGTAGTTCATTCTAGACCCACTGTCAGCATTTTGCCAGACTGTTTGTTTTGTCTGCTTTAGTTTATTTAATGTATCACTTAGATGAAGCAAATAAACCTTTGCTCTGTGTTTCCAACTCATGAGTGTTCAATTCATTGTAATATATATTAATAAATTATGTACTTGCATTTCATCTTGTAAAATCAGGAATTATTATTATGAAAACATAAAATTTCATTTTCATTCAATTGTCTACATATAAATAGGAATAACTTTGGCTACTTTTTTCATGCTGTTGGCAAATGGGTTTAGATCTGACTAAATACTCTAGTTGCTGGTTTCATACAATGCATAGGGAACTTAGTATTCAGACACAGCCATGCTGAGCATCAGTTAATAACTTAATTGACAGTTTCAGCCGGAACAAAGGTGATATTTTTCCTGACAAACAACATGGGAAGAGCATTGAAGAAATACATTTTAGGAAGCAAGGAAAGATAACATGAAAAGAAAATATGATTAGAGAGAAAAGAAAGCATTGAACTATGAGTGTTTACAAATAACACTTTAGACTGGAACCAACATTTGGTTCATCCAGGCTCTGTTAACTCCAGTACCTTCTGCCTACACTATTTCTACAAATGCTCTCTGAACAGCCAGTCTTAAACCCATTTTTCCAGGCTGCTGGAGAACGTATGGCAGCACCTTGAGATGGTAGTGGTCCCTTATGCATCAAACTTTTGTGGTATCTTTCTACTCCCATGGAAATGTCAGAGTGATGTGCATGCTGTGCTATGATTTACAGGTCCTTTGCATCAACTGAAATTGTATCCAACTGATGACAGCAATGGTATACTGACAACTGGTAGTACTAGTCAGTTCCTCCCAGACAAAAGGAATGTGGGAACTGCTGGTGAAATATATTTGTAGTCCGGCAGTACTTATTCCAGGACTATTTCACAAACATTCATGGGAAAATTTCCTTGAGTCATCCCCTAGTTCAATATTTAACTAGACTTCAAGGGTTCTCTACCATGCTTACTGGATGTAAGACTGTCACGTGGCTACAGCTTCGCACTGAAAGCTGTTACACGCAACAAGAAATCAAAAATGGAATTTTTTGGGTACAATAAAGGCTGACAAATAAGAAGGTAAAATTAAAAAGGCACAGCATGTATCTTGATGAGCAGAGCTGTTACTTGCCTACCTTGTATGCCAAGGAACTTCACTAGTGCTTGTATTTCCAGAAACACCCAAGCCCTTTGCTGATTTGTAATAGCATTGGCTGTGGAGCGTGCACTGTTGTGGAACTGTTATGACTACTCACAGCTGAGGCTTCTTTTCACACCTCAGTGTCTGAAGAGTTAGGGGTCTGTCAGAGTAGATTGATGGGAGACCACTGGGTTTTTTTCTGGGAAACCAAAGACACCCACTAACAGACTGAAGGGTTTGTGGTAACTCTGTGCTATATCATGAGCCTGGGGTCTGTCTCTGCTGTGGCTTACAGAAGAGTCAGCACAGTCAAGGCTTCGATCTCTGCTAGGAGCTACCCCTTAGTATTGATCCTTCTCTTCTGACATGTCTCATAAAAGTGAAGTGATGGGAGGTCTGGTTGTTCAGTCTCACAGGTTTTCATGAGCTTGTGAATTGGCTGTTCACAAATACACATCCTCAGATCTCTAGAATTTCAGTTTTCTGCCCCTGAGTGAATGAAACTTCTAGCGATTACTTTTATTCCCTGGCTTTCTATGTGAATTCATAGCCAGCACTTCTGTTCTTTCAGTGCTTATCAGTGCTTTCTATTGAAAAACAGTATGGATCTTCCACTCACTGAATTTTTGTGAAATCTTCTTCTTGCAATGATCTTCCTTTTACTGGATGATCAACTACATTGAGAAAAAAAGACAAAAAGTGCGTACATAGTAAATCTGTGGTAATTGTTCGTACTCCTATAACTGGGTTTTATTGCCTAAGTCAGCATCCCCAGCCAAGATTTCAGCTAGGAGTGAACTCTCTGAAAAGAGAACTACACTTAGGCATGTCTGTCTTTAGTTAGACAGTGCATATCTGCTAGCAGGATAAGGAGGCAGGAACTTGTTTTTATCCTTTTTTTTTTTTTTTTTTTAAGATAACAGCCACCTATTTCTTAAAAAAAAAAAAAAAAAAAAAAGTCAGAAGCCTTTGCAATATTACCATTTTCCAATGACTTGACCTTGTCAGGGCCCTAGTCTTCGTTTCTTCCTCCCCAAGTTACTATTCCAAACACCCTTGCAATTTGGGGCAACATGAGGTTGTTATTTTCAAATATGCCTCACTTTAACTTCCTGAAATTATAATCTATAGCACGAAATAACTTATTTTAAAGGGCTAAATAAATTAAATATTATACTGACAATTACAAGAATATATTTTGATAAGAGTGGTAAGACTGCAAAACCAAGTGGTGAAAAAAATTGAAAGAGACAGAATTTCAGGTTATTCTGTCAATGTTATCTTAGGAGCAGAGAATATTCTGTGGGTTTTCTGATAATTATATAGTTAAATTTAACCTTTATGCTTGAAAATAAAAAATATGATTAAAGCTTTGCTTTTACCCTCTTCTTCCCAAAGATTAGCAAGTTAGCGCTGGAGGAGCAAGAATTATGACTATAATATCTTTACTTTCAAAGGCTCTCTATTTTACAGTGTTTATGGTTTTGTAGTAAATGGTTCTTAGGTAGTCCTGTCCTGTGTGTCTCCTCCTCTCCTTCTCTTTGCATCTCCCACTGCCTCCTCAAAAAAAATTGCAAACACAAGAAATATTCATAGCTAATCAAGTTTCATGATTTTACTACTACTGCCAATTTTGTCAGTGGAACATGAATTCCATGAATTGGACCTATCTATGAGAAGATATGTATGCATTCACAATTCGCAGAGATGCTTTGTGAGAACTTTCATGAAACCTTGACTAAGTGTTGAGCTATATTTAAACCAAGTACGTTTATTTGATCTAATGTTTATTGAAAAAATAGTGAAATATTTCTGAAATGCAGATTGGTGGGAATGGCATGTATAGGCCTTACACTGTAACTTATTCAGATCCTTTAAGCTGTTGGCTTGTTCAGAAAATGCTCTTTTTTCTTTTTATGAGCCATTTTGCTCATCACATACATGTACATGTATATACTCAATGTACAATTCATGTTATACAGGATTTAATACTTTGATTAATTACTATTAGCAATAGAACTCTTTGGGATGAAACAACACTTTTCATGCATTATGTCATCTTCTACAGTCCTTAACCCAGTGCAGAAGATGTTTTCAAAATGTCTTTGAATAATATTAGGTTGGAAATGAGCACAGATACACAACATATTTCCAAAAGTTTAATCAATCATAGATTTTTCAGGTTAATGAAAACTAACTAGGATTGTCTGTATGGAAAAGAGAATTAAAAGTGTATCTGTTTTCCTTTGAGTGAGTGATATAGCATGAGTCAGTTTACATAATATAAACATATAATTAAAGAAATACATTCCAACAGAGTGAAAGCTCATAGGTACACAGGTGATTCAGCCAAGGTAACCTGAGGTGACTGAATTTGAATTCATCAGTCTCATAAATGATAAAACTGTCTGCAGATAAATCTGTTAAGGGTGCATGTGTGCAATCTGGCATATTGCTAACACTGCATAACCCTCTGTTGTTTCTTTGATGTTTAGAGATTACAAGTGGTGACATTTGTCTTCTGATAAGTAGCAAGGGGTGTAACTTTGTGCAATTGCATATGTGTGAGTCAAAGGTTTAAAGAGGCTGAGATACTGAACTTTGCACATGGTTGCTGCTGTTCCCCAGCCTTGGAGCTGCAGTTTGGCAAAAGAATAACTGGGACATTGGCCTTTTTACAGAAGCAACATGCGTCTGTGGCAGTAAATAATAATGATAGAAATAAACTTTTCCTTACCAGACTAAGAGAGTTTTCTGCGAGGCTTGATGCTTCAGCATGGATATGGACTGCATTTATATTGCTAAATAAAACTGTCAGGGAGCAAAACTGAGCGCTGGGCTACTGAACATTGATGGTCCACATAGCTCAGCTGTTAGCAAACATAGTAATGGCTGTGCCGACTAGCCTTTGCCTAGCCTATCTGTTCACTAATCCGATGTCAACTAGTCTAGGCACAGCTAAAGGCATAGCATGCATCAAGGCCAGGCTCAATAGGCAGTGTGGATATAGCTGCATTGCACTGCCTGACAACACTGCCCCTACATCTTCAGACACTCCTATGCTCTTGTGCCATACCCTTGGGCATTCAACACATACCCCCAGTTTCCAGTTTTTTGTTATGAAAACAGCACTCTGGCAAGTTGTGAAACAATGCTCATTCATTCAGACACTTTGAACTATTATTATTATTATTAACACTAATAAAAAAAAATAATAAGATCAGTATATCCTACAGTGCTTTAAAGAACAGTATGGACTCATAGGTGCTTCCATCTTTCTGTCACAGAGTTTGGCAGTTGCTGACTTCTCTGACACATGTCCTTGTGCAGCTGAGTGCTGAGAGGTCACTTCTGAAACAAGTAGTTGTACTACTCTTTCAGGCTCACTACTACTGAGTAAGAATGCTTCCTCCTATCTAGGCCCCAGATGAGTACTGTGATAGTCCAGAGTTTTCAATACACAGAAGTAAGTAAAGAAAAATAGAGGAGTATTAAGAGTACTCACGATGGTAGGTTTCAGTATCTGACTTCAATGCAATTTGTAGCATCTGACCTTATTAACCTTTGTTTCTTGCATATTGCCAATGGAGAGATACACTTCTATAAGGCAATCCGGATAGCCAGTGTTAAAAACATAAATTTAAGAGGATTTGGCTACCTCATATTGTTGGCAGGTGGAAAAAAGCGAAGATCATATTCACAAGCATCTTCACTAAGACTGAAATCAAGTTCTTTACCTACAAATTAAAAATTGTAACAGGTATTTATTTGAAAGAGATTATGAATGTCTGAGGATGGATGGGGTTCTGAGCAACCTGATATAGTTGAAAACATGCATGCTCATTACAGGGGGGTTGGACTAGATAAGCTTTGAAGGTCCCTTGCAACCCAAATCATACTATGATTCTGTGATTCTATGGTTTTGGCAGTGTTCTCAAACCCAAAGCTAGAAACAACAGCAGAATCATAGGCCAGGAGCTGGGTGAAACACGTTTTTGGTGGGAGCAAAGCAAACACCGACATAGGATCTGGTATTTGCAGAAGAACCATACAGTATATGCAGAGGTAACATGCAGAGGCAACACATTAAAGAGAAAAGGCAAGACCTGAGTATGTGCCAACAAATCATACCAACAATGCTGAGGAGATCCTAATGCAAGCAAGAAGAAACCATCAACATTAAGATCCACTTTTGAAACTGTTAGTAAAGATGAGGAATTTTAATGTTGCCTTCAATCCTTGAATTTCTTTTACAGGGTAAATATCAGACCTAGAGTACTACTGAGAGCCAATGGTCTCCTTGCCAGCTCTGAACTGAACAGGTCAGAACAAGTTCCCGGTATGTTGCTTATGGCTGCAGGCCTTGGTATTTACAAACCAAGGCAACAGTGGGCCACAGATTTCTTCCAAAATCACCCACTCGCACGTTTTGAAAACCTCTGTGCAGATGAGATTACAAGGCAGTGAAATGGCATTGCCATTTCTGTGGGTTGACACTATTAGGAAAACCTTGCTATGTCACTGTCACACAATGCTCACTCTCTGTGAGCTTCAAAGGGCATCCATTTTAGGGTCCCACACAGAACTCCCTGAAGCACTGGTAACAGACCCAGAAGAAACCAGGATGAGCGAGTTTCCAAAGAACAAGAGAATCGAAGCAGAGAGGCTTGTGCCTCTCCTCCTCCGTGGACCTGAGCCTCGTCCCATCTCCTGCCCCCATTCCTCTGCAGCCCACGGCGTGTGCAGCCCGTGCCTTGAGTCCCGTTGCCCAGGAACGCGACAAGACTGTGGCACTACCAGCCTGCAGGCTCTGTACCCAGTTTCAAGGCTTCTGGGTGGAGGAGATGGTAGGGCCCAGCGGACACGTGAGGAAGCTTTGGGTGCAGCACCAGCAAAAGGGAGAGAAAGCAGCACGGGTGGGGACAGCAACACCAACTGCATTGTCAGTAATCCTGAGACTTTTTCTGCATATTTTGTGCCTTTCTGTTCTTTTATTGCATAGTAACGAGATGTAAGGGCCCAGGATCTCTTGGGGAGTAGCCTGAGCCCCAGCTGCCAGCCGGGCCATGGTTTAGCAGCCCTTGCAGCACCCTCCCATCATCACTGACGGTGGGGTGGCTTCTTGTGGAGCTGGGAGGGGTCCTAAGTGCAGCCGGCCTTCCTCTTGGGGCTCAGCCGTTCCTCCCATTGGCTGCCCGGGCTGTAAGCGGAGGGCCCGAGCACAGCTTCCTCGGGATCCTCCTGCAGGTGTTCTCACTCTCCGTGGCTGGAAACGTGAGCACTGGCAGGGCTGCAGGGATGTCACGCAAAGAGACGGCACAGGAGCAGGATCAGGGCTGCCGTCCCTCTCTCCAGCAGCAGGGGTGTCCTCAAGGCCCAGCTGACGTCGGACCTCCCCGCTGCACCGGCGCACGATGGTGTCGATGAGCTGCTGGACGAAGCTCCCCGTGCGCCTGCCCAGGGAGGCCTGCAGCATCCGGGTCAGACTCTCCTCATCCAGGCCGAAGTAGCGCAGGCTGGAGATGACGAGTCTCTGCGCTCCTGCTGCCTCCTGGGCATCCTGATGCAGCCGGGGCAGCAGGGGCTGGAGGACGGCAGGGTGGTCATGGAAGATGGGCGCCCAGGTGGAGGCATCTCTTGTCTTCTGCTTGGCATTGGTGTTTCACTCCAGTCACCGAGCAGGCGGTCATGTCTCTTGAAGCCCAGCCCACCATCCAGGCCACGGCATGGCGTTGTGGTCCTGCAGCCACCCTCCCAGCGTCACTGATGGTGGGGTGGCTTCTTGCGGGGCTGGGAGGATTCCTCAGAGCTGCCGGCCCTCCTCTTCGGGGCTCGCCGGGGCCTCCCACGGGAGCGTAGGCTGCCCCGGCTGGAAGTGGAGGGCCCAGGCACAGCCTCCTCGGGGTCCTCCTGCAGCTCTTCTCGCTCCCCATGGGTTGGATGGGGAGGGTTGCTGCTGGGACCCCCCTGAAGAGCTGGGCTGGGGGCAGCAGACTCCTCGTGGGAGGCAGCAGGGCCCGGAGCAGGATCAGGGCTGCCGTCCCGCTCCCCAGCAGCAGGGGTGTCCTCCAGGCCCATCTGACGTCGGAACTCCCCGCTGCACAGGCGCATGACGGTGTTGATGAGCTGCTGGACAAAGCTCCTCGTGCGCCTGCCCAGGGAGGTCTGCAGCACTCGGACCAGAGAGTCTTGGATGAGGCCGAAGCGGCGCAGGCTGGACATGATGAGTCTCTCTGCTGCTGCTGCCTCCTGGGCATCCTCCAAGAGCTGCCCCAGCTCCTGGCGCAGCCAGGGCAGCAGGGGCTGGAGGACAGCGGGGCGGGCACGAAAGATGGACGCCCAGGTGGAGGCATGGAAGCCGCCCACGGGAGCCCTGGGCAGCGGCCCCGCAGCCGGTGGCCGGGCTGCTGCAGGCTGGTGATGCCCGTGGGCGGCTGGGTGTTCGGGAGCCCCTGCTGTCACGCGGACGACGACAGATCGTACACGTGGTGGGATGACCCGCTCCTCATAGTCGTCGTCCGCCCGCACCGAGTGCAAGATGGAGGTCACTCTCCTCTTGCAGAGGGGGCACTCGGGCTTGGTCTCAGCCCACCGCACGATGCACGGGTAGCAGAACTGGTGGAGGCACGGCAGGACATAGCTGGCCTCCTCCCAGCTGTCCAGGCAGATTGGACAGCGGGTGTCCAGCTCCGCGGCCATGCTCTCCACGTGCGGCGGTGGGCTGTGGGGAGCTGGGGATGTCACGCTGCTCCCTCTCGCTGGCGCTGCAGCAGCGGGTGTCGCGCTAGAAAAGGAAGAGAGGCCACAGTCCATCGCTGGTCCTGACAGGATTGGAAGCAATGCCCACGCCCCTCAAGGAGAGCCTCCCGGCTCCCCAGGGTGAGCTTTCTCCTCTCAGCTCACCTCTGCTGCTGCGAACGCTCCGCCTGGGTGTCCCGGCTGCCTGAACGAGCCAGGGCCGGGAAAAAACCTCCGATGGCTCTGGGGTCGCGCACTGAGAGTTGCACTGAAGAACTCCCCGAACTCGACCTCAGCACCAGCAACCGCCTCGCAGAACACTCCAGCCTCGCGTCCTCGCTCAGCTGGCGTGCGGGCAAAAACCGACGGGGTCAGGCTCGGCGCCCGGATACAAGCAGTGAGGGGTGCGTGGTCACAATCCATCTCTCCGTGATGTCACCTTCCATCGCTCAGGGACTTCACTGTCCTTCTCCTGGTGAAGTCACCGTGGGCCGTTGTCTCCCACAGTGCTCAAATGCATACGTGGTGTCACTGCAAGGCCACTGTTCGTTCCATGTGCCATCTCTTGCCTTCAGCTCAGCAACCGTGGTTCACTCCGGTCACCGACCCCCCGCCCATGTCTCCCCGGGGTCCCGTCAGGTCACTACGGCCATGGCTGACGTCTCCAAGCACATGCAACCAGAGGGTTCACCCAACAACACCTCCTGCCTCCCTGGGAGGCTGCAGCACAACGTCCCACGGGCCCTCCCCACACCCCAGCACTGCTGGCCATCCCTCTGCACTCCCCTTCTTCCTCCCACAGAGGGTCACCGGCAGCACCTGGCTGACTCTCAGGGATCCTGTTCTACCCAGGGGGGATCAAAGCCCATGGCTGCCTCCTGCCCTGAGTGTCCATCTGCTGAAGGTGGCTTCACCACACACGCCCTGTGGAGAAATCGCAGGACACGCTCCCTTCTCCAGAAGGGTCTTTGTGTTTGGTTCCAGATGCCCCTTGGGCCGGGCTGGTCTGGATGGGGCCAGCCTCTCCGGGACAGAGTCTGCAGGGTGATGGGGGCACAGCACCAAACACATGGTTGACAGTCCATAGCCACTTTGTGCCATCCTTGAAGGTGTTTTCTTGTCTGAAAGAATCCTTTTTGTTCAGCAAAGTGCAAAACAGGCCTTATCTTGTAGGTGCTCGTAGTCATGTATTGCTTCATGTTTTCCTCGATGGTGTGATATTGCCCGAGTAAATTCTGTTCTTCCTAACAAAGTGCAAAACGCACCTTACCTCACAGGTGTCCGTAGTAGTCCGTAGCCACTTTTTGTGCCATTAAGTAGATGCAATTTTGGTAAATACGAGCCAAACTTTAGAACACACAGCTTAAAAGATTTCAATACATTCAGCTTACTAAGTAACAGGAAGCAGACAGTATATTAAAAATCACCCGACCTTATAATTCTAAGTGATTCGTACGCATGTACTCAAGCTGAATGCTTGATATGAAACTTAAATTGGGCCCATCCAGTGATCTGTGAGTGATAAAAGACTTTTGCCAAAGAGCCACACTTGCTTAGTGTGGAGGGGTTTCATTAGAAGGAGACATGTTGTTGAATTAGTCAGGCCCAAAGGAATCTCCAGGCCACTTTGAGAAGCTGAGAACAGAATCTGCTGTGAGACAGAGGGGCGTTTCTTCATTAACAGGGCCTCAGCATGGCGTGAGTCGTCGGACCTATCATCGATGAGGCTCCAGCGTGTGGACTGCCCATGATATTCATTTAGCGAATCCATGCTTGGAGCGTGGATTCGTGATTAGAGAATAGTTGCATATATAAGGAGACATGTTTCTGTAATAAATGGCCTTTGCATGATTCACATTGAATCGGAGTGCTGAGTCCTTTATCGCTCCAACAGCTTAGCAGAGAGAGCTCAAAACAGGCTCACCCAGGCTGTCATCCGTATGGAATAAAGTGGTTGGCTTAAAGTCAAATCACATACAGCGGGCAAGGTCTGCACAAGGCTCGTTGCGCCCACACCTTATTGGTGTTCAGTGTGTCGCTCTGCTTTCTCGCAGGTTTCTTAGAAGGAGTTGTTGGCCCAGCTACAGCTCAGGCCTTTAGCTCCTTTGGAGCCTGAACCAAACTGCTGCTGGTTTGGCTGAGTGAGTGCCTCTTTCACACAGGTGCATTCTTACTATAAATTCTCCATATCCATTAGAAATACCGGTAGACTAGTTTGGGCTTTTTGCCGGTGCTGGCTCAAGTAGCTGCAGAGGGTCCCAGCTTTCACTTGCTTCAGACGCATCATTCCGAGCACTGTTAGACTCCTGGAACTGGACTTCCGGTTGTATTTACTTTTTAATCTCTGTGACTTCTGCCAACTGTTATTGTTTCTCTCTGCTGTGTTTTCTTCTCTGGCACTACCGAAGGTTTCTCAGATTTGAATCTACTAACGAACATTCTACAGAGAGCATTTTCAATGTAACAGTGTCTGGCCCTGATGCTGATTATTTTTGTGCTGTGGAATATAGGAAGCAGAGTGCTGGTGGATAAAAATGCTACCAAGTAAAAAGCTGACGAGTTGATATTAGTCAATGTCAAATATCCTTTAATATTAGTTCGTTATAAGATAAGGCCTGATTTACAGTAGAACTGAAACAAGTCATTTAAAAGCCATGTTTATGGAAGCTAATAGCTCTGAACTTGTTCTGGATTTCCTTAAAAATAGGGGACACCGTTTCAGTTTAGGCAGAACTGTAGGAGATCACGTACGGACGGCTACAAAGCTTGACGCTTGCTCATCTCCCCTCCATGCTCTCTCTGTACATACACACGTTGTCACTCCTCCAGGTTCATCTGCCGGTTTCCAGACAGGGTTGGAAAGTGATTGAAAAATAATACAGTTGTAGTGAACAACAAAAGAATGTGGTCTTTGCTATGCAGAAGATGCACAGTCCGTGAATGGAAGGAAGACTACTGGCCTAAATGCGACGTGGATGGATGCATGGATGGATGGATGGATGGATGGATGGATGGATGGATGAATGAATGAGTTTGCCAGACAAACTGGAGGACATTTTAACAAACACGCAAGACATTCTCACAAGCCCAACTGCACATTTGGAAAGACTCTGTACAGATGAGATTACAAAGCAGCCAAACGGCATTGCCACTTCTGTGGGTTGACACGATTAGGAAAGGCTTGCTATGTCACTGTCGCACAGCGCTCGCCACCTGGGCACTGCGAAGGGCATCCCCAGTGGGGCAACACACAGACCTCCCTGATCCCACCAGAGCGGGGATATTTCTAAAGAAACAAGAGCTCCACTTGATGCAGAGCACCCCTGAGGAAAGGGCTGCTGCAAGGTATGGCCACCTTTGGCCAGGAGAACCGAAGCAGAGAGGCTTGTGCCTCTCCTCCTCCGTGGACCTGAGCCTCGTCCCATCTCCTGCCCCCATTCCTCTGCAGCCCACGGCGTGTGCAGCCCGTGCCTTGAGTCCCGTTGCCCAGGAACGCGACAAGACTGTGGCACTACCAGCCTGCAGGCTCTGTACCCAGTTTCAAGGCTTCTGGGTGGAGGAGATGGTAGGGCCCAGCGGACACGTGAGGAAGCTTTGGGTGCAGCACCAGCAAAAGGGAGAGAAAGCAGCACGGGTGGGGACAGCAACACCAACTGCATTGTCAGTAATCCTGAGACTTTTTCTGCATATTTTGTGCCTTTCTGTTCTTTTATTGCATAGTAACGAGATGTAAGGGCCCAGGATCTCTTGGGGAGTAGCCTGAGCCCCAGCTGCCAGCCGGGCCATGGTTTAGCAGCCCTTGCAGCACCCTCCCATCATCACTGACGGTGGGGTGGCTTCTTGTGGAGCTGGGAGGGGTCCTAAGTGCAGCCGGCCTTCCTCTTGGGGCTCAGCCGTTCCTCCCATTGGCTGCCCGGGCTGTAAGCGGAGGGCCCGAGCACAGCTTCCTCGGGATCCTCCTGCAGGTGTTCTCACTCTCCGTGGCTGGAAACGTGAGCACTGGCAGGGCTGCAGGGATGTCACGCAAAGAGACGGCACAGGAGCAGGATCAGGGCTGCCGTCCCTCTCTCCAGCAGCAGGGGTGTCCTCAAGGCCCAGCTGACGTCGGACCTCCCCGCTGCACCGGCGCACGATGGTATCGATGAGCTGCTGGACGAAGCTCCCCGTGCGCCTGCCCAGGGAGGCCTGCAGCATCCGGGTCAGACTCTCCTCATCCAGGCCGAAGTAGCGCAGGCTGGAGATGACGAGTCTCTGCGCTCCTGCTGCCTCCTGGGCATCCTGATGCAGCCGGGGCAGCAGGGGCTGGAGGACGGCAGGGTGGTCATGGAAGATGGGCGCCCAGGTGGAGGCATCTCTTGTCTTCTGCTTGGCATTGGTGTTTCACTCCAGTCACCGAGCAGGCGGTCATGTCTCTTGAAGCCCAGCCCACCATCCAGGCCACGGCATGGCGTTGTGGTCCTGCAGCCACCCTCCCAGCGTCACTGATGGTGGGGTGGCTTCTTGCGGGGCTGGGAGGATTCCTCAGAGCTGCCGGCCCTCCTCTTCGGGGCTCGCCGGGGCCTCCCACGGGAGCGTAGGCTGCCCCGGCTGGAAGTGGAGGGCCCAGGCACAGCCTCCTCGGGGTCCTCCTGCAGCTCTTCTCGCTCCCCATGGGTTGGATGGGGAGGGTTGCTGCTGGGACCCCCCTGAAGAGCTGGGCTGGGGGCAGCAGACTCCTCGTGGGAGGCAGCAGGGCCCGGAGCAGGATCAGGGCTGCCGTCCCGCTCCCCAGCAGCAGGGGTGTCCTCCAGGCCCATCTGACGTCGGAACTCCCCGCTGCACAGGCGCATGACGGTGTTGATGAGCTGCTGGACAAAGCTCCTCGTGCGCCTGCCCAGGGAGGTCTGCAGCACTCGGACCAGAGAGTCTTGGATGAGGCCGAAGCGGCGCAGGCTGGACATGATGAGTCTCTCTGCTGCTGCTGCCTCCTGGGCATCCTCCAAGAGCTGCCCCAGCTCCTGGCGCAGCCAGGGCAGCAGGGGCTGGAGGACAGCGGGGCGGGCACGAAAGATGGACGCCCAGGTGGAGGCATGGAAGCCGCCCACGGGAGCCCTGGGCAGCGGCCCCGCAGCCGGTGGCCGGGCTGCTGCAGGCTGGTGATGCCCGTGGGCGGCTGGGTGTTCGGGAGCCCCTGCTGTCACGCGGACGACGACAGATCGTACACGTGGTGGGATGACCCGCTCCTCATAGTCGTCGTCCGCCCGCACCGAGTGCAAGATGGAGGTCACTCTCCTCTTGCAGAGGGGGCACTCGGGCTTGGTCTCAGCCCACCGCACGATGCACGGGTAGCAGAACTGGTGGAGGCACGGCAGGACGTAGCTGGCCTCCTCCCAGCTGTCCAGGCAGATTGGACAGCGGGTGTCCAGCTCCGCGGCCATGCTCTCCACGTGCGGCGGTGGGCTGTGGGGAGCTGGGGATGTCACGCTGCTCCCTCTCGCTGGCGCTGCAGCAGCGGGTGTCGCGCTAGAAAAGGAAGAGAGGCCACAGTCCATCGCTGGTCCTGACAGGATTGGAAGCAATGCCCACGCCCCTCAAGGAGAGCCTCCCGGCTCCCCAGGGTGAGCTTTCTCCTCTCAGCTCACCTCTGCTGCTGCGAACGCTCCGCCTGGGTGTCCCGGCTGCCTGAACGAGCCAGGGCCGGGAAAAAACCTCCGATGGCTCTGGGGTCGCGCACTGAGAGTTGCACTGAAGAACTCCCCGAACTCGACCTCAGCACCAGCAACCGCCTCGCAGAACACTCCAGCCTCGCGTCCTCGCTCAGCTGGCGTGCGGGCAAAAACCGACGGGGTCAGGCTCGGCGCCCGGATACAAGCAGTGAGGGGTGCGTGGTCACAATCCATCTCTCCGTGATGTCACCTTCCATCGCTCAGGGACTTCACTGTCCTTCTCCTGGTGAAGTCACCGTGGGCCGTTGTCTCCCACAGTGCTCAAATGCATACGTGGTGTCACTGCAAGGCCACTGTTCGTTCCATGTGCCATCTCTTGCCTTCAGCTCAGCAACCGTGGTTCACTCCGGTCACCGACCCCCCGCCCATGTCTCCCCGGGGTCCCGTCAGGTCACTACGGCCATGGCTGACGTCTCCAAGCACATGCAACCAGAGGGTTCACCCAACAACACCTCCTGCCTCCCTGGGAGGCTGCAGCACAACGTCCCACGGGCCCTCCCCACACCCCAGCACTGCTGGCCATCCCTCTGCACTCCCCTTCTTCCTCCCACAGAGGGTCACCGGCAGCACCTGGCTGACTCTCAGGGATCCTGTTCTACCCAGGGGGGATCAAAGCCCATGGCTGCCTCCTGCCCTGAGTGTCCATCTGCTGAAGGTGGCTTCACCACACACGCCCTGTGGAGAAATCGCAGGACACGCTCCCTTCTCCAGAAGGGTCTTTGTGTTTGGTTCCAGATGCCCCTTGGGCCGGGCTGGTCTGGATGGGGCCAGCCTCTCCGGGACAGAGTCTGCAGGGTGATGGGGGCACAGCACCAAACACATGGTTGACAGTCCATAGCCACTTTGTGCCATCCTTGAAGGTGTTTTCTTGTCTGAAAGAATCCTTTTTGTTCAGCAAAGTGCAAAACAGGCCTTATCTTGTAGGTGCTCGTAGTCATGTATTGCTTCATGTTTTCCTCGATGGTGTGATATTGCCCGAGTAAATTCTGTTCTTCCTAACAAAGTGCAAAACGCACCTTACCTCACAGGTGTCCGTAGTAGTCCGTAGCCACTTTTTGTGCCATTAAGTAGATGCAATTTTGGTAAATACGAGCCAAACTTTAGAACACACAGCTTAAAAGATTTCAATACATTCAGCTTACTAAGTAACAGGAAGCAGACGGTATATTAAAAATCACCCGACCTTATAATTCTAAGTGATTCGTACGCATGTACTCAAGCTGAATGCTTGATATGAAACTTAAATTGGGCCCATCCAGTGATCTGTGAGTGATAAAAGACTTTTGCCAAAGAGCCACACTTGCTTAGTGTGGAGGGGTTTCATTAGAAGGAGACATGTTGTTGAATTAGTCAGGCCCAAAGGAATCTCCAGGCCACTTTGAGAAGCTGAGAACAGAATCTGCTGTGAGACAGAGGGGCGTTTCTTCATTAACAGGGCCTCAGCATGGCGTGAGTCGTCGGACCTATCATCGATGAGGCTCCAGCGTGTGGACTGCCCATGATATTCATTTAGCGAATCCATGCTTGGAGCGTGGATTCGTGATTAGAGAATAGTTGCATATATAAGGAGACATGTTTCTGTAATAAATGGCCTTTGCATGATTCACATTGAATCGGAGTGCTGAGTCCTTTATCGCTCCAACAGCTTAGCAGAGAGAGCTCAAAACAGGCTCACCCAGGCTGTCATCCGTATGGAATAAAGTGGTTGGCTTAAAGTCAAATCACATACAGCGGGCAAGGTCTGCACAAGGCTCGTTGCGCCCACACCTTATTGGTGTTCAGTGTGTCGCTCTGCTTTCTCGCAGGTTTCTTAGAAGGAGTTGTTGGCCCAGCTACAGCTCAGGCCTTTAGCTCCTTTGGAGCCTGAACCAAACTGCTGCTGGTTTGGCTGAGTGAGTGCCTCTTTCACACAGGTGCATTCTTACTATAAATTCTCCATATCCATTAGAAATACCGGTAGACTAGTTTGGGCTTTTTGCCGGTGCTGGCTCAAGTAGCTGCAGAGGGTCCCAGCTTTCACTTGCTTCAGACGCATCATTCCGAGCACTGTTAGACTCCTGGAACTGGACTTCCGGTTGTATTTACTTTTTAATCTCTGTGACTTCTGCCAACTGTTATTGTTTCTCTCTGCTGTGTTTTCTTCTCTGGCACTACCGAAGGTTTCTCAGATTTGAATCTATTAACGAACATTCTACAGAGAGCATTTTCAATGTAACAGTGTCTGGCCCTGATGCTGATTATTTTTGTGCTGTGGAATATAGGAAGCAGAGTGCTGGTGGATAAAAATGCTACCAAGTAAAAAGCTGACGAGTTGATATTAGTCAATGTCAAATATCCTTTAATATTAGTTCGTTATAAGATAAGGCCTGATTTACAGTAGAACTGAAACAAGTCATTTAAAAGCCATGTTTATGGAAGCTAATAGCTCTGAACTTGTTCTGGATTTCCTTAAAAATAGGGGACACCGTTTCAGTTTAGGCAGAACTGTAGGAGATCACGTACGGACGGCTACAAAGCTTGACGCTTGCTCATCTCCCCTCCATGCTCTCTCTGTACATACACACGTTGTCACTCCTCCAGGTTCATCTGCCGGTTTCCAGACAGGGTTGGAAAGTGATTGAAAAATAATACAGTTGTAGTGAACAACAAAAGAATGTGGTCTTTGCTATGCAGAAGATGCACAGTCCGTGAATGGAAGGAAGACTACTGGCCTAAATGCGACGTGGATGGATGCATGGATGGATGGATGGATGGATGGATGGATGAATGGATGAATGAATGAGTTTGCCAGACAAACTGGAGGACATTTTAACAAACACGCAAGACATTCTCACAAGCCCAACTGCACATTTGGAAAGACTCTGTACAGATGAGATTACAAAGCAGCCAAACGGCATTGCCACTTCTGTGGGTTGACACGATTAGGAAAGGCTTGCTATGTCACTGTCGCACAGCGCTCGCCACCTGGGCACTGCGAAGGGCATCCCCAGTGGGGCAACACACAGACCTCCCTGATCCCACCAGAGCGGGGATATTTCTAAAGAAACAAGAGCTCCACTTGATGCAGAGCACCCCTGAGGAAAGGGCTGCTGCAAGGTATGGCCACCTTTGGCCAGGAGAACCGAAGCAGAGAGGCTTGTGCCTCTCCTCCTCCGTGGACCTGAGCCTCGTCCCATCTCCTGCCCCCATTCCTCTGCAGCCCACGGCGTGTGCAGCCCGTGCCTTGAGTCCCGTTGCCCAGGAACGCGACAAGACTGTGGCACTACCAGCCTGCAGGCTCTGTACCCAGTTTCAAGGCTTCTGGGTGGAGGAGATGGTAGGGCCCAGCGGACACGTGAGGAAGCTTTGGGTGCAGCACCAGCAAAAGGGAGAGAAAGCAGCACGGGTGGGGACAGCAACACCAACTGCATTGTCAGTAATCCTGAGACTTTTTCTGCATATTTTGTGCCTTTCTGTTCTTTTATTGCATAGTAACGAGATGTAAGGGCCCAGGATCTCTTGGGGAGTAGCCTGAGCCCCAGCTGCCAGCCGGGCCATGGTTTAGCAGCCCTTGCAGCACCCTCCCATCATCACTGACGGTGGGGTGGCTTCTTGTGGAGCTGGGAGGGGTCCTAAGTGCAGCCGGCCTTCCTCTTGGGGCTCAGCCGTTCCTCCCATTGGCTGCCCGGGCTGTAAGCGGAGGGCCCGAGCACAGCTTCCTCGGGATCCTCCTGCAGGTGTTCTCACTCTCCGTGGCTGGAAACGTGAGCACTGGCAGGGCTGCAGGGATGTCACGCAAAGAGACGGCACAGGAGCAGGATCAGGGCTGCCGTCCCTCTCTCCAGCAGCAGGGGTGTCCTCAAGGCCCAGCTGACGTCGGACCTCCCCGCTGCACCGGCGCACGATGGTGTCGATGAGCTGCTGGACGAAGCTCCCCGTGCGCCTGCCCAGGGAGGCCTGCAGCATCCGGGTCAGACTCTCCTCATCCAGGCCGAAGTAGCGCAGGCTGGAGATGACGAGTCTCTGCGCTCCTGCTGCCTCCTGGGCATCCTGATGCAGCCGGGGCAGCAGGGGCTGGAGGACGGCAGGGTGGTCATGGAAGATGGGCGCCCAGGTGGAGGCATCTCTTGTCTTCTGCTTGGCATTGGTGTTTCACTCCAGTCACCGAGCAGGCGGTCATGTCTCTTGAAGCCCAGCCCACCATCCAGGCCACGGCATGGCGTTGTGGTCCTGCAGCCACCCTCCCAGCGTCACTGATGGTGGGGTGGCTTCTTGCGGGGCTGGGAGGATTCCTCAGAGCTGCCGGCCCTCCTCTTCGGGGCTCGCCGGGGCCTCCCACGGGAGCGTAGGCTGCCCCGGCTGGAAGTGGAGGGCCCAGGCACAGCCTCCTCGGGGTCCTCCTGCAGCTCTTCTCGCTCCCCATGGGTTGGATGGGGAGGGTTGCTGCTGGGACCCCCCTGAAGAGCTGGGCTGGGGGCAGCAGACTCCTCGTGGGAGGCAGCAGGGCCCGGAGCAGGATCAGGGCTGCCGTCCCGCTCCCCAGCAGCAGGGGTGTCCTCCAGGCCCATCTGACGTCGGAACTCCCCGCTGCACAGGCGCATGACGGTGTTGATGAGCTGCTGGACAAAGCTCCTCGTGCGCCTGCCCAGGGAGGTCTGCAGCACTCGGACCAGAGAGTCTTGGATGAGGCCGAAGCGGCGCAGGCTGGACATGATGAGTCTCTCTGCTGCTGCTGCCTCCTGGGCATCCTCCAAGAGCTGCCCCAGCTCCTGGCGCAGCCAGGGCAGCAGGGGCTGGAGGACAGCGGGGCGGGCACGAAAGATGGACGCCCAGGTGGAGGCATGGAAGCCGCCCACGGGAGCCCTGGGCAGCGGCCCCGCAGCCGGTGGCCGGGCTGCTGCAGGCTGGTGATGCCCGTGGGCGGCTGGGTGTTCGGGAGCCCCTGCTGTCACGCGGACGACGACAGATCGTACACGTGGTGGGATGACCCGCTCCTCATAGTCGTCGTCCGCCCGCACCGAGTGCAAGATGGAGGTCACTCTCCTCTTGCAGAGGGGGCACTCGGGCTTGGTCTCAGCCCACCGCACGATGCACGGGTAGCAGAACTGGTGGAGGCACGGCAGGACGTAGCTGGCCTCCTCCCAGCTGTCCAGGCAGATTGGACAGCGGGTGTCCAGCTCCGCGGCCATGCTCTCCACGTGCGGCGGTGGGCTGTGGGGAGCTGGGGATGTCACGCTGCTCCCTCTCGCTGGCGCTGCAGCAGCGGGTGTCGCGCTAGAAAAGGAAGAGAGGCCACAGTCCATCGCTGGTCCTGACAGGATTGGAAGCAATGCCCACGCCCCTCAAGGAGAGCCTCCCGGCTCCCCAGGGTGAGCTTTCTCCTCTCAGCTCACCTCTGCTGCTGCGAACGCTCCGCCTGGGTGTCCCGGCTGCCTGAACGAGCCAGGGCCGGGAAAAAACCTCCGATGGCTCTGGGGTCGCGCACTGAGAGTTGCACTGAAGAACTCCCCGAACTCGACCTCAGCACCAGCAACCGCCTCGCAGAACACTCCAGCCTCGCGTCCTCGCTCAGCTGGCGTGCGGGCAAAAACCGACGGGGTCAGGCTCGGCGCCCGGATACAAGCAGTGAGGGGTGCGTGGTCACAATCCATCTCTCCGTGATGTCACCTTCCATCGCTCAGGGACTTCACTGTCCTTCTCCTGGTGAAGTCACCGTGGGCCGTTGTCTCCCACAGTGCTCAAATGCATACGTGGTGTCACTGCAAGGCCACTGTTCGTTCCATGTGCCATCTCTTGCCTTCAGCTCAGCAACCGTGGTTCACTCCGGTCACCGACCCCCCGCCCATGTCTCCCCGGGGTCCCGTCAGGTCACTACAGCCATGGCTGACGTCTCCAAGCACATGCAACCAGAGGGTTCACCCAACAACACCTCCTGCCTCCCTGGGAGGCTGCAGCACAACGTCCCACGGGCCCTCCCCACACCCCAGCACTGCTGGCCATCCCTCTGCACTCCCCTTCTTCCTCCCACAGAGGGTCACCGGCAGCACCTGGCTGACTCTCAGGGATCCTGTTCTACCCAGGGGGGATCAAAGCCCATGGCTGCCTCCTGCCCTGAGTGTCCATCTGCTGAAGGTGGCTTCACCACACACGCCCTGTGGAGAAATCGCAGGACACGCTCCCTTCTCCAGAAGGGTCTTTGTGTTTGGTTCCAGATGCCCCTTGGGCCGGGCTGGTCTGGATGGGGCCAGCCTCTCCGGGACAGAGTCTGCAGGGTGATGGGGGCACAGCACCAAACACATGGTTGACAGTCCATAGCCACTTTGTGCCATCCTTGAAGGTGTTTTCTTGTCTGAAAGAATCCTTTTTGTTCAGCAAAGTGCAAAACAGGCCTTATCTTGTAGGTGCTCGTAGTCATGTATTGCTTCATGTTTTCCTCGATGGTGTGATATTGCCCGAGTAAATTCTGTTCTTCCTAACAAAGTGCAAAACGCACCTTACCTCACAGGTGTCCGTAGTAGTCCGTAGCCACTTTTCGTGCCATTAAGTAGATGCAATTTTGGTAAACACGAGCCAAACTTTAGAACACACAGCTTAAAAGATTTCAATACATTCAGCTTACTAAGTAACAGGAAGCAGACAGTATATTAAAAATCACCCGACCTTATAATTCTAAGTGATTCGTACGCATGTACTCAAGCTGAATGCTTGATATGAAACTTAAATTGGGCCCATCCAGTGATCTGTGAGTGATAAAAGACTTTTGCCAAAGAGCCACACTTGCTTAGTGTGGAGGGGTTTCATTAGAAGGAGACATGTTGTTGAATTAGTCAGGCCCAAAGGAATCTCCAGGCCACTTTGAGAAGCTGAGAACAGAATCTGCTGTGAGACAGAGGGGCGTTTCTTCATTAACAGGGCCTCAGCATGGCGTGAGTCGTCGGACCTATCATCGATGAGGCTCCAGCGTGTGGACTGCCCATGATATTCATTTAGCGAATCCATGCTTGGAGCGTGGATTCGTGATTAGAGAATAGTTGCATATATAAGGAGACATGTTTCTGTAATAAATGGCCTTTGCATGATTCACAATGAATCGGAGTGCTGAGTCCTTTATCGCTCCAACAGCTTAGCAGAGAGAGCTCAAAACAGGCTCACCCAGGCTGTCATCCGTATGGAATAAAGTGGTTGGCTTAAAGTCAAATCACATACAGCGGGCAAGGTCTGCACAAGGCTCGTTGCGCCCACACCTTATTGGTGTTCAGTGTGTCGCTCTGCTTTCTCGCAGGTTTCTTAGAAGGAGTTGTTGGCCCAGCTACAGCTCAGGCCTTTAGCTCCTTTGGAGCCTGAACCAAACTGCTGCTGGTTTGGCTGAGTGAGTGCCTCTTTCACACAGGTGCATTCTTACTATAAATTCTCCATATCCATTAGAAATACCGGTAGACTAGTTTGGGCTTTTTGCCGGTGCTGGCTCAAGTAGCTGCAGAGGGTCCCAGCTTTCACTTGCTTCAGACGCATCATTCCGAGCACTGTTAGACTCCTGGAACTGGACTTCCGGTTGTATTTACTTTTTAATCTCTGTGACTTCTGCCAACTGTTATTGTTTCTCTCTGCTGTGTTTTCTTCTCTGGCACTACCGAAGGTTTCTCAGATTTGAATCTACTAACGAACATTCTACAGAGAGCATTTTCAATGTAACAGTGTCTGGCCCTGATGCTGATTATTTTTGTGCTGTGGAATATAGGAAGCAGAGTGCTGGTGGATAAAAATGCTACCAAGTAAAAAGCTGACGAGTTGATATTAGTCAATGTCAAATATCCTTTAATATTAGTTCGTTATAAGATAAGGCCTGATTTACAGTAGAACTGAAACAAGTCATTTAAAAGCCATGTTTATGGAAGCTAATAGCTCTGAACTTGTTCTGGTTTTCCTTAAAAATAGGGGACACCGTTTCAGTTTAGGCAGAACTGTAGGAGATCACGTACGGACGGCTACAAAGCTTGACGCTTGCTCATCTCCCCTCCATGCTCTCTCTGTACATACACACGTTGTCACTCCTCCAGGTTCATCTGTCGGTTTCCAGACAGGGTTGGAAAGTGATTGAAAAATAATACAGTTGTAGTGAACAACAAAAGAATGTGGTCTTTGCTATGCAGAAGATGCACAGTCCGTGAATGGAAGGAAGACTACTGGCCTAAATGCGACGTGGATGGATGCATGGATGGATGGATGGATGGATGGATGGATGAATGAATGAGTTTGCCAGACAAACTGGAGGACATTTTAACAAACACGCAAGACATTCTCACAAGCCCAACTGCACATTTGGAAAGACTCTGTACAGATGAGATTACAAAGCAGCCAAACGGCATTGCCACTTCTGTGGGTTGACACGATTAGGAAAGGCTTGCTATGTCACTGTCGCACAGCGCTCGCCACCTGGGCACTGCGAAGGGCATCCCCAGTGGGGCAACACACAGACCTCCCTGATCCCACCAGAGCGGGGATATTTCTAAAGAAACAAGAGCTCCACTTGATGCAGAGCACCCCTGAGGAAAGGGCTGCTGCAAGGTATGGCCACCTTTGGCCAGGAGAACCGAAGCAGAGAGGCTTGTGCCTCTCCTCCTCCATGGACCTGAGCCTCGTCCCATCTCCTGCCCCCATTCCTCTGCAGCCCACGGCGTGTGCAGCCCGTGCCTTGAGTCCCGTTGCCCAGGAACGCGACAAGACTGTGGCACTACCAGCCTGCAGGCTCTGTACCCAGTTTCAAGGCTTCTGGGTGGAGGAGATGGTAGGGCCCAGCGGACACGTGAGGAAGCTTTGGGTGCAGCACCAGCAAAAGGGAGAGAAAGCAGCACGGGTGGGGACAGCAACACCAACTGCATTGTCAGTAATCCTGAGACTTTTTCTGCATATTTTGTGCCTTTCTGTTCTTTTATTGCATAGTAACGAGATGTAAGGGCCCAGGATCTCTTGGGGAGTAGCCTGAGCCCCAGCTGCCAGCCGGGCCATGGTTTAGCAGCCCTTGCAGCACCCTCCCATCATCACTGACGGTGGGGTGGCTTCTTGTGGAGCTGGGAGGGGTCCTAAGTGCAGCCGGCCTTCCTCTTGGGGCTCAGCCGTTCCTCCCATTGGCTGCCCGGGCTGTAAGCGGAGGGCCCGAGCACAGCTTCCTCGGGATCCTCCTGCAGGTGTTCTCACTCTCCGTGGCTGGAAACGTGAGCACTGGCAGGGCTGCAGGGATGTCACGCAAAGAGACGGCACAGGAGCAGGATCAGGGCTGCCGTCCCTCTCTCCAGCAGCAGGGGTGTCCTCAAGGCCCAGCTGACGTCGGACCTCCCCGCTGCACCGGCGCACGATGGTGTCGATGAGCTGCTGGACGAAGCTCCCCGTGCGCCTGCCCAGGGAGGCCTGCAGCATCCGGGTCAGACTCTCCTCATCCAGGCCGAAGTAGCGCAGGCTGGAGATGACGAGTCTCTGCGCTCCTGCTGCCTCCTGGGCATCCTGATGCAGCCGGGGCAGCAGGGGCTGGAGGACGGCAGGGTGGTCATGGAAGATGGGCGCCCAGGTGGAGGCATCTCTTGTCTTCTGCTTGGCATTGGTGTTTCACTCCAGTCACCGAGCAGGCGGTCATGTCTCTTGAAGCCCAGCCCACCATCCAGGCCACGGCATGGCGTTGTGGTCCTGCAGCCACCCTCCCAGCGTCACTGATGGTGGGGTGGCTTCTTGCGGGGCTGGGAGGATTCCTCAGAGCTGCCGGCCCTCCTCTTCGGGGCTCGCCGGGGCCTCCCACGGGAGCGTAGGCTGCCCCGGCTGGAAGTGGAGGGCCCAGGCACAGCCTCCTCGGGGTCCTCCTGCAGCTCTTCTCGCTCCCCATGGGTTGGATGGGGAGGGTTGCTGCTGGGACCCCCCTGAAGAGCTGGGCTGGGGGCAGCAGACTCCTCGTGGGAGGCAGCAGGGCCCGGAGCAGGATCAGGGCTGCCGTCCCGCTCCCCAGCAGCAGGGGTGTCCTCCAGGCCCATCTGACGTCGGAACTCCCCGCTGCACAGGCGCATGACGGTGTTGATGAGCTGCTGGACAAAGCTCCTCGTGCGCCTGCCCAGGGAGGTCTGCAGCACTCGGACCAGAGAGTCTTGGATGAGGCCGAAGCGGCGCAGGCTGGACATGATGAGTCTCTCTGCTGCTGCTGCCTCCTGGGCATCCTCCAAGAGCTGCCCCAGCTCCTGGCGCAGCCAGGGCAGCAGGGGCTGGAGGACAGCGGGGCGGGCACGAAAGATGGACGCCCAGGTGGAGGCATGGAAGCCGCCCACGGGAGCCCTGGGCAGCGGCCCCGCAGCCGGTGGCCGGGCTGCTGCAGGCTGGTGATGCCCGTGGGCGGCTGGGTGTTCGGGAGCCCCTGCTGTCACGCGGACGACGACAGATCGTACACGTGGTGGGATGACCCGCTCCTCATAGTCGTCGTCCGCCCGCACCGAGTGCAAGATGGAGGTCACTCTCCTCTTGCAGAGGGGGCACTCGGGCTTGGTCTCAGCCCACCGCACGATGCACGGGTAGCAGAACTGGTGGAGGCACGGCAGGACGTAGCTGGCCTCCTCCCAGCTGTCCAGGCAGATTGGACAGCGGGTGTCCAGCTCCGCGGCCATGCTCTCCACGTGCGGCGGTGGGCTGTGGGGAGCTGGGGATGTCACGCTGCTCCCTCTCGCTGGCGCTGCAGCAGCGGGTGTCGCGCTAGAAAAGGAAGAGAGGCCACAGTCCATCGCTGGTCCTGACAGGATTGGAAGCAATGCCCACGCCCCTCAAGGAGAGCCTCCCGGCTCCCCAGGGTGAGCTTTCTCCTCTCAGCTCACCTCTGCTGCTGCGAACGCTCCGCCTGGGTGTCCCGGCTGCCTGAACGAGCCAGGGCCGGGAAAAAACCTCCGATGGCTCTGGGGTCGCGCACTGAGAGTTGCACTGAAGAACTCCCCGAACTCGACCTCAGCACCAGCAACCGCCTCGCAGAACACTCCAGCCTCGCGTCCTCGCTCAGCTGGCGTGCGGGCAAAAACCGACGGGGTCAGGCTCGGCGCCCGGATACAAGCAGTGAGGGGTGCGTGGTCACAATCCATCTCTCCGTGATGTCACCTTCCATCGCTCAGGGACTTCACTGTCCTTCTCCTGGTGAAGTCACCGTGGGCCGTTGTCTCCCACAGTGCTCAAATGCATACGTGGTGTCACTGCAAGGCCACTGTTCGTTCCATGTGCCATCTCTTGCCTTCAGCTCAGCAACCGTGGTTCACTCCGGTCACCGACCCCCCGCCCATGTCTCCCCGGGGTCCCGTCAGGTCACTACGGCCATGGCTGACGTCTCCAAGCACATGCAACCAGAGGGTTCACCCAACAACACCTCCTGCCTCCCTGGGAGGCTGCAGCACAACGTCCCACGGGCCCTCCCCACACCCCAGCACTGCTGGCCATCCCTCTGCACTCCCCTTCTTCCTCCCACAGAGGGTCACCGGCAGCACCTGGCTGACTCTCAGGGATCCTGTTCTACCCAGGGGGGATCAAAGCCCATGGCTGCCTCCTGCCCTGAGTGTCCATCTGCTGAAGGTGGCTTCACCACACACGCCCTGTGGAGAAATCGCAGGACACGCTCCCTTCTCCAGAAGGGTCTTTGTGTTTGGTTCCAGATGCCCCTTGGGCCGGGCTGGTCTGGATGGGGCCAGCCTCTCCGGGACAGAGTCTGCAGGGTGATGGGGGCACAGCACCAAACACATGGTTGACAGTCCATAGCCACTTTGTGCCATCCTTGAAGGTGTTTTCTTGTCTGAAAGAATCCTTTTTGTTCAGCAAAGTGCAAAACAGGCCTTATCTTGTAGGTGCTCGTAGTCATGTATTGCTTCATGTTTTCCTCGATGGTGTGATATTGCCCGAGTAAATTCTGTTCTTCCTAACAAAGTGCAAAACGCACCTTACCTCACAGGTGTCCGTAGTAGTCCGTAGCCACTTTTTGTGCCATTAAGTAGATGCAATTTTGGTAAATACGAGCCAAACTTTAGAACACACAGCTTAAAAGATTTCAATACATTCAGCTTACTAAGTAACAGGAAGCAGACAGTATATTAAAAATCACCCGACCTTATAATTCTAAGTGATTCGTACGCATGTACTCAAGCTGAATGCTTGATATGAAACTTAAATTGGGCCCATCCAGTGATCTGTGAGTGATAAAAGACTTTTGCCAAAGAGCCACACTTGCTTAGTGTGGAGGGGTTTCATTAGAAGGAGACATGTTGTTGAATTAGTCAGGCCCAAAGGAATCTCCAGGCCACTTTGAGAAGCTGAGAACAGAATCTGCTGTGAGACAGAGGGGCGTTTCTTCATTAACAGGGCCTCAGCATGGCGTGAGTCGTCGGACCTATCATCGATGAGGCTCCAGCGTGTGGACTGCCCATGATATTCATTTAGCGAATCCATGCTTGGAGCGTGGATTCGTGATTAGAGAATAGTTGCATATATAAGGAGACATGTTTCTGTAATAAATGGCCTTTGCATGATTCACATTGAATCGGAGTGCTGAGTCCTTTATCGCTCCAACAGCTTAGCAGAGAGAGCTCAAAACAGGCTCACCCAGGCTGTCATCCGTATGGAATAAAGTGGTTGGCTTAAAGTCAAATCACATACAGCGGGCAAGGTCTGCACAAGGCTCGTTGCGCCCACACCTTATTGGTGTTCAGTGTGTCGCTCTGCTTTCTCGCAGGTTTCTTAGAAGGAGTTGTTGGCCCAGCTACAGCTCAGGCCTTTAGCTCCTTTGGAGCCTGAACCAAACTGCTGCTGGTTTGGCTGAGTGAGTGCCTCTTTCACACAGGTGCATTCTTACTATAAATTCTCCATATCCATTAGAAATACCGGTAGACTAGTTTGGGCTTTTTGCCGGTGCTGGCTCAAGTAGCTGCAGAGGGTCCCAGCTTTCACTTGCTTCAGACGCATCATTCCGAGCACTGTTAGACTCCTGGAACTGGACTTCCGGTTGTATTTACTTTTTAATCTCTGTGACTTCTGCCAACTGTTATTGTTTCTCTCTGCTGTGTTTTCTTCTCTGGCACTACCGAAGGTTTCTCAGATTTGAATCTACTAACGAACATTCTACAGAGAGCATTTTCAATGTAACAGTGTCTGGCCCTGATGCTGATTATTTTTGTGCTGTGGAATATAGGAAGCAGAGTGCTGGTGGATAAAAATGCTACCAAGTAAAAAGCTGACGAGTTGATATTAGTCAATGTCAAATATCCTTTAATATTAGTTCGTTATAAGATAAGGCCTGATTTACAGTAGAACTGAAACAAGTCATTTAAAAGCCATGTTTATGGAAGCTAATAGCTCTGAACTTGTTCTGGTTTTCCTTAAAAATAGGGGACACCGTTTCAGTTTAGGCAGAACTGTAGGAGATCACGTACGGACGGCTACAAAGCTTGACGCTTGCTCATCTCCCCTCCATGCTCTCTCTGTACATACACACGTTGTCACTCCTCCAGGTTCATCTGCCGGTTTCCAGACAGGGTTGGAAAGTGATTGAAAAATAATACAGTTGTAGTGAACAACAAAAGAATGTGGTCTTTGCTATGCAGAAGATGCACAGTCCGTGAATGGAAGGAAGACTACTGGCCTAAATGCGACGTGGATGGATGCATGGATGGATGGATGGATGGATGGATGGATGGATGGATGAATGAATGAGTTTGCCAGACAAACTGGAGGACATTTTAACAAACACGCAAGACATTCTCACAAGCCCAACTGCACATTTGGAAAGACTCTGTACAGATGAGATTACAAAGCAGCCAAACGGCATTGCCACTTCTGTGGGTTGACACGATTAGGAAAGGCTTGCTATGTCACTGTCGCACAGCGCTCGCCACCTGGGCACTGCGAAGGGCATCCCCAGTGGGGCAACACACAGACCTCCCTGATCCCACCAGAGCGGGGATATTTCTAAAGAAACAAGAGCTCCACTTGATGCAGAGCACCCCTGAGGAAAGGGCTGCTGCAAGGTATGGCCACCTTTGGCCAGGAGAACCGAAGCAGAGAGGCTTGTGCCTCTCCTCCTCCATGGACCTGAGCCTCGTCCCATCTCCTGCCTCCATTCCTCTGCAGCCCACGGCGTGTGCAGCCCGTGCCTTGAGTCCCGTTGCCCAGGAACGCAACAAGACTGTGGCACTACCAGCCTGCAGGCTCTGTACCCAGTTTCAAGGCTTCTGGGTGGAGGAGATGGTAGGGCCCAGCGGACACGTGAGGAAGCTTTGGGTGCAGCACCAGCAAAAGGGAGAGAAAGCAGCACGGGTGGGGACAGCAACACCAACTGCATTGTCAGTAATCCTGAGACTTTTTCTGCATATTTTGTGCCTTTCTGTTCTTTTATTGCATAGTAACGAGATGTAAGGGCCCAGGATCTCTTGGGGAGTAGCCTGAGCCCCAGCTGCCAGCCGGGCCATGGTTTAGCAGCCCTTGCAGCACCCTCCCATCATCACTGACGGTGGGGTGGCTTCTTGTGGAGCTGGGAGGGGTCCTAAGTGCAGCCGGCCTTCCTCTTGGGGCTCAGCCGTTCCTCCCATTGGCTGCCCGGGCTGTAAGCGGAGGGCCCGAGCACAGCTTCCTCGGGATCCTCCTGCAGGTGTTCTCACTCTCCGTGGCTGGAAACGTGAGCACTGGCAGGGCTGCAGGGATGTCACGCAAAGAGACGGCACAGGAGCAGGATCAGGGCTGCCGTCCCTCTCTCCAGCAGCAGGGGTGTCCTCAAGGCCCAGCTGACGTCGGACCTCCCCGCTGCACCGGCGCACGATGGTGTCGATGAGCTGCTGGACGAAGCTCCCCGTGCGCCTGCCCAGGGAGGCCTGCAGCATCCGGGTCAGACTCTCCTCATCCAGGCCGAAGTAGCGCAGGCTGGAGATGACGAGTCTCTGCGCTCCTGCTGCCTCCTGGGCATCCTGATGCAGCCGGGGCAGCAGGGGCTGGAGGACGGCAGGGTGGTCATGGAAGATGGGCGCCCAGGTGGAGGCATCTCTTGTCTTCTGCTTGGCATTGGTGTTTCACTCCAGTCACCGAGCAGGCGGTCATGTCTCTTGAAGCCCAGCCCACCATCCAGGCCACGGCATGGCGTTGTGGTCCTGCAGCCACCCTCCCAGCGTCACTGATGGTGGGGTGGCTTCTTGCGGGGCTGGGAGGATTCCTCAGAGCTGCCGGCCCTCCTCTTCGGGGCTCGCCGGGGCCTCCCACGGGAGCGTAGGCTGCCCCGGCTGGAAGTGGAGGGCCCAGGCACAGCCTCCTCGGGGTCCTCCTGCAGCTCTTCTCGCTCCCCATGGGTTGGATGGGGAGGGTTGCTGCTGGGACCCCCCTGAAGAGCTGGGCTGGGGGCAGCAGACTCCTCGTGGGAGGCAGCAGGGCCCGGAGCAGGATCAGGGCTGCCGTCCCGCTCCCCAGCAGCAGGGGTGTCCTCCAGGCCCATCTGACGTCGGAACTCCCCGCTGCACAGGCGCATGACGGTGTTGATGAGCTGCTGGACAAAGCTCCTCGTGCGCCTGCCCAGGGAGGTCTGCAGCACTCGGACCAGAGAGTCTTGGATGAGGCCGAAGCGGCGCAGGCTGGACATGATGAGTCTCTCTGCTGCTGCTGCCTCCTGGGCATCCTCCAAGAGCTGCCCCAGCTCCTGGCGCAGCCAGGGCAGCAGGGGCTGGAGGACAGCGGGGCGGGCACGAAAGATGGACGCCCAGGTGGAGGCATGGAAGCCGCCCACGGGAGCCCTGGGCAGCGGCCCCGCAGCCGGTGGCCGGGCTGCTGCAGGCTGGTGATGCCCGTGGGCGGCTGGGTGTTCGGGAGCCCCTGCTGTCACGCGGACGACGACAGATCGTACACGTGGTGGGATGACCCGCTCCTCATAGTCGTCGTCCGCCCGCACCGAGTGCAAGATGGAGGTCACTCTCCTCTTGCAGAGGGGGCACTCGGGCTTGGTCTCAGCCCACCGCACGATGCACGGGTAGCAGAACTGGTGGAGGCACGGCAGGACATAGCTGGCCTCCTCCCAGCTGTCCAGGCAGATTGGACAGCGGGTGTCCAGCTCCGCGGCCATGCTCTCCACGTGCGGCGGTGGGCTGTGGGGAGCTGGGGATGTCACGCTGCTCCCTCTCGCTGGCGCTGCAGCAGCGGGTGTCGCGCTAGAAAAGGAAGAGAGGCCACAGTCCATCGCTGGTCCTGACAGGATTGGAAGCAATGCCCACGCCCCTCAAGGAGAGCCTCCCGGCTCCCCAGGGTGAGCTTTCTCCTCTCAGCTCACCTCTGCTGCTGCGAACGCTCCGCCTGGGTGTCCCGGCTGCCTGAACGAGCCAGGGCCGGGAAAAAACCTCCGATGGCTCTGGGGTCGCGCACTGAGAGTTGCACTGAAGAACTCCCCGAACTCGACCTCAGCACCAGCAACCGCCTCGCAGAACACTCCAGCCTCGCGTCCTCGCTCAGCTGGCGTGCGGGCAAAAACCGACGGGGTCAGGCTCGGCGCCCGGATACAAGCAGTGAGGGGTGCGTGGTCACAATCCATCTCTCCGTGATGTCACCTTCCATCGCTCAGGGACTTCACTGTCCTTCTCCTGGTGAAGTCACCGTGGGCCGTTGTCTCCCACAGTGCTCAAATGCATACGTGGTGTCACTGCAAGGCCACTGTTCGTTCCATGTGCCATCTCTTGCCTTCAGCTCAGCAACCGTGGTTCACTCCGGTCACCGACCCCCCGCCCATGTCTCCCCGGGGTCCCGTCAGGTCACTACGGCCATGGCTGACGTCTCCAAGCACATGCAACCAGAGGGTTCACCCAACAACACCTCCTGCCTCCCTGGGAGGCTGCAGCACAACGTCCCACGGGCCCTCCCCACACCCCAGCACTGCTGGCCATCCCTCTGCACTCCCCTTCTTCCTCCCACAGAGGGTCACCGGCAGCACCTGGCTGACTCTCAGGGATCCTGTTCTACCCAGGGGGGATCAAAGCCCATGGCTGCCTCCTGCCCTGAGTGTCCATCTGCTGAAGGTGGCTTCACCACACACGCCCTGTGGAGAAATCGCAGGACACGCTCCCTTCTCCAGAAGGGTCTTTGTGTTTGGTTCCAGATGCCCCTTGGGCCGGGCTGGTCTGGATGGGGCCAGCCTCTCCGGGACAGAGTCTGCAGGGTGATGGGGGCACAGCACCAAACACATGGTTGACAGTCCATAGCCACTTTGTGCCATCCTTGAAGGTGTTTTCTTGTCTGAAAGAATCCTTTTTGTTCAGCAAAGTGCAAAACAGGCCTTATCTTGTAGGTGCTCGTAGTCATGTATTGCTTCATGTTTTCCTCGATGGTGTGATATTGCCCGAGTAAATTCTGTTCTTCCTAACAAAGTGCAAAACGCACCTTACCTCACAGGTGTCCGTAGTAGTCCGTAGCCACTTTTTGTGCCATTAAGTAGATGCAATTTTGGTAAATACGAGCCAAACTTTAGAACACACAGCTTAAAAGATTTCAATACATTCAGCTTACTAAGTAACAGGAAGCAGACAGTATATTAAAAATCACCCGACCTTATAATTCTAAGTGATTCGTACGCATGTACTCAAGCTGAATGCTTGATATGAAACTTAAATTGGGCCCATCCAGTGATCTGTGAGTGATAAAAGACTTTTGCCAAAGAGCCACACTTGCTTAGTGTGGAGGGGTTTCATTAGAAGGAGACATGTTGTTGAATTAGTCAGGCCCAAAGGAATCTCCAGGCCACTTTGAGAAGCTGAGAACAGAATCTGCTGTGAGACAGAGGGGCGTTTCTTCATTAACAGGGCCTCAGCATGGCGTGAGTCGTCGGACCTATCATCGATGAGGCTCCAGCGTGTGGACTGCCCATGATATTCATTTAGCGAATCCATGCTTGGAGCGTGGATTCGTGATTAGAGAATAGTTGCATATATAAGGAGACATGTTTCTGTAATAAATGGCCTTTGCATGATTCACATTGAATCGGAGTGCTGAGTCCTTTATCGCTCCAACAGCTTAGCAGAGAGAGCTCAAAACAGGCTCACCCAGGCTGTCATCCGTATGGAATAAAGTGGTTGGCTTAAAGTCAAATCACATACAGCGGGCAAGGTCTGCACAAGGCTCGTTGCGCCCACACCTTATTGGTGTTCAGTGTGTCGCTCTGCTTTCTCGCAGGTTTCTTAGAAGGAGTTGTTGGCCCAGCTACAGCTCAGGCCTTTAGCTCCTTTGGAGCCTGAACCAAACTGCTGCTGGTTTGGCTGAGTGAGTGCCTCTTTCACACAGGTGCATTCTTACTATAAATTCTCCATATCCATTAGAAATACCGGTAGACTAGTTTGGGCTTTTTGCCGGTGCTGGCTCAAGTAGCTGCAGAGGGTCCCAGCTTTCACTTGCTTCAGACGCATCATTCCGAGCACTGTTAGACTCCTGGAACTGGACTTCCGGTTGTATTTACTTTTTAATCTCTGTGACTTCTGCCAACTGTTATTGTTTCTCTCTGCTGTGTTTTCTTCTCTGGCACTACCGAAGGTTTCTCAGATTTGAATCTACTAACGAACATTCTACAGAGAGCATTTTCAATGTAACAGTGTCTGGCCCTGATGCTGATTATTTTTGTGCTGTGGAATATAGGAAGCAGAGTGCTGGTGGATAAAAATGCTACCAAGTAAAAAGCTGACGAGTTGATATTAGTCAATGTCAAATATCCTTTAATATTAGTTCGTTATAAGATAAGGCCTGATTTACAGTAGAACTGAAACAAGTCATTTAAAAGCCATGTTTATGGAAGCTAATAGCTCTGAACTTGTTCTGGATTTCCTTAAAAATAGGGGACACCGTTTCAGTTTAGGCAGAACTGTAGGAGATCACGTACGGACGGCTACAAAGCTTGACGCTTGCTCATCTCCCCTCCATGCTCTCTCTGTACATACACACGTTGTCACTCCTCCAGGTTCATCTGCCGGTTTCCAGACAGGGTTGGAAAGTGATTGAAAAATAATACAGTTGTAGTGAACAACAAAAGAATGTGGTCTTTGCTATGCAGAAGATGCACAGTCCGTGAATGGAAGGAAGACTACTGGCCTAAATGCGACGTGGATGGATGCATGGATGGATGGATGGATGGATGGATGGATGGATGGATGAATGAATGAGTTTGCCAGACAAACTGGAGGACATTTTAACAAACACGCAAGACATTCTCACAAGCCCAACTGCACATTTGGAAAGACTCTGTACAGATGAGATTACAAAGCAGCCAAACGGCATTGCCACTTCTGTGGGTTGACACGATTAGGAAAGGCTTGCTATGTCACTGTCGCACAGCGCTCGCCACCTGGGCACTGCGAAGGGCATCCCCAGTGGGGCAACACACAGACCTCCCTGATCCCACCAGAGCGGGGATATTTCTAAAGAAACAAGAGCTCCACTTGATGCAGAGCACCCCTGAGGAAAGGGCTGCTGCAAGGTATGGCCACCTTTGGCCAGGAGAACCGAAGCAGAGAGGCTTGTGCCTCTCCTCCTCCGTGGACCTGAGCCTCGTCCCATCTCCTGCCCCCATTCCTCTGCAGCCCACGGCGTGTGCAGCCCGTGCCTTGAGTCCCGTTGCCCAGGAACGCGACAAGACTGTGGCACTACCAGCCTGCAGGCTCTGTACCCAGTTTCAAGGCTTCTGGGTGGAGGAGATGGTAGGGCCCAGCGGACACGTGAGGAAGCTTTGGGTGCAGCACCAGCAAAAGGGAGAGAAAGCAGCACGGGTGGGGACAGCAACACCAACTGCATTGTCAGTAATCCTGAGACTTTTTCTGCATATTTTGTGCCTTTCTGTTCTTTTATTGCATAGTAACGAGATGTAAGGGCCCAGGATCTCTTGGGGAGTAGCCTGAGCCCCAGCTGCCAGCCGGGCCATGGTTTAGCAGCCCTTGCAGCACCCTCCCATCATCACTGACGGTGGGGTGGCTTCTTGTGGAGCTGGGAGGGGTCCTAAGTGCAGCCGGCCTTCCTCTTGGGGCTCAGCCGTTCCTCCCATTGGCTGCCCGGGCTGTAAGCGGAGGGCCCGAGCACAGCTTCCTCGGGATCCTCCTGCAGGTGTTCTCACTCTCCGTGGCTGGAAACGTGAGCACTGGCAGGGCTGCAGGGATGTCACGCAAAGAGACGGCACAGGAGCAGGATCAGGGCTGCCGTCCCTCTCTCCAGCAGCAGGGGTGTCCTCAAGGCCCAGCTGACGTCGGACCTCCCCGCTGCACCGGCGCACGATGGTATCGATGAGCTGCTGGACGAAGCTCCCCGTGCGCCTGCCCAGGGAGGCCTGCAGCATCCGGGTCAGACTCTCCTCATCCAGGCCGAAGTAGCGCAGGCTGGAGATGACGAGTCTCTGCGCTCCTGCTGCCTCCTGGGCATCCTGATGCAGCCGGGGCAGCAGGGGCTGGAGGACGGCAGGGTGGTCATGGAAGATGGGCGCCCAGGTGGAGGCATCTCTTGTCTTCTGCTTGGCATTGGTGTTTCACTCCAGTCACCGAGCAGGCGGTCATGTCTCTTGAAGCCCAGCCCACCATCCAGGCCACGGCATGGCGTTGTGGTCCTGCAGCCACCCTCCCAGCGTCACTGATGGTGGGGTGGCTTCTTGCGGGGCTGGGAGGATTCCTCAGAGCTGCCGGCCCTCCTCTTCGGGGCTCGCCGGGGCCTCCCACGGGAGCGTAGGCTGCCCCGGCTGGAAGTGGAGGGCCCAGGCACAGCCTCCTCGGGGTCCTCCTGCAGCTCTTCTCGCTCCCCATGGGTTGGATGGGGAGGGTTGCTGCTGGGACCCCCCTGAAGAGCTGGGCTGGGGGCAGCAGACTCCTCGTGGGAGGCAGCAGGGCCCGGAGCAGGATCAGGGCTGCCGTCCCGCTCCCCAGCAGCAGGGGTGTCCTCCAGGCCCATCTGACGTCGGAACTCCCCGCTGCACAGGCGCATGACGGTGTTGATGAGCTGCTGGACAAAGCTCCTCGTGCGCCTGCCCAGGGAGGTCTGCAGCACTCGGACCAGAGAGTCTTGGATGAGGCCGAAGCGGCGCAGGCTGGACATGATGAGTCTCTCTGCTGCTGCTGCCTCCTGGGCATCCTCCAAGAGCTGCCCCAGCTCCTGGCGCAGCCAGGGCAGCAGGGGCTGGAGGACAGCGGGGCGGGCACGAAAGATGGACGCCCAGGTGGAGGCATGGAAGCCGCCCACGGGAGCCCTGGGCAGCGGCCCCGCAGCCGGTGGCCGGGCTGCTGCAGGCTGGTGATGCCCGTGGGCGGCTGGGTGTTCGGGAGCCCCTGCTGTCACGCGGACGACGACAGATCGTACACGTGGTGGGATGACCCGCTCCTCATAGTCGTCGTCCGCCCGCACCGAGTGCAAGATGGAGGTCACTCTCCTCTTGCAGAGGGGGCACTCGGGCTTGGTCTCAGCCCACCGCACGATGCACGGGTAGCAGAACTGGTGGAGGCACGGCAGGACGTAGCTGGCCTCCTCCCAGCTGTCCAGGCAGATTGGACAGCGGGTGTCCAGCTCCGCGGCCATGCTCTCCACGTGCGGCGGTGGGCTGTGGGGAGCTGGGGATGTCACGCTGCTCCCTCTCGCTGGCGCTGCAGCAGCGGGTGTCGCGCTAGAAAAGGAAGAGAGGCCACAGTCCATCGCTGGTCCTGACAGGATTGGAAGCAATGCCCACGCCCCTCAAGGAGAGCCTCCCGGCTCCCCAGGGTGAGCTTTCTCCTCTCAGCTCACCTCTGCTGCTGCGAACGCTCCGCCTGGGTGTCCCGGCTGCCTGAACGAGCCAGGGCCGGGAAAAAACCTCCGATGGCTCTGGGGTCGCGCACTGAGAGTTGCACTGAAGAACTCCCCGAACTCGACCTCAGCACCAGCAACCGCCTCGCAGAACACTCCAGCCTCGCGTCCTCGCTCAGCTGGCGTGCGGGCAAAAACCGACGGGGTCAGGCTCGGCGCCCGGATACAAGCAGTGAGGGGTGCGTGGTCACAATCCATCTCTCCGTGATGTCACCTTCCATCGCTCAGGGACTTCACTGTCCTTCTCCTGGTGAAGTCACCGTGGGCCGTTGTCTCCCACAGTGCTCAAATGCATACGTGGTGTCACTGCAAGGCCACTGTTCGTTCCATGTGCCATCTCTTGCCTTCAGCTCAGCAACCGTGGTTCACTCCGGTCACCGACCCCCCGCCCATGTCTCCCCGGGGTCCCGTCAGGTCACTACGGCCATGGCTGACGTCTCCAAGCACATGCAACCAGAGGGTTCACCCAACAACACCTCCTGCCTCCCTGGGAGGCTGCAGCACAACGTCCCACGGGCCCTCCCCACACCCCAGCACTGCTGGCCATCCCTCTGCACTCCCCTTCTTCCTCCCACAGAGGGTCACAGGCAGCACCTGGCTGACTCTCAGGGATCCTGTTCTACCCAGGGGGGATCAAAGCCCATGGCTGCCTCCTGCCCTGAGTGTCCATCTGCTGAAGGTGGCTTCACCACACACGCCCTGTGGAGAAATCGCAGGACACGCTCCCTTCTCCAGAAGGGTCTTTGTGTTTGGTTCCAGATGCCCCTTGGGCCGGGCTGGTCTGGATGGGGCCAGCCTCTCCGGGACAGAGTCTGCAGGGTGATGGGGGCACAGCACCAAACACATGGTTGACAGTCCATAGCCACTTTGTGCCATCCTTGAAGGTGTTTTCTTGTCTGAAAGAATCCTTTTTGTTCAGCAAAGTGCAAAACAAGCCTTATCTTGTAGGTGCTCGTAGTCATGTATTGCTTCATGTTTTCCTCGATGGTGTGATATTGCCCGAGTAAATTCTGTTCTTCCTAACAAAGTGCAAAACGCACCTTACCTCACAGGTGTCCGTAGTAGTCCGTAGCCACTTTTTGTGCCATTAAGTAGATGCAATTTTGGTAAATACGAGCCAAACTTTAGAACACACAGCTTAAAAGATTTCAATACATTCAGCTTACTAAGTAACAGGAAGCAGACAGTATATTAAAAATCACCCGACCTTATAATTCTAAGTGATTCGTACGCATGTACTCAAGCTGAATGCTTGATATGAAACTTAAATTGGGCCCATCCAGTGATCTGTGAGTGATAAAAGACTTTTGCCAAAGAGCCACACTTGCTTAGTGTGGAGGGGTTTCATTAGAAGGAGACATGTTGTTGAATTAGTCAGGCCCAAAGGAATCTCCAGGCCACTTTGAGAAGCTGAGAACAGAATCTGCTGTGAGACAGAGGGGCGTTTCTTCATTAACAGGGCCTCAGCATGGCGTGAGTCGTCGGACCTATCATCGATGAGGCTCCAGCGTGTGGACTGCCCATGATATTCATTTAGCGAATCCATGCTTGGAGCGTGGATTCGTGATTAGAGAATAGTTGCATATATAAGGAGACATGTTTCTGTAATAAATGGCCTTTGCATGATTCACATTGAATCGGAGTGCTGAGTCCTTTATCGCTCCAACAGCTTAGCAGAGAGAGCTCAAAACAGGCTCACCCAGGCTGTCATCCGTATGGAATAAAGTGGTTGGCTTAAAGTCAAATCACATACAGCGGGCAAGGTCTGCACAAGGCTCGTTGCGCCCACACCTTATTGGTGTTCAGTGTGTCGCTCTGCTTTCTCGCAGGTTTCTTAGAAGGAGTTGTTGGCCCAGCTACAGCTCAGGCCTTTAGCTCCTTTGGAGCCTGAACCAAACTGCTGCTGGTTTGGCTGAGTGAGTGCCTCTTTCACACAGGTGCATTCTTACTATAAATTCTCCATATCCATTAGAAATACCGGTAGACTAGTTTGGGCTTTTTGCCGGTGCTGGCTCAAGTAGCTGCAGAGGGTCCCAGCTTTCACTTGCTTCAGACGCATCATTCCGAGCACTGTTAGACTCCTGGAACTGGACTTCCGGTTGTATTTACTTTTTAATCTCTGTGACTTCTGCCAACTGTTATTGTTTCTCTCTGCTGTGTTTTCTTCTCTGGCACTACCGAAGGTTTCTCAGATTTGAATCTATTAACGAACATTCTACAGAGAGCATTTTCAATGTAACAGTGTCTGGCCCTGATGCTGATTATTTTTGTGCTGTGGAATATAGGAAGCAGAGTGCTGGTGGATAAAAATGCTACCAAGTAAAAAGCTGACGAGTTGATATTAGTCAATGTCAAATATCCTTTAATATTAGTTCGTTATAAGATAAGGCCTGATTTACAGTAGAACTGAAACAAGTCATTTAAAAGCCATGTTTATGGAAGCTAATAGCTCTGAACTTGTTCTGGATTTCCTTAAAAATAGGGGACACCGTTTCAGTTTAGGCAGAACTGTAGGAGATCACGTACGGACGGCTACAAAGCTTGACGCTTGCTCATCTCCCCTCCATGCTCTCTCTGTACATACACACGTTGTCACTCCTCCAGGTTCATCTGCCGGTTTCCAGACAGGGTTGGAAAGTGATTGAAAAATAATACAGTTGTAGTGAACAACAAAAGAATGTGGTCTTTGCTATGCAGAAGATGCACAGTCCGTGAATGGAAGGAAGACTACTGGCCTAAATGCGACGTGGATGGATGCATGGATGGATGGATGGATGGATGGATGGATGAATGGATGAATGAATGAGTTTGCCAGACAAACTGGAGGACATTTTAACAAACACGCAAGACATTCTCACAAGCCCAACTGCACATTTGGAAAGACTCTGTACAGATGAGATTACAAAGCAGCCAAACGGCATTGCCACTTCTGTGGGTTGACACGATTAGGAAAGGCTTGCTATGTCACTGTCGCACAGCGCTCGCCACCTGGGCACTGCGAAGGGCATCCCCAGTGGGGCAACACACAGACCTCCCTGATCCCACCAGAGCGGGGATATTTCTAAAGAAACAAGAGCTCCACTTGATGCAGAGCACCCCTGAGGAAAGGGCTGCTGCAAGGTATGGCCACCTTTGGCCAGGAGAACCGAAGCAGAGAGGCTTGTGCCTCTCCTCCTCCGTGGACCTGAGCCTCGTCCCATCTCCTGCCCCCATTCCTCTGCAGCCCACGGCGTGTGCAGCCCGTGCCTTGAGTCCCGTTGCCCAGGAACGCAACAAGACTGTGGCACTACCAGCCTGCAGGCTCTGTACCCAGTTTCAAGGCTTCTGGGTGGAGGAGATGGTAGGGCCCAGCGGACACGTGAGGAAGCTTTGGGTGCAGCACCAGCAAAAGGGAGAGAAAGCAGCACGGGTGGGGACAGCAACACCAACTGCATTGTCAGTAATCCTGAGACTTTTTCTGCATATTTTGTGCCTTTCTGTTCTTTTATTGCATAGTAACGAGATGTAAGGGCCCAGGATCTCTTGGGGAGTAGCCTGAGCCCCAGCTGCCAGCCGGGCCATGGTTTAGCAGCCCTTGCAGCACCCTCCCATCATCACTGACGGTGGGGTGGCTTCTTGTGGAGCTGGGAGGGGTCCTAAGTGCAGCCGGCCTTCCTCTTGGGGCTCAGCCGTTCCTCCCATTGGCTGCCCGGGCTGTAAGCGGAGGGCCCGAGCACAGCTTCCTCGGGATCCTCCTGCAGGTGTTCTCACTCTCCGTGGCTGGAAACGTGAGCACTGGCAGGGCTGCAGGGATGTCACGCAAAGAGACGGCACAGGAGCAGGATCAGGGCTGCCGTCCCTCTCTCCAGCAGCAGGGGTGTCCTCAAGGCCCAGCTGACGTCGGACCTCCCCGCTGCACCGGCGCACGATGGTGTCGATGAGCTGCTGGACGAAGCTCCCCGTGCGCCTGCCCAAGGGAGGCCTGCAGCATGCGGGTCAGACTCTCCTCATCCAGGCCGAAGTAGCGCAGGCTGGAGATGACGAGTCTCTGCGCTCCTGCTGCCTCCTGGGCATCCTGATGCAGCCGGGGCAGCAGGGGCTGGAGGACGGCAGGGTGGTCATGGAAGATGGGCGCCCAGGTGGAGGCATCTCTTGTCTTCTGCTTGGCATTGGTGTTTCACTCCAGTCACCGAGCAGGCGGTCATGTCTCTTGAAGCCCAGCCCACCATCCAGGCCACGGCATGGCGTTGTGGTCCTGCAGCCACCCTCCCAGCGTCACTGATGGTGGGGTGGCTTCTTGCGGGGCTGGGAGGATTCCTCAGAGCTGCCGGCCCTCCTCTTCGGGGCTCGCCGGGGCCTCCCACGGGAGCGTAGGCTGCCCCGGCTGGAAGTGGAGGGCCCAGGCACAGCCTCCTCGGGGTCCTCCTGCAGCTCTTCTCGCTCCCCATGGGTTGGATGGGGAGGGTTGCTGCTGGGACCCCCCTGAAGAGCTGGGCTGGGGGCAGCAGACTCCTCGTGGGAGGCAGCAGGGCCCGGAGCAGGATCAGGGCTGCCGTCCCGCTCCCCAGCAGCAGGGGTGTCCTCCAGGCCCATCTGACGTCGGAACTCCCCGCTGCACAGGCGCATGACGGTGTTGATGAGCTGCTGGACAAAGCTCCTCGTGCGCCTGCCCAGGGAGGTCTGCAGCACTCGGACCAGAGAGTCTTGGATGAGGCCGAAGCGGCGCAGGCTGGACATGATGAGTCTCTCTGCTGCTGCTGCCTCCTGGGCATCCTCCAAGAGCTGCCCCAGCTCCTGGCGCAGCCAGGGCAGCAGGGGCTGGAGGACAGCGGGGCGGGCACGAAAGATGGACGCCCAGGTGGAGGCATGGAAGCCGCCCACGGGAGCCCTGGGCAGCGGCCCCGCAGCCGGTGGCCGGGCTGCTGCAGGCTGGTGATGCCCGTGGGCGGCTGGGTGTTCGGGAGCCCCTGCTGTCACGCGGACGACGACAGATCGTACACGTGGTGGGATGACCCGCTCCTCATAGTCGTCGTCCGCCCGCACCGAGTGCAAGATGGAGGTCACTCTCCTCTTGCAGAGGGGGCACTCGGGCTTGGTCTCAGCCCACCGCACGATGCACGGGTAGCAGAACTGGTGGAGGCACGGCAGGACGTAGCTGGCCTCCTCCCAGCTGTCCAGGCAGATTGGACAGCGGGTGTCCAGCTCCGCGGCCATGCTCTCCACGTGCGGCGGTGGGCTGTGGGGAGCTGGGGATGTCACGCTGCTCCCTCTCGCTGGCGCTGCAGCAGCGGGTGTCGCGCTAGAAAAGGAAGAGAGGCCACAGTCCATCGCTGGTCCTGACAGGATTGGAAGCAATGCCCACGCCCCTCAAGGAGAGCCTCCCGGCTCCCCAGGGTGAGCTTTCTCCTCTCAGCTCACCTCTGCTGCTGCGAACGCTCCGCCTGGGTGTCCCGGCTGCCTGAACGAGCCAGGGCCGGGAAAAAACCTCCGATGGCTCTGGGGTCGCGCACTGAGAGTTGCACTGAAGAACTCCCCGAACTCGACCTCAGCACCAGCAACCGCCTCGCAGAACACTCCAGCCTCGCGTCCTCGCTCAGCTGGCGTGCGGGCAAAAACCGACGGGGTCAGGCTCGGCGCCCGGATACAAGCAGTGAGGGGTGCGTGGTCACAATCCATCTCTCCGTGATGTCACCTTCCATCGCTCAGGGACTTCACTGTCCTTCTCCTGGTGAAGTCACCGTGGGCCGTTGTCTCCCACAGTGCTCAAATGCATACGTGGTGTCACTGCAAGGCCACTGTTCGTTCCATGTGCCATCTCTTGCCTTCAGCTCAGCAACCGTGGTTCACTCCGGTCACCGACCCCCCGCCCATGTCTCCCCGGGGTCCCGTCAGGTCACTACGGCCATGGCTGACGTCTCCAAGCACATGCAACCAGAGGGTTCACCCAACAACACCTCCTGCCTCCCTGGGAGGCTGCAGCACAACGTCCCACGGGCCCTCCCCACACCCCAGCACTGCTGGCCATCCCTCTGCACTCCCCTTCTTCCTCCCACAGAGGGTCACCGGCAGCACCTGGCTGACTCTCAGGGATCCTGTTCTACCCAGGGGGGATCAAAGCCCATGGCTGCCTCCTGCCCTGAGTGTCCATCTGCTGAAGGTGGCTTCACCACACACGCCCTGTGGAGAAATCGCAGGACACGCTCCCTTCTCCAGAAGGGTCTTTGTGTTTGGTTCCAGATGCCCCTTGGGCCGGGCTGGTCTGGATGGGGCCAGCCTCTCCGGGACAGAGTCTGCAGGGTGATGGGGGCACAGCACCAAACACATGGTTGACAGTCCATAGCCACTTTGTGCCATCCTTGAAGGTGTTTTCTTGTCTGAAAGAATCCTTTTTGTTCAGCAAAGTGCAAAACAGGCCTTATCTTGTAGGTGCTCGTAGTCATGTATTGCTTCATGTTTTCCTCGATGGTGTGATATTGCCCGAGTAAATTCTGTTCTTCCTAACAAAGTGCAAAACGCACCTTACCTCACAGGTGTCCGTAGTAGTCCGTAGCCACTTTTCGTGCCATTAAGTAGATGCAATTTTGGTAAACACGAGCCAAACTTTAGAACACACAGCTTAAAAGATTTCAATACATTCAGCTTACTAAGTAACAGGAAGCAGACAGTATATTAAAAATCACCCGACCTTATAATTCTAAGTGATTCGTACGCATGTACTCAAGCTGAATGCTTGATATGAAACTTAAATTGGGCCCATCCAGTGATCTGTGAGTGATAAAAGACTTTTGCCAAAGAGCCACACTTGCTTAGTGTGGAGGGGTTTCATTAGAAGGAGACATGTTGTTGAATTAGTCAGGCCCAAAGGAATCTCCAGGCCACTTTGAGAAGCTGAGAACAGAATCTGCTGTGAGACAGAGGGGCGTTTCTTCATTAACAGGGCCTCAGCATGGCGTGAGTCGTCGGACCTATCATCGATGAGGCTCCAGCGTGTGGACTGCCCATGATATTCATTTAGCGAATCCATGCTTGGAGCGTGGATTCGTGATTAGAGAATAGTTGCATATATAAGGAGACATGTTTCTGTAATAAATGGCCTTTGCATGATTCACAATGAATCGGAGTGCTGAGTCCTTTATCGCTCCAACAGCTTAGCAGAGAGAGCTCAAAACAGGCTCACCCAGGCTGTCATCCGTATGGAATAAAGTGGTTGGCTTAAAGTCAAATCACATACAGCGGGCAAGGTCTGCACAAGGCTCGTTGCGCCCACACCTTATTGGTGTTCAGTGTGTCGCTCTGCTTTCTCGCAGGTTTCTTAGAAGGAGTTGTTGGCCCAGCTACAGCTCAGGCCTTTAGCTCCTTTGGAGCCTGAACCAAACTGCTGCTGGTTTGGCTGAGTGAGTGCCTCTTTCACACAGGTGCATTCTTACTATAAATTCTCCATATCCATTAGAAATACCGGTAGACTAGTTTGGGCTTTTTGCCGGTGCTGGCTCAAGTAGCTGCAGAGGGTCCCAGCTTTCACTTGCTTCAGACGCATCATTCCGAGCACTGTTAGACTCCTGGAACTGGACTTCCGGTTGTATTTACTTTTTAATCTCTGTGACTTCTGCCAACTGTTATTGTTTCTCTCTGCTGTGTTTTCTTCTCTGGCACTACCGAAGGTTTCTCAGATTTGAATCTACTAACGAACATTCTACAGAGAGCATTTTCAATGTAACAGTGTCTGGCCCTGATGCTGATTATTTTTGTGCTGTGGAATATAGGAAGCAGAGTGCTGGTGGATAAAAATGCTACCAAGTAAAAAGCTGACGAGTTGATATTAGTCAATGTCAAATATCCTTTAATATTAGTTCGTTATAAGATAAGGCCTGATTTACAGTAGAACTGAAACAAGTCATTTAAAAGCCATGTTTATGGAAGCTAATAGCTCTGAACTTGTTCTGGTTTTCCTTAAAAATAGGGGACACCGTTTCAGTTTAGGCAGAACTGTAGGAGATCACGTACGGATGGCTACAAAGCTTGACGCTTGCTCATCTCCCCTCCATGCTCTCTCTGTACATACACACGTTGTCACTCCTCCAGGTTCATCTGCCGGTTTCCAGACAGGGTTGGAAAGTGATTGAAAAATAATACAGTTGTAGTGAACAACAAAAGAATGTGGTCTTTGCTATGCAGAAGATGCACAGTCCGTGAATGGAAGGAAGACTACTGGCCTAAATGCGACGTGGATGGATGCATGGATGGATGGATGGATGGATGGATGGATGGATGAATGAATGAGTTTGCCAGACAAACTGGAGGACATTTTAACAAACACGCAAGACATTCTCACAAGCCCAACTGCACATTTGGAAAGACTCTGTACAGATGAGATTACAAAGCAGCCAAACGGCATTGCCACTTCTGTGGGTTGACACGATTAGGAAAGGCTTGCTATGTCACTGTCGCACAGCGCTCGCCACCTGGGCACTGCGAAGGGCATCCCCAGTGGGGCAACACACAGACCTCCCTGATCCCACCAGAGCGGGGATATTTCTAAAGAAACAAGAGCTCCACTTGATGCAGAGCACCCCTGAGGAAAGGGCTGCTGCAAGGTATGGCCACCTTTGGCCAGGAGAACCGAAGCAGAGAGGCTTGTGCCTCTCCTCCTCCGTGGACCTGAGCCTCGTCCCATCTCCTGCCCCCATTCCTCTGCAGCCCACGGCGTGTGCAGCCCGTGCCTTGAGTCCCGTTGCCCAGGAACGCGACAAGACTGTGGCACTACCAGCCTGCAGGCTCTGTACCCAGTTTCAAGGCTTCTGGGTGGAGGAGATGGTAGGGCCCAGCGGACACGTGAGGAAGCTTTGGGTGCAGCACCAGCAAAAGGGAGAGAAAGCAGCACGGGTGGGGACAGCAACACCAACTGCATTGTCAGTAATCCTGAGACTTTTTCTGCATATTTTGTGCCTTTCTGTTCTTTTATTGCATAGTAACGAGATGTAAGGGCCCAGGATCTCTTGGGGAGTAGCCTGAGCCCCAGCTGCCAGCCGGGCCATGGTTTAGCAGCCCTTGCAGCACCCTCCCATCATCACTGACGGTGGGGTGGCTTCTTGTGGAGCTGGGAGGGGTCCTAAGTGCAGCCGGCCTTCCTCTTGGGGCTCAGCCGTTCCTCCCATTGGCTGCCCGGGCTGTAAGCGGAGGGCCCGAGCACAGCTTCCTCGGGATCCTCCTGCAGGTGTTCTCACTCTCCGTGGCTGGAAACGTGAGCACTGGCAGGGCTGCAGGGATGTCACGCAAAGAGACGGCACAGGAGCAGGATCAGGGCTGCCGTCCCTCTCTCCAGCAGCAGGGGTGTCCTCAAGGCCCAGCTGACGTCGGACCTCCCCGCTGCACCGGCGCACGATGGTGTCGATGAGCTGCTGGACGAAGCTCCCCGTGCGCCTGCCCAGGGAGGCCTGCAGCATCCGGGTCAGACTCTCCTCATCCAGGCCGAAGTAGCGCAGGCTGGAGATGACGAGTCTCTGCGCTCCTGCTGCCTCCTGGGCATCCTGATGCAGCCGGGGCAGCAGGGGCTGGAGGACGGCAGGGTGGTCATGGAAGATGGGCGCCCAGGTGGAGGCATCTCTTGTCTTCTGCTTGGCATTGGTGTTTCACTCCAGTCACCGAGCAGGCGGTCATGTCTCTTGAAGCCCAGCCCACCATCCAGGCCACGGCATGGCGTTGTGGTCCTGCAGCCACCCTCCCAGCGTCACTGATGGTGGGGTGGCTTCTTGCGGGGCTGGGAGGATTCCTCAGAGCTGCCGGCCCTCCTCTTCGGGGCTCGCCGGGGCCTCCCACGGGAGCGTAGGCTGCCCCGGCTGGAAGTGGAGGGCCCAGGCACAGCCTCCTCGGGGTCCTCCTGCAGCTCTTCTCGCTCCCCATGGGTTGGATGGGGAGGGTTGCTGCTGGGACCCCCCTGAAGAGCTGGGCTGGGGGCAGCAGACTCCTCGTGGGAGGCAGCAGGGCCCGGAGCAGGATCAGGGCTGCCGTCCCGCTCCCCAGCAGCAGGGGTGTCCTCCAGGCCCATCTGACGTCGGAACTCCCCGCTGCACAGGCGCATGACGGTGTTGATGAGCTGCTGGACAAAGCTCCTCGTGCGCCTGCCCAGGGAGGTCTGCAGCACTCGGACCAGAGAGTCTTGGATGAGGCCGAAGCGGCGCAGGCTGGACATGATGAGTCTCTCTGCTGCTGCTGCCTCCTGGGCATCCTCCAAGAGCTGCCCCAGCTCCTGGCGCAGCCAGGGCAGCAGGGGCTGGAGGACAGCGGGGCGGGCACGAAAGATGGACGCCCAGGTGGAGGCATGGAAGCCGCCCACGGGAGCCCTGGGCAGCGGCCCCGCAGCCGGTGGCCGGGCTGCTGCAGGCTGGTGATGCCCGTGGGCGGCTGGGTGTTCGGGAGCCCCTGCTGTCACGCGGACGACGACAGATCGTACACGTGGTGGGATGACCCGCTCCTCATAGTCGTCGTCCGCCCGCACCGAGTGCAAGATGGAGGTCACTCTCCTCTTGCAGAGGGGGCACTCGGGCTTGGTCTCAGCCCACCGCACGATGCACGGGTAGCAGAACTGGTGGAGGCACGGCAGGACGTAGCTGGCCTCCTCCCAGCTGTCCAGGCAGATTGGACAGCGGGTGTCCAGCTCCGCGGCCATGCTCTCCACGTGCGGCGGTGGGCTGTGGGGAGCTGGGGATGTCACGCTGCTCCCTCTCGCTGGCGCTGCAGCAGCGGGTGTCGCGCTAGAAAAGGAAGAGAGGCCACAGTCCATCGCTGGTCCTGACAGGATTGGAAGCAATGCCCACGCCCCTCAAGGAGAGCCTCCCGGCTCCCCAGGGTGAGCTTTCTCCTCTCAGCTCACCTCTGCTGCTGCGAACGCTCCGCCTGGGTGTCCCGGCTGCCTGAACGAGCCAGGGCCGGGAAAAAACCTCCGATGGCTCTGGGGTCGCGCACTGAGAGTTGCACTGAAGAACTCCCCGAACTCGACCTCAGCACCAGCAACCGCCTCGCAGAACACTCCAGCCTCGCGTCCTCGCTCAGCTGGCGTGCGGGCAAAAACCGACGGGGTCAGGCTCGGCGCCCGGATACAAGCAGTGAGGGGTGCGTGGTCACAATCCATCTCTCCGTGATGTCACCTTCCATCGCTCAGGGACTTCACTGTCCTTCTCCTGGTGAAGTCACCGTGGGCCGTTGTCTCCCACAGTGCTCAAATGCATACGTGGTGTCACTGCAAGGCCACTGTTCGTTCCATGTGCCATCTCTTGCCTTCAGCTCAGCAACCGTGGTTCACTCCGGTCACCGACCCCCCGCCCATGTCTCCCCGGGGTCCCGTCAGGTCACTACGGCCATGGCTGACGTCTCCAAGCACATGCAACCAGAGGGTTCACCCAACAACACCTCCTGCCTCCCTGGGAGGCTGCAGCACAACGTCCCACGGGCCCTCCCCACACCCCAGCACTGCTGGACATCCCTCTGCACTCCCCTTCTTCCTCCCACAGAGGGTCACCGGCAGCACCTGGCTGACTCTCAGGGATCCTGTTCTACCCAGGGGGGATCAAAGCCCATGGCTGCCTCCTGCCCTGAGTGTCCATCTGCTGAAGGTGGCTTCACCACACACGCCCTGTGGAGAAATCGCAGGACACGCTCCCTTCTCCAGAAGGGTCTTTGTGTTTGGTTCCAGATGCCCCTTGGGCCGGGCTGGTCTGGATGGGGCCAGCCTCTCCGGGACAGAGTCTGCAGGGTGATGGGGGCACAGCACCAAACACATGGTTGACAGTCCATAGCCACTTTGTGCCATCCTTGAAGGTGTTTTCTTGTCTGAAAGAATCCTTTTTGTTCAGCAAAGTGCAAAACAGGCCTTATCTTGTAGGTGCTCGTAGTCATGTATTGCTTCATGTTTTCCTCGATGGTGTGATATTGCCCGAGTAAATTCTGTTCTTCCTAACAAAGTGCAAAACGCACCTTACCTCACAGGTGTCCGTAGTAGTCCGTAGCCACTTTTCGTGCCATTAAGTAGATGCAATTTTGGTAAACACGAGCCAAACTTTAGAACACACAGCTTAAAAGATTTCAATACATTCAGCTTACTAAGTAACAGGAACCAGACAGTATATTAAAAATCACCCGACCTTATAATTCTAAGTGATTCGTACGCATGTACTCAAGCTGAATGCTTGATATGAAACTTAAATTGGGCCCATCCAGTGATCTGTGAGTGATAAAAGACTTTTGCCAAAGAGCCACACTTGCTTAGTGTGGAGGGGTTTCATTAGAAGGAGACATGTTGTTGAATTAGTCAGGCCCAAAGGAATCTCCAGGCCACTTTGAGAAGCTGAGAACAGAATCTGCTGTGAGACAGAGGGGCGTTTCTTCATTAACAGGGCCTCAGCATGGCGTGAGTCGTCGGACCTATCATCGATGAGGCTCCAGCGTGTGGACTGCCCATGATATTCATTTAGCGAATCCATGCTTGGAGCGTGGATTCGTGATTAGAGAATAGTTGCATATATAAGGAGACATGTTTCTGTAATAAATGGCCTTTGCATGATTCACATTGAATCGGAGTGCTGAGTCCTTTATCGCTCCAACAGCTTAGCAGAGAGAGCTCAAAACAGGCTCACCCAGGCTGTCATCCGTATGGAATAAAGTGGTTGGCTTAAAGTCAAATCACATACAGCGGGCAAGGTCTGCACAAGGCTCGTTGCGCCCACACCTTATTGGTGTTCAGTGTGTCGCTCTGCTTTCTCGCAGGTTTCTTAGAAGGAGTTGTTGGCCCAGCTACAGCTCAGGCCTTTAGCTCCTTTGGAGCCTGAACCAAACTGCTGCTGGTTTGGCTGAGTGAGTGCCTCTTTCACACAGGTGCATTCTTACTATAAATTCTCCATATCCATTAGAAATACCGGTAGACTAGTTTGGGCTTTTTGCCGGTGCTGGCTCAAGTAGCTGCAGAAGGTCCCAGCTTTCACTTGCTTCAGACGCATCATTCCGAGCACTGTTAGACTCCTGGAACTGGACTTCCGGTTGTATTTACTTTTTAATCTCTGTGACTTCTGCCAACTGTTATTGTTTCTCTCTGCTGTGTTTTCTTCTCTGGCACTACCGAAGGTTTCTCAGATTTGAATCTACTAACGAACATTCTACAGAGAGCATTTTCAATGTAACAGTGTCTGGCCCTGATGCTGATTATTTTTGTGCTGTGGAATATAGGAAGCAGAGTGCTGGTGGATAAAAATGCTACCAAGTAAAAAGCTGACGAGTTGATATTAGTCAATGTCAAATATCCTTTAATATTAGTTCGTTATAAGATAAGGCCTGATTTACAGTAGAACTGAAACAAGTCATTTAAAAGCCATGTTTATGGAAGCTAATAGCTCTGAACTTGTTCTGGTTTTCCTTAAAAATAGGGGACACCGTTTCAGTTTAGGCAGAACTGTAGGAGATCACGTACGGATGGCTACAAAGCTTGACGCTTGCTCATCTCCCCTCCATGCTCTCTCTGTACATACACACGTTGTCACTCCTCCAGGTTCATCTGCCGGTTTCCAGACAGGGTTGGAAAGTGATTGAAAAATAATACAGTTGTAGTGAACAACAAAAGAATGTGGTCTTTGCTATGCAGAAGATGCACAGTCCGTGAATGGAAGGAAGACTACTGGCCTAAATGCGACGTGGATGGATGCATGGATGGATGGATGGATGGATGGATGGATGGATGAATGAATGAGTTTGCCAGACAAACTGGAGGACATTTTAACAAACACGCAAGACATTCTCACAAGCCCAACTGCACATTTGGAAAGACTCTGTACAGATGAGATTACAAAGCAGCCAAACGGCATTGCCACTTCTGTGGGTTGACACGATTAGGAAAGGCTTGCTATGTCACTGTCGCACAGCGCTCGCCACCTGGGCACTGCGAAGGGCATCCCCAGTGGGGCAACACACAGACCTCCCTGATCCCACCAGAGCGGGGATATTTCTAAAGAAACAAGAGCTCCACTTGATGCAGAGCACCCCTGAGGAAAGGGCTGCTGCAAGGTATGGCCACCTTTGGCCAGGAGAACCGAAGCAGAGAGGCTTGTGCCTCTCCTCCTCCGTGGACCTGAGCCTCGTCCCATCTCCTGCCCCCATTCCTCTGCAGCCCACGGCGTGTGCAGCCCGTGCCTTGAGTCCCGTTGCCCAGGAACGCGACAAGACTGTGGCACTACCAGCCTGCAGGCTCTGTACCCAGTTTCAAGGCTTCTGGGTGGAGGAGATGGTAGGGCCCAGCGGACACGTGAGGAAGCTTTGGGTGCAGCACCAGCAAAAGGGAGAGAAAGCAGCACGGGTGGGGACAGCAACACCAACTGCATTGTCAGTAATCCTGAGACTTTTTCTGCATATTTTGTGCCTTTCTGTTCTTTTATTGCATAGTAACGAGATGTAAGGGCCCAGGATCTCTTGGGGAGTAGCCTGAGCCCCAGCTGCCAGCCGGGCCATGGTTTAGCAGCCCTTGCAGCACCCTCCCATCATCACTGACGGTGGGGTGGCTTCTTGTGGAGCTGGGAGGGGTCCTAAGTGCAGCCGGCCTTCCTCTTGGGGCTCAGCCGTTCCTCCCATTGGCTGCCCGGGCTGTAAGCGGAGGGCCCGAGCACAGCTTCCTCGGGATCCTCCTGCAGGTGTTCTCACTCTCCGTGGCTGGAAACGTGAGCACTGGCAGGGCTGCAGGGATGTCACGCAAAGAGACGGCACAGGAGCAGGATCAGGGCTGCCGTCCCTCTCTCCAGCAGCAGGGGTGTCCTCAAGGCCCAGCTGACGTCGGACCTCCCCGCTGCACCGGCGCACGATGGTGTCGATGAGCTGCTGGACGAAGCTCCCCGTGCGCCTGCCCAGGGAGGCCTGCAGCATCCGGGTCAGACTCTCCTCATCCAGGCCGAAGTAGCGCAGGCTGGAGATGACGAGTCTCTGCGCTCCTGCTGCCTCCTGGGCATCCTGATGCAGCCGGGGCAGCAGGGGCTGGAGGACGGCAGGGTGGTCATGGAAGATGGGCGCCCAGGTGGAGGCATCTCTTGTCTTCTGCTTGGCATTGGTGTTTCACTCCAGTCACCGAGCAGGCGGTCATGTCTCTTGAAGCCCAGCCCACCATCCAGGCCACGGCATGGCGTTGTGGTCCTGCAGCCACCCTCCCAGCGTCACTGATGGTGGGGTGGCTTCTTGCGGGGCTGGGAGGATTCCTCAGAGCTGCCGGCCCTCCTCTTCGGGGCTCGCCGGGGCCTCCCACGGGAGCGTAGGCTGCCCCGGCTGGAAGTGGAGGGCCCAGGCACAGCCTCCTCGGGGTCCTCCTGCAGCTCTTCTCGCTCCCCATGGGTTGGATGGGGAGGGTTGCTGCTGGGACCCCCCTGAAGAGCTGGGCTGGGGGCAGCAGACTCCTCGTGGGAGGCAGCAGGGCCCGGAGCAGGATCAGGGCTGCCGTCCCGCTCCCCAGCAGCAGGGGTGTCCTCCAGGCCCATCTGACGTCGGAACTCCCCGCTGCACAGGCGCATGACGGTGTTGATGAGCTGCTGGACAAAGCTCCTCGTGCGCCTGCCCAGGGAGGTCTGCAGCACTCGGACCAGAGAGTCTTGGATGAGGCCGAAGCGGCGCAGGCTGGACATGATGAGTCTCTCTGCTGCTGCTGCCTCCTGGGCATCCTCCAAGAGCTGCCCCAGCTCCTGGCGCAGCCAGGGCAGCAGGGGCTGGAGGACAGCGGGGCGGGCACGAAAGATGGACGCCCAGGTGGAGGCATGGAAGCCGCCCACGGGAGCCCTGGGCAGCGGCCCCGCAGCCGGTGGCCGGGCTGCTGCAGGCTGGTGATGCCCGTGGGCGGCTGGGTGTTCGGGAGCCCCTGCTGTCACGCGGACGACGACAGATCGTACACGTGGTGGGATGACCCGCTCCTCATAGTCGTCGTCCGCCCGCACCGAGTGCAAGATGGAGGTCACTCTCCTCTTGCAGAGGGGGCACTCGGGCTTGGTCTCAGCCCACCGCACGATGCACGGGTAGCAGAACTGGTGGAGGCACGGCAGGACGTAGCTGGCCTCCTCCCAGCTGTCCAGGCAGATTGGACAGCGGGTGTCCAGCTCCGCGGCCATGCTCTCCACGTGCGGCGGTGGGCTGTGGGGAGCTGGGGATGTCACGCTGCTCCCTCTCGCTGGCGCTGCAGCAGCGGGTGTCGCGCTAGAAAAGGAAGAGAGGCCACAGTCCATCGCTGGTCCTGACAGGATTGGAAGCAATGCCCACGCCCCTCAAGGAGAGCCTCCCGGCTCCCCAGGGTGAGCTTTCTCCTCTCAGCTCACCTCTGCTGCTGCGAACGCTCCGCCTGGGTGTCCCGGCTGCCTGAACGAGCCAGGGCCGGGAAAAAACCTCCGATGGCTCTGGGGTCGCGCACTGAGAGTTGCACTGAAGAACTCCCCGAACTCGACCTCAGCACCAGCAACCGCCTCGCAGAACACTCCAGCCTCGCGTCCTCGCTCAGCTGGCGTGCGGGCAAAAACCGACGGGGTCAGGCTCGGCGCCCGGATACAAGCAGTGAGGGGTGCGTGGTCACAATCCATCTCTCCGTGATGTCACCTTCCATCGCTCAGGGACTTCACTGTCCTTCTCCTGGTGAAGTCACCGTGGGCCGTTGTCTCCCACAGTGCTCAAATGCATACGTGGTGTCACTGCAAGGCCACTGTTCGTTCCATGTGCCATCTCTTGCCTTCAGCTCAGCAACCGTGGTTCACTCCGGTCACCGACCCCCCGCCCATGTCTCCCCGGGGTCCCGTCAGGTCACTACGGCCATGGCTGACGTCTCCAAGCACATGCAACCAGAGGGTTCACCCAACAACACCTCCTGCCTCCCTGGGAGGCTGCAGCACAACGTCCCACGGGCCCTCCCCACACCCCAGCACTGCTGGCCATCCCTCTGCACTCCCCTTCTTCCTCCCACAGAGGGTCACAGGCAGCACCTGGCTGACTCTCAGGGATCCTGTTCTACCCAGGGGGGATCAAAGCCCATGGCTGCCTCCTGCCCTGAGTGTCCATCTGCTGAAGGTGGCTTCACCACACACGCCCTGTGGAGAAATCGCAGGACACGCTCCCTTCTCCAGAAGGGTCTTTGTGTTTGGTTCCAGATGCCCCTTGGGCCGGGCTGGTCTGGATGGGGCCAGCCTCTCCGGGACAGAGTCTGCAGGGTGATGGGGGCACAGCACCAAACACATGGTTGACAGTCCATAGCCACTTTGTGCCATCCTTGAAGGTGTTTTCTTGTCTGAAAGAATCCTTTTTGTTCAGCAAAGTGCAAAACAGGCCTTATCTTGTAGGTGCTCGTAGTCATGTATTGCTTCATGTTTTCCTCGATGGTGTGATATTGCCCGAGTAAATTCTGTTCTTCCTAACAAAGTGCAAAACGCACCTTACCTCACAGGTGTCCGTAGTAGTCCGTAGCCACTTTTCGTGCCATTAAGTAGATGCAATTTTGGTAAACACGAGCCAAACTTTAGAACACACAGCTTAAAAGATTTCAATACATTCAGCTTACTAAGTAACAGGAAGCAGACAGTATATTAAAAATCACCCGACCTTATAATTCTAAGTGATTCGTACGCATGTACTCAAGCTGAATGCTTGATATGAAACTTAAATTGGGCCCATCCAGTGATCTGTGAGTGATAAAAGACTTTTGCCAAAGAGCCACACTTGCTTAGTGTGGAGGGGTTTCATTAGAAGGAGACATGTTGTTGAATTAGTCAGGCCCAAAGGAATCTCCAGGCCACTTTGAGAAGCTGAGAACAGAATCTGCTGTGAGACAGAGGGGCGTTTCTTCATTAACAGGGCCTCAGCATGGCGTGAGTCGTCGGACCTATCATCGATGAGGCTCCAGCGTGTGGACTGCCCATGATATTCATTTAGCGAATCCATGCTTGGAGCGTGGATTCGTGATTAGAGAATAGTTGCATATATAAGGAGACATGTTTCTGTAATAAATGGCCTTTGCATGATTCACATTGAATCGGAGTGCTGAGTCCTTTATCGCTCCAACAGCTTAGCAGAGAGAGCTCAAAACAGGCTCACCCAGGCTGTCATCCGTATGGAATAAAGTGGTTGGCTTAAAGTCAAATCACATACAGCGGGCAAGGTCTGCACAAGGCTCGTTGCGCCCACACCTTATTGGTGTTCAGTGTGTCGCTCTGCTTTCTCGCAGGTTTCTTAGAAGGAGTTGTTGGCCCAGCTACAGCTCAGGCCTTTAGCTCCTTTGGAGCCTGAACCAAACTGCTGCTGGTTTGGCTGAGTGAGTGCCTCTTTCACACAGGTGCATTCTTACTATAAATTCTCCATATCCATTAGAAATACCGGTAGACTAGTTTGGGCTTTTTGCCGGTGCTGGCTCAAGTAGCTGCAGAAGGTCCCAGCTTTCACTTGCTTCAGACGCATCATTCCGAGCACTGTTAGACTCCTGGAACTGGACTTCCGGTTGTATTTACTTTTTAATCTCTGTGACTTCTGCCAACTGTTATTGTTTCTCTCTGCTGTGTTTTCTTCTCTGGCACTACCGAAGGTTTCTCAGATTTGAATCTACTAACGAACATTCTACAGAGAGCATTTTCAATGTAACAGTGTCTGGCCCTGATGCTGATTATTTTTGTGCTGTGGAATATAGGAAGCAGAGTGCTGGTGGATAAAAATGCTACCAAGTAAAAAGCTGACGAGTTGATATTAGTCAATGTCAAATATCCTTTAATATTAGTTCGTTATAAGATAAGGCCTGATTTACAGTAGAACTGAAACAAGTCATTTAAAAGCCATGTTTATGGAAGCTAATAGCTCTGAACTTGTTCTGGTTTTCCTTAAAAATAGGGGACACCGTTTCAGTTTAGGCAGAACTGTAGGAGATCACGTACGGATGGCTACAAAGCTTGACGCTTGCTCATCTCCCCTCCATGCTCTCTCTGTACATACACACGTTGTCACTCCTCCAGGTTCATCTGCCGGTTTCCAGACAGGGTTGGAAAGTGATTGAAAAATAATACAGTTGTAGTGAACAACAAAAGAATGTGGTCTTTGCTATGCAGAAGATGCACAGTCCGTGAATGGAAGGAAGACTACTGGCCTAAATGCGACGTGGATGGATGCATGGATGGATGGATGGATGGATGGATGGATGAATGAATGAGTTTGCCAGACAAACTGGAGGACATTTTAACAAACACGCAAGACATTCTCACAAGCCCAACTGCACATTTGGAAAGACTCTGTACAGATGAGATTACAAAGCAGCCAAACGGCATTGCCACTTCTGTGGGTTGACACGATTAGGAAAGGCTTGCTATGTCACTGTCGCACAGCGCTCGCCACCTGGGCACTGCGAAGGGCATCCCCAGTGGGGCAACACACAGACCTCCCTGATCCCACCAGAGCGGGGATATTTCTAAAGAAACAAGAGCTCCACTTGATGCAGAGCACCCCTGAGGAAAGGGCTGCTGCAAGGTATGGCCACCTTTGGCCAGGAGAACCGAAGCAGAGAGGCTTGTGCCTCTCCTCCTCCGTGGACCTGAGCCTCGTCCCATCTCCTGCCCCCATTCCTCTGCAGCCCACGGCGTGTGCAGCCCGTGCCTTGAGTCCCGTTGCCCAGGAACGCGACAAGACTGTGGCACTACCAGCCTGCAGGCTCTGTACCCAGTTTCAAGGCTTCTGGGTGGAGGAGATGGTAGGGCCCAGCGGACACGTGAGGAAGCTTTGGGTGCAGCACCAGCAAAAGGGAGAGAAAGCAGCACGGGTGGGGACAGCAACACCAACTGCATTGTCAGTAATCCTGAGACTTTTTCTGCATATTTTGTGCCTTTCTGTTCTTTTATTGCATAGTAACGAGATGTAAGGGCCCAGGATCTCTTGGGGAGTAGCCTGAGCCCCAGCTGCCAGCCGGGCCATGGTTTAGCAGCCCTTGCAGCACCCTCCCATCATCACTGATGGTGGGGTGGCTTCTTGTGGAGCTGGGAGGGGTCCTAAGTGCAGCCGGCCTTCCTCTTGGGGCTCAGCCGTTCCTCCCATTGGCTGCCCGGGCTGTAAGCGGAGGGCCCGAGCACAGCTTCCTCGGGATCCTCCTGCAGGTGTTCTCACTCTCCGTGGCTGGAAACGTGAGCACTGGCAGGGCTGCAGGGATGTCACGCAAAGAGACGGCACAGGAGCAGGATCAGGGCTGCCGTCCCTCTCTCCAGCAGCAGGGGTGTCCTCAAGGCCCAGCTGACGTCGGACCTCCCCGCTGCACCGGCGCACGATGGTGTCGATGAGCTGCTGGACGAAGCTCCCCGTGCGCCTGCCCAGGGAGGCCTGCAGCATGCGGGTCAGACTCTCCTCATCCAGGCCGAAGTAGCGCAGGCTGGAGATGACGAGTCTCTGCGCTCCTGCTGCCTCCTGGGCATCCTGATGCAGCCGGGGCAGCAGGGGCTGGAGGACGGCAGGGTGGTCATGGAAGATGGGCGCCCAGGTGGAGGCATCTCTTGTCTTCTGCTTGGCATTGGTGTTTCACTCCAGTCACCGAGCAGGCGGTCATGTCTCTTGAAGCCCAGCCCACCATCCAGGCCACGGCATGGCGTTGTGGTCCTGCAGCCACCCTCCCAGCGTCACTGATGGTGGGGTGGCTTCTTGCGGGGCTGGGAGGATTCCTCAGAGCTGCCGGCCCTCCTCTTCGGGGCTCGCCGGGGCCTCCCACGGGAGCGTAGGCTGCCCCGGCTGGAAGTGGAGGGCCCAGGCACAGCCTCCTCGGGGTCCTCCTGCAGCTCTTCTCGCTCCCCATGGGTTGGATGGGGAGGGTTGCTGCTGGGACCCCCCTGAAGAGCTGGGCTGGGGGCAGCAGACTCCTCGTGGGAGGCAGCAGGGCCCGGAGCAGGATCAGGGCTGCCGTCCCGCTCCCCAGCAGCAGGGGTGTCCTCCAGGCCCATCTGACGTCGGAACTCCCCGCTGCACAGGCGCATGACGGTGTTGATGAGCTGCTGGACAAAGCTCCTCGTGCGCCTGCCCAGGGAGGTCTGCAGCACTCGGACCAGAGAGTCTTGGATGAGGCCGAAGCGGCGCAGGCTGGACATGATGAGTCTCTCTGCTGCTGCTGCCTCCTGGGCATCCTCCAAGAGCTGCCCCAGCTCCTGGCGCAGCCAGGGCAGCAGGGGCTGGAGGACAGCGGGGCGGGCACGAAAGATGGACGCCCAGGTGGAGGCATGGAAGCCGCCCACGGGAGCCCTGGGCAGCGGCCCCGCAGCCGGTGGCCGGGCTGCTGCAGGCTGGTGATGCCCGTGGGCGGCTGGGTGTTCGGGAGCCCCTGCTGTCACGCGGACGACGACAGATCGTACACGTGGTGGGATGACCCGCTCCTCATAGTCGTCGTCCGCCCGCACCGAGTGCAAGATGGAGGTCACTCTCCTCTTGCAGAGGGGGCACTCGGGCTTGGTCTCAGCCCACCGCACGATGCACGGGTAGCAGAACTGGTGGAGGCACGGCAGGACGTAGCTGGCCTCCTCCCAGCTGTCCAGGCAGATTGGACAGCGGGTGTCCAGCTCCGCGGCCATGCTCTCCACGTGCGGCGGTGGGCTGTGGGGAGCTGGGGATGTCACGCTGCTCCCTCTCGCTGGCGCTGCAGCAGCGGGTGTCGCGCTAGAAAAGGAAGAGAGGCCACAGTCCATCGCTGGTCCTGACAGGATTGGAAGCAATGCCCACGCCCCTCAAGGAGAGCCTCCCGGCTCCCCAGGGTGAGCTTTCTCCTCTCAGCTCACCTCTGCTGCTGCGAACGCTCCGCCTGGGTGTCCCGGCTGCCTGAACGAGCCAGGGCCGGGAAAAAACCTCCGATGGCTCTGGGGTCGCGCACTGAGAGTTGCACTGAAGAACTCCCCGAACTCGACCTCAGCACCAGCAACCGCCTCGCAGAACACTCCAGCCTCGCGTCCTCGCTCAGCTGGCGTGCGGGCAAAAACCGACGGGGTCAGGCTCGGCGCCCGGATACAAGCAGTGAGGGGTGCGTGGTCACAATCCATCTCTCCGTGATGTCACCTTCCATCGCTCAGGGACTTCACTGTCCTTCTCCTGGTGAAGTCACCGTGGGCCGTTGTCTCCCACAGTGCTCAAATGCATACGTGGTGTCACTGCAAGGCCACTGTTCGTTCCATGTGCCATCTCTTGCCTTCAGCTCAGCAACCGTGGTTCACTCCGGTCACCGACCCCCCGCCCATGTCTCCCCGGGGTCCCGTCAGGTCACTACGGCCATGGCTGACGTCTCCAAGCACATGCAACCAGAGGGTTCACCCAACAACACCTCCTGCCTCCCTGGGAGGCTGCAGCACAACGTCCCACGGGCCCTCCCCACACCCCAGCACTGCTGGCCATCCCTCTGCACTCCCCTTCTTCCTCCCACAGAGGGTCACCGGCAGCACCTGGCTGACTCTCAGGGATCCTGTTCTACCCAGGGGGGATCAAAGCCCATGGCTGCCTCCTGCCCTGAGTGTCCATCTGCTGAAGGTGGCTTCACCACACACGCCCTGTGGAGAAATCGCAGGACACGCTCCCTTCTCCAGAAGGGTCTTTGTGTTTGGTTCCAGATGCCCCTTGGGCCGGGCTGGTCTGGATGGGGCCAGCCTCTCCGGGACAGAGTCTGCAGGGTGATGGGGGCACAGCACCAAACACATGGTTGACAGTCCATAGCCACTTTGTGCCATCCTTGAAGGTGTTTTCTTGTCTGAAAGAATCCTTTTTGTTCAGCAAAGTGCAAAACAGGCCTTATCTTGTAGGTGCTCGTAGTCATGTATTGCTTCATGTTTTCCTCGATGGTGTGATATTGCCCGAGTAAATTCTGTTCTTCCTAACAAAGTGCAAAACGCACCTTACCTCACAGGTGTCCGTAGTAGTCCATAGCCACTTTTTGTGCCATTAAGTAGATGCAATTTTGGTAAATACGAGCCAAACTTTAGAACACACAGCTTAAAAGATTTCAATACATTCAGCTTACTAAGTAACAGGAACCAGACAGTATATTAAAAATCACCCGACCTTATAATTCTAAGTGATTCATACGCATGTACTCAAGCTGAATGCTTGATATGAAACTTAAATTGGGCCCATCCAGTGATCTGTGAGTGATAAAAGACTTTTGCCAAAGAGCCACACTTGCTTAGTGTGGAGGGGTTTCATTAGAAGGAGACATGTTGTTGAATTAGTCAGGCCCAAAGGAATCTCCAGGCCACTTTGAGAAGCTGAGAACAGAATCTGCTGTGAGACAGAGGGGCGTTTCTTCATTAACAGGGCCTCAGCATGGCGTGAGTCGTCGGACCTATCATCGATGAGGCTCCAGCGTGTGGACTGCCCATGATATTCATTTAGCGAATCCATGCTTGGAGCGTGGATTCGTGATTAGAGAATAGTTGCATATATAAGGAGACATGTTTCTGTAATAAATGGCCTTTGCATGATTCACATTGAATCGGAGTGCTGAGTCCTTTATCGCTCCAACAGCTTAGCAGAGAGAGCTCAAAACAGGCTCACCCAGGCTGTCATCCGTATGGAATAAAGTGGTTGGCTTAAAGTCAAATCACATACAGCGGGCAAGGTCTGCACAAGGCTCGTTGCGCCCACACCTTATTGGTGTTCAGTGTGTCGCTCTGCTTTCTCGCAGGTTTCTTAGAAGGAGTTGTTGGCCCAGCTACAGCTCAGGCCTTTAGCTCCTTTGGAGCCTGAACCAAACTGCTGCTGGTTTGGCTGAGTGAGTGCCTCTTTCACACAGGTGCATTCTTACTATAAATTCTCCATATCCATTAGAAATACCGGTAGACTAGTTTGGGCTTTTTGCCGGTGCTGGCTCAAGTAGCTGCAGAAGGTCCCAGCTTTCACTTGCTTCAGACGCATCATTCCGAGCACTGTTAGACTCCTGGAACTGGACTTCCGGTTGTATTTACTTTTTAATCTCTGTGACTTCTGCCAACTGTTATTGTTTCTCTCTGCTGTGTTTTCTTCTCTGGCACTACCGAAGGTTTCTCAGATTTGAATCTACTAACGAACATTCTACAGAGAGCATTTTCAATGTAACAGTGTCTGGCCCTGATGCTGATTATTTTTGTGCTGTGGAATATAGGAAGCAGAGTGCTGGTGGATAAAAATGCTACCAAGTAAAAAGTTGACGAGTTGATATTAGTCAATGTCAAATATCCTTTAATATTAGTTCGTTATAAGATAAGGCCTGATTTACAGTAGAACTGAAACAAGTCATTTAAAAGCCATGTTTATGGAAGCTAATAGCTCTGAACTTGTTCTGGTTTTCCTTAAAAATAGGGGACACCGTTTCAGTTTAGGCAGAACTGTAGGAGATCACGTATGGACGGCTACAAAGCTTGACGCTTGCTCATCTCCCCTCCATGCTCTCTCTGTACATACACACGTTGTCACTCCTCCAGGTTCATCTGTCGGTTTCCAGACAGGGTTGGAAAGTGATTGAAAAATAATACAGTTGTAGTGAACAACAAAAGAATGTGGTCTTTGCTATGCAGAAGATGCACAGTCCGTGAATGGAAGGAAGACTACTGGCCTAAATGCGACGTGGATGGATGCATGCATGGATGGATGGATGGATGGATGGATGGATGGATGGATGAATGGATGAATGAATGAGTTTGCCAGACAAACTGGAGGACATTTTAACAAACACGCAAGACATTCTCACAAGCCCAACTGCACATTTGGAAAGACTCTGTACAGATGAGATTACAAAGCAGCCAAACGGCATTGCCACTTCTGTGGGTTGACACGATTAGGAAAGGCTTGCTATGTCACTGTCGCACAGCGCTCGCCACCTGGGCACTGCGAAGGGCATCCCCAGTGGGGCAACACACAGACCTCCCTGATCCCACCAGAGCGGGGATATTTCTAAAGAAACAAGAGCTCCACTTGATGCAGAGCACCCCTGAGGAAAGGGCTGCTGCAGGGTATGGCCACTTTTGGCCAGGAGAACCGAAGCAGAGAGGCTTGTGCCTCTCCTCCTCCGTGGACCTGAGCCTCGTCCCATCTCCTGCCCCCATTCCTCTGCAGCCCACGGCGTGTGCAGCCCGTGCCTTGAGTCCCGTTGCCCAGGAACGCGACAAGACTGTGGCACTACCAGCCTGCAGGCTCTGTACCCAGTTTCAAGGCTTCTGGGTGGAGGAGATGGTAGGACCCAGCGGACACGTGAGGAAGCTTTGGGTGCAGCACCAGCAAAAGGGAGAGAAAGCAGCACAGGTGGGGACAGCAACACCAACTGCATTGTCAGTAATCCTGAGACTTTTTCTGCATATTTTGTGCCTTTCTGTTCTTTTATTGCATAGTAACGAGATGTAAGGGCCCAGGATCTCTTGGGGAGTAGCCTGAGCCCCAGCTGCCAGCCGGGCCATGGTTTAGCAGCCCTTGCAGCACCCTCCCATCATCACTGACGGTGGGGTGGCTTCTTGTGGGGCTGGGAGGGGTCCTAAGTGCAGCCGGCCTTCCTCTTGGGGCTCAGCCGTTCCTCACATTGGCTGCCCGGGCTGTAAGCGGAGGGCCCGAGCACAGCTTCCTCGGGATCCTCCTGCAGGTGTTCTCACTCTCCGTGGCTGGAAACGTGAGCACTGGCAGGGCTGCAGGGATGTCACACAAAGAGACGGCACAGGAGCAGGATCAGGGCTGCCGTCCATCTCTCCAGCAGCAGGGGTGTCCTCAAGGCCCAGCTGACGTCGGACCTCCCCGCTGCACCGGCGCACGATGGTGTCGATGAGCTGCTGGACGAAGCTCCCCGTGCGCCTGCCCAGGGAGGCCTGCAGCATCCGGGTCAGACTCTCCTCATCCAGGCCGAAGTAGCGCAGGCTGGAGATGACGAGTCTCTGCGCTCCTGCTGCCTCCTGGGCATCCTGATGCAGCCGGGGCAGCAGGGGCTGGAGGACGGCAGGGTGGTCATGGAAGATGGGCGCCCAGGTGGAGGCATCTCTTGTCTTCTGCTTGGCATTGGTGTTTCACTCCAGTCACCGAGCAGGCGGTCATGTCTCTTGAAGCCCAGCCCACCATCCAGGCCACGGCATGGCGTTGTGGTCCTGCAGCCACCCTCCCAGCGTCACTGATGGTGGGGTGGCTTCTTGCGGGGCTGGGAGGATTCCTCAGAGCTGCCGGCCCTCCTCTTCGGGGCTCGCCGGGGCCTCCCACGGGAGCGTAGGCTGCCCCGGCTGGAAGTGGAGGGCCCAGGCACAGCCTCCTCGGGGTCCTCCTGCAGCTCTTCTCGCTCCCCATGGGTTGGATGGGGAGGGTTGCTGCTGGGACCCCCCTGAAGAGCTGGGCTGGGGGCAGCAGACTCCTCGTGGGAGGCAGCAGGGCCCGGAGCAGGATCAGGGCTGCCGTCCCGCTCCCCAGCAGCAGGGGTGTCCTCCAGGCCCATCTGACGTCGGAACTCCCCGCTGCACAGGCGCATGACGGTGTTGATGAGCTGCTGGACAAAGCTCCTCGTGCGCCTGCCCAGGGAGGTCTGCAGCACTCGGACCAGAGAGTCTTGGATGAGGCCGAAGCGGCGCAGGCTGGACATGATGAGTCTCTCTGCTGCTGCTGCCTCCTGGGCATCCTCCAAGAGCTGCCCCAGCTCCTGGTGCAGCCAGGGCAGCAGGGGCTGGAGGACAGCGGGGCGGGCACGAAAGATGGACGCCCAGGTGGAGGCATGGAAGCCGCCCACGGGAGCCCTGGGCAGCGGCCCTGCAGCCGGTGGCCGGGCTGCTGCAGGCTGGTGATGCCCGTGGGCGGCTGGGTGTTCGGGAGCCCCTGCTGTCACGCGGACGACGACAGATCGTACACGTGGTGGGATGACCCGCTCCTCATAGTCGTCGTCCGCCCGCACCGAGTGCAAGATGGAGGTCACTCTCCTCTTGCAGAGGGGGCACTCGGGCTTGGTCTCAGCCCACCGCACGATGCACGGGTAGCAGAACTGGTGGAGGCACGGCAGGACGTAGCTGGCCTCCTCCCAGCTGTCCAGGCAGATTGGACAGCGGGTGTCCAGCTCCGCGGCCATGCTCTCCACGTGCGGCGGTGGGCTGTGGGGAGCTGGGGATGTCACGCTGCTCCCTCTCGCTGGCGCTGCAGCAGCGGGTGTCGCGCTAGAAAAGGAAGAGAGGCCACAGTCCATCGCTGGTCCTGACAGGATTGGAAGCAATGCCCACGCCCCTCAAGGAGAGCCTCCCGGCTCCCCAGGGTGAGCTTTCTCCTCTCAGCTCACCTCTGCTGCTGCGAACGCTCCGCCTGGGTGTCCCGGCTGCCTGAACGAGCCAGGGCCGGGAAAAAACCTCCGATGGCTCTGGGGTCGCGCACTGAGAGTTGCACTGAAGAACTCCCCGAACTCGACCTCAGCACCAGCAACCGCCTCGCAGAACACTCCAGCCTCGCGTCCTCGCTCAGCTGGCGTGCGGGCAAAAACCGACGGGGTCAGGCTCGGCGCCCGGATACAAGCAGTGAGGGGTGCGTGGTCACAATCCATCTCTCCGTGATGTCACCTTCCATCGCTCAGGGACATCACTGTCCTTCTCCTGGTGAAGTCACCGTGGGCCGTTGTCTCCCACAGTGCTCAAATGCATACGTGGTGTCACTGCAAGGCCACTGTTCGTTCCATGTGCCATCTCTTGCCTTCAGCTCAGCAACCGTGGTTCACTCCAGTCACCGACCCCCCGCCCATGTCTCCCCGGGGTCCCGTCAGGTCTCTACGGCCATGGCTGACGTCTCCAAGCACATGCAACCAGAGGGTTCACCCAACAACACCTCCTGCCTCCCTGGGAGGCTGCAGCACAACGTCCCACGGGCCTTCCCCACACCCCAGCACTGCTGGCCATCCCTCTGCACTCCCCTTCTTCCTCCCACAGAGGGTCACCGGCAGCACCTGGCTGACTCTCAGGGATCCTGTTCTACCCAGGGGGGATCAAAGCCCATGGCTGCCTCCTGCCCTGAGTGTCCATTTGCTGAAGGCGGCTGCACCACACACGCCCTGTGGAGAAATCGCAGGACACGCTTCCTTCTCCAGAAGGGTCTTCGTGTTCAGTTCCTCCCTTGTTTTGGACAGGGTTAGAAATGATGAATAAAGTTTTTTACAATGAGTACGGTAAAACGCTGGAACAGGTTGCCCAGGGAGGTGGTGGATTCCCCAGTGCTGGAGACCTCCAAGGCCAGGCTGGATGGGGCTCTCAGAAACCTCATCAAGTTTAAGATGTCCCTGCTCATTGCAGAGGTGTTAGACTAGGTGACCCAAACTATTCTATGTTTCTACGATTCTTTGAACTATATCAGTTGGAAGGGACCTGCAATGATCATTTAGTCCAACAGTCCAACCAGTTCAGGGCTGATCAAAGTCAAAAACATGTTATTAAGGGCATTGTCCAAATGCCTTTCAAATAGTGACAGGCTTGGGACCTCTCCCAGAAACCTCTTCCAGCATTTTATCACCTTCTTGGCAAAAAAAGTTTCTTAATGTCCAGTCTAAGCCTCTTTGGTGCAGATTTCAACCACTCCCATGTGTCCTGTCACTGGATACCAGGGAGAAGAGACCAGCATCTCCCCCTCCAAATCCCCTCCTTAGGAAGACGTACAGAGCAATGTTGTCACTCCTTTGCCTCTTTTTCTCCCAACTAGACAAACCCAATGTCCTCAGCTGCTCCTCCAGTATATAAGACATATAACTCTTTGGTTACCACAGCATTTTTAAAATGCTACTTTAGCAAGAAGGATGAGCTATGTAGGCTCATCAGACAAAACACTACCCATGTGTCCAGTTGTAATACATACACAAAATTATTAAACGTAGGGTGCATAACATTTTTAATTGAATCAATGTGTTTGCTTTAATTTTCAGAAGTACTGAAGGGCCAGATTTTATGGATATTTAATTTCTAAATCTATAGAGATTTTAGAAGTATTTATTTGTGTCCTCCAGCAGCTATAGTGAGCACCACTACACTGATGAAACGTTCATATCTGTTAATAACACTCTTCCAAAAGCAAGACTCAGGTGATTAAAGTCCTTTGGAGATACGTAGGTTACGGTATAATTATTCTCATGAATTATGGCTGAAGATAGTAAACAAAAGGTGGAGTTGAAGGGTGAGCTAGAAAATGAGGGAAGTATCTGTAGCAGTGACACAAAGATCAGAAAGAAGGGCCTGTCTCAATATCTATTTTCATTTATCATTTGAGTGTAGGAGTGCGCTGAGTCACTGAACTGGATGGAAGTGGTAATACTTCACAGAGGCATATAATTCCTTTATTGGATCTAGTTTTGTGTTCAGGCAATTATCATACCCCTGTTGAAACCCGAGGCGCTTCCTAAGGTACATACTTTCTTATTGATCAAAGGCATTTATTGCAACTCACTTGATAGCATTTTGAAAGTTTTCTTTAGGTTATGTAGCCACTGGTGGTTTTGCTAGTGGGGTACCGAAGAACAGTGTTTTTCTTTAGATCTGCAAAGGTTGCCATAGGACTGTAAAATGCAAATGATGATGTATGGCAACAAGAATATTGTTCCCAAGGTAATATCTATGCAGGATTGCTGTGAGACAAACTCATTTGCATTTAAATAGTAATTTTATCTGTTATTTGATCTATTAAAACTCTTTGGAATTTAGTTCTACGAACTGCAATTTAGTAAACTGCTTTGTTTCTTTGAAGATTGCCATGGCAGATGTAGTAATGCTGAAGAGCATTAATTTCTTACTATTTGTTATACAAGTTTGAGATGAGCAACAATTTTGAAATCTTCAGAAGACAGAGCAACTCCCATGAGCATCTTGTTGCCAACCAAAATTTTCAAGTCCAGTTGTATAAATCCAAGCTAACACAATTGTTACTTGCATTGGTTGCTGAATTCAAATCAGAACTGTTACAAATGCATTGCTAATGAGAAGCCTGTGCAAAAGTGTTTAGACGAACATGTCCATATCAGTCAGAACCATAGAATTAAAGGAAAATTTAGGTTTGAAGATTCCATGTAATTTAGCCTCTTGCTCATGTTGAAATTAGATCACGTGGGTCAAGACAGTCTCCTGGTCATCTATTCAGTGCTTAACCACCCTTATTGCAAAGGGTCAGAGGCAGGGGGTCCTGATATCTAGTCATAATTTCCTTTGTAGCAATTTCTGCCTCTTGCCTTACTGCTGTGTACCTCTGCGGAGTCTGGCTTAGTCTTCTCTAAAACCCACCACTGAAGCTGAAGACAGCAATTAGATCCTCTCAAACCTTCTTTTCTACAATGTGAATAAGCTCAGATCCTGCAGCCTGCCATACATTACATGCTTCATCCTTTTAACTATCTCTGTGGTCTTTTTCTGCATTTGCTCAAATTCGTCAATGTCTATCTAGTATGGGGGAGGAGGGGGCAAAACTGGATGAAACTCCAGTGAGTCTTATAAGAGAGGAGGATAATCGCATCCCTCAATCTGCTGGATACAGTTGCTAATGCAGCCCAATATGTGATTAGCTTTCATTGCCTCAAGGGCAGCTTTATGAACCATGTTTTTCTTGTGCACTGAGACTGCAAGGTGCTTTGGTGTAGAGCAGCTACCAGGCTGGTTATTTACCAGCCTGCACAGCGTTATTCTGCACCAGGTCCAGAACTTTCCATTTTTCTTCCTTGATTTCAATGAGGTTTCTCCTAGACCACTCCTTCAGCCTGCCAAGCTCCATCTGAGTACCAGTCCTGCTGTTCAGTGTCGCCTTGCAAAAGCCGAAGGAAATTGTATGTGATGGTCTTTCCTTCTCTGCAGGGTCAGTGATTTAATCTTAGAAGGTAAACAGGCTGGTCAGCCTGATTTGGCCATGGTAAATCCATGCTGTCTGTTACTAATCGCCTTCTTGTCCTCCATGTACCTCTAAATGTCTCCCATGGAGATTTACTCCATAATTCTCCAAGGGGCTATGGTGCAGCTGAGAGCTCTAGTGCTTTTTCTGGACTTTTCTGAAAATGAATGTAACTTTTGACTTTTTCCAGTCACTGTGAACCATCCATTCTAATCTCCAAAGCTTTTCAAAGATGATGGAGAGTGGCTTCATAATGGCATTGCGAGTTCTTCGGCTGAAACATTTTTTTTTTTTTGGCCATCACCTGTAGGCAGAATTGAAAGCTCTAAATTATGCATGAAAAAGTTGCACATTTATCTCATAGCACCTAAAGGAAGCAAGGTATGGAGATGAGAAGCAACAACATTGAAATGGGAAAAAGGTCATGATAGTTAAGGGATAGATTTCCAGTTTGGGTCTGGAGACCACTCAACTCTACCTCCTTCATCACCCCTTCCAGCAGCAGCCTAAGACAAGCTGTCCTCCACACACAATAGCTACTCCACTTTGTTCCTTGTGCAAATAACTAACTCAGAGTCAGGGAGAAGTTGGCGTCAGGACTTTTGCAACTAAATCCAGAGCTGAGTTGCAGTTTTCCATGCCAAGTGGCAGGGACAGGTTGGGATGGCCAAAAGAGGAACCTGGGAGGTAGATACAGCAGCAGCAGTTGCTGGGAAGGGACTGTCTCATCAGCAGTACTCCCTGCCTCTCACACCTTTGTTCAAGAGCAGCATCAGCACAACTTTCTGGGATGTGGAGCCACTGTCAGCAGCTGGAGAAATAAGGTGTGTTTAGGTGCTGAGACAGCTTTTTGCCATCAAACAGTTGTTTCCCATGCTTACATGGAAATGAGCAGGGCAAGGTCAAAATGGCTTGAATCAGAATGGTACATAGGAAGTCAGTCATAAGCTATCTTCATCAAACCGAAAAGGCTAAGAAAGAGTTTTCAAGGATTTTTGGAGAGGTTGAAACTGCTGTAGAAACTGCACAAGGCATTGCTAGGATTGTGTAATTCTAGAGGTAAACTGCATAGATTGAAGCTAATGCTGGGTTACCTTTATAATCATGGAGAAGTATAGCTACTTCTCAAGTACAACTATTTTATTTCAAAGGTTCCAAAAGTATTAATAGTCACATGAATCAGTTTTCATAGGTAACTGTTTTCAGTAGTCCGCATGACGTGAAGCAGGAACCATTTCCATATTTACACTTTCAAACGTAAAATTGTGTGATTTTTTTATTGATGAAAAAAGGCAGGATTTTTATTATGATCTTGATTAAATATTTGTAAGGGTATAGGTTCAGAACTGACTTAAGCTAAAGCTTTTTTTTATCAGCAGAGGGTGGGGACACTTGAACATTGCTGCCAGTCCAAGGGAATGCAGAAACTTTCTCTTTTGGTGGAAGCACACTCAGATCCAATTAGACAAGGTTTGCACCACATCATGAATACTATGTGTTGCATTTTTTGTAATTGTGTTTACTGATGTACCAATCAAATATATTTCATACTTCCTGAATAAAATTTCTGAATAGGCTTTTGGAATTCAGCGTGGAAAAGAGTAAAATTCGTAACTATGTTAGAGCTGTGCATGGAGTACTGTGGGCTTCCTCACCTAGCCTCAGATGCTCTGCATCACCTTCTTAGACACTTTCAGTCATAATTTTTTCAGATATACCAGTTATGATTCTCCACATGAAGTATGGAAAATGTGTAATCAAAATGATGGAACTTTCCCTAAGCTTTCTGTTTGTAATATTAAACAAATCTTGAATTAAATTATTATATTTTTGGAAGATCATATCCCACATTGAAATGAGCAATCTTAAGCACATAAGAAAGACATGAAGAGGAAATAAAAAAGCAAGAGATGCAATACAAAAGCTGTGTTAATTTTTAATAATCTCTTTGCACTTTAGAACTTAAATATCTGATTTTTCTCCTCAGAGCAGGGTGTCTTAAACAAACTGATGGGGACAAAAGCAAGAGCATCACAGTAGGTCATCAAAGTAGCTAGGCTTTTCTTTCATATTACCTGCAGTCTGGATTATCTGGTTGCTTTGTTCTTCTCTTTTGATTGAGCAAGGAACTGTGGGCAAGAGAGCCAATTTGTTTACAACATAATGCACAGCTTGAATATAAGCACAGTACTCAATATTGTAAAGAGAGACACAGCTCGCTTGAGGAATAGCAAAAAAATCTTACCAATCACTTGACTTTTTTTGTATTCTATTTTTTGTGTAGCTGTTGGACCATTGTCTTTTTTGAAAACATATAAAGTGTTGTATTTTTTCTGGGTTTTAACTTTAAGGTGAAACTTCCCACATGCTTTTATAGCAAAATCAGATACAATAAATACTTATCAATTCAAGACTATTTGGGTCACCTTTACTTCCAGAAATAATTTAAAAATACATCTTTACATCCAATTTTATAGAGAACCTAACAGTAGAGACACACTGTACTTTAGTCTGCCATAGTTCTAGAGAGAGGCAACCAGATAGTGTCAAGTCCTATTTGATCCTAACTACTATAACCACGATGACATCTATGTGGTTAAAAATATGGAAGCAACTGCACAGTCAACTAACAGTTTCTCTTCCTGTGATTTAACTGTGAAAATAAAAATACCATCTTTGTATATTTGGGTTGGAATGTACTTCTTCAGTCAAGCTGTGGTCATTGCAAAAATATGGTGGACTTTGTCTCAATCTTGAAAGGCTCAAAGGATTTTTAAGATACAAACTAAAGTAAACCAAAGTGCAGAAAGGCAGTAGACTTTTTCTCTCTTTGTAATATTTAATGAACTTGAAGTATTTTCATTTTAATGTTGTCATGGCTTAACCTCAGCCAGCAACTAAGCACCATGAAGCCCTTAGCTCTTCCTTGGTGGGCTAAGAATCAGAAGAGTAAAAGTGAGAAAACTCATGAGTTGGGATAAAGACAGTTTAATAGGTAAAGCAAAAGCCATGCATGCAAGTTAAGTAAAACAGATACATTCACTACTTCCTAGGGGCAGGTAGGTGTTCAGCCATCTCCAGGAAAGCTGAGGTTCATCTTATGTAACAGTTACCTGAGAAGACAAACGCTGTAACTCTGAACGTACCCCCCTTCCTTCTTCCCTCAGCTTTTATTGTGAAGCATGATGTCATATGCTATGGAATATCCCTTTGGTCAGTTGGCATCATCTGTCCCAGCTGTGTCCCCTCCCAGTTTCTTGTACAGCCCCAGCCTACTCAATGGTGGGGTGGTGTGAGGACCAGAAAACGCTGTGACTGTGTAAGCACTGCTGAGCAGTAACTGAAACATTCCTGTATTATCATCACAAATACAAAAGACAGCCCTGTAATAGCTACTGTGAAGAAAATTAACCCTATCCCAGCCAAAACCCGCATAAATATGTAGTGATGCAATTCCTACTTTTCAGTTCTACATCCTCACCACTGAAAGCCAATATGTAGTTTAATTTGTAAGGAAGACTTCTGGTAATTTTATTTTCTCAGTCCAAGTCTGTGAATTGGGAAATGACAATAAACCTTGAAAATCTCAAGAAAGCTGTTCTACTGAAGGAAAGGACAGCTTGCAGTCAGTTTGGTCTCTGTTGGATTCCTGGATTTTGTGTGCTGTCCCATTTAAATTTTCATGCCTGTATCATTCTTTTTAATCAAGTTCAAGAACAGCTGTAGCGAATTAGACCAAAGCATCCTGGTCTCCACCAGGGGTAAGTTCTTAGTGTAAGAAGTGTGGAAGCACAGACTGGTCTTTCTCTTACCATGTCTCCTGGCTTTCCACAGTCAGTGGGTTAGGAACTCACCAAGCTAGAGGTTACATGAGTAGGTATAGGTGTTCTATATTGGTCCAATACCTTTGGCTTCCTCAATAAGCTGCAAGGGTGAATTCCATCAGCTGACTCAGAGTAGCTAAAATATATATCTCTAGCCTGTTTGAAACATTCTGATAACTTCAGATAAAAGCTGTATTTGTTTCTTCTGTTTTAATAAATATTCCCCAATAACACAAACAATTTTAACTGATCTCTCTTGTCCCAGTGATGTCTTGTTAACCACCATGTGATTAAGATTTGAGTTAAGGTCTTAATAAATCTGCTTATTATGGAGCTCAGTTCTTATTCATGTTATCTCACCTAGCAGATAATCATGTAATATCCTGTAGCACGGGCTATGCTGTTGCAAAGGGATGATGCGTATCTGCAGCTATTATCCAGGTGGCTGCACATGTTTTAGTTATTCATGCCCTTTCCATTTTTCAAACTCCTTTTAATTTTCAAAGCAAATTCTTGATATTTTTCTTCCAGTTTAACACTGGTCACCCTGTTTCCGTGTCTCTGGTATTGTTTTGCATTTCCCGGGTCAACTGACTGTTTAAAGTTCTCTGTGTCCTGCCCTACTGTGTTCTGCCATGCCTAGCCCTGGTGGTTCTACTATATTCAAGAATCTACACAAATCCCACTCCCTTTGTTTGTATGGCTACAGTGTAGACCATTGGCCAGTCTCTCTTAACACTTTCTTCTGATTTTCTTAGTTGGGTGGCTCTCAAATAATATGTTCACTTGGTCCATTTTCTTGCACTCAGAGCTGTAAAATTCTCTATTTCACAAATACATGGAAAAAAATTCTTCGAGAATATTAAGCTCTTTTTCCTTTATTGCCTTAGATTGCATAATGCGGTTTTGGAAAAACACACCTAAAAACAACCTGAGTTGTGGTTAATTATGACCTCTCTATTTATTTTTATGTGGGCGAATTTGTTTTCTTTTTGGCATTTGCTTGCAGACTAGTTTTTATGTTGCATAGGCAGAGAAAGGAAGTAGGTCCACCCCAAAAAATATTTCTGAAAGTTCAATGCATGACTCATATTAAGTTGCATGCATTCAGAAATATGGGACAAAGAAAGAAAATGCTAAGCATGATAAAATGGAGCAGTTAAAAATGTGAATGTAGGCCAACTTGTACCATGCAGAAGAGGAAAAAAGTTAAAATATAGGGAATTGATAGAGTAGTAGCAATACAAAGAATGTTTAAACGTTACCTATAAAACTTATGCACTCAGTAAGGTGGTACCTGCTGCTGTTTTTATGAATAGTGAACAGCCCTTAAACATTCACACATGCAGACCTCTTTCTGTGAAGGCAGCAGAATCATTCATAGAATGTCCTGAGTTGGAAGGGACCTACAATGATCACGAAGTCCAACTCATGTCCCTGCACAGGACAACCCCAAAATTCACACTATATGTCTGAGGCCATTTTCCAGCCCTGCATTTGGGTTATCTAAATTCAATTCCACAAGCACCTCTGATTCAGCATTTAGCCAGACCCTAGGCATGTAAATCCAATCATGCAGTCAAAAACTCTGACTAACCAACTGGACATTTAAGATGCCAAGACTTCAGTTCTTATACTAATAATATATATTTTTATATAAAACATATATTTTGCATATATTATACTAATATATTATGGCAACTAGAATTCTACTGTCACTTGTCCCAAGAACTGCTGGTAAGGTGGCAGGATTGAGAAGCACAGTGTCCATTCTGTGCAAAATCACAGAGTCAGAGAATGCCCTGAGTTGGAAGGGACTCACAAGGATCATCAAGTCCAACTCCTATCCCTGCGTAGGAAAACCTCAAAATTCAAACCATGTGTCTGAGGGCGTTGTTCAATTGCTTCTGAATACAGTCAGGCTTGGGGCCATGACACCTCCCTGGGGAGCCTGTTCCTGTGCTCCACCACCTTCTGGGGGAAGAACCTTTTCCTAATGTCCAACCTAAACCTGAACCTCCATTGGCACATCTTCTTGCCATTCCCTTGGGTTCGGTCATTGGTCACCAGAGAGAAGAGATCAGCACCTGTCCCTTCTCTTCCACTTGTGAGGAAACTGTAGACCGCGAAGAGGTCTCCCTTCAGTCTCCTCTTCTCCAGACCAAACAAACCAAGTGACTTTAGCTGCTCCTCATACAGCTTCCTCTCCAAACCCTTCACCAGCTTCATAGCCCTCTTCTGGACACTCTCCAGTGAGGCTGCACCAGTGCAGAGCAGAGCGGGACAATCAACTCCCTGCCCGGCTAGCAATGCTGTGCTTGATGACACCCAGGACATGGGTGGCCCTCTTGGCTGCCAGGACACACTGTTGGCTCATGTTCAACTTGCCATCAACCAGAACCCCCCAGAACCTGCAGATCTTCTTTCCAGTATCTCCTCTCCAGTCTGTATGTACATCCAGGGTTGCTGTGTCCCAGGTGCCAAATACAGCACTTGCCTTTGTTGAACTTCATGTACTTGGTGATTGCCCAGCTCTTCAGTTTGTCCAGATGCCTCTGCAGGGCCTCTCTGCTCTCAAGAATGTCAACAGCTCCTCCCAGTTCTGTGTCATTGACAAACTTACTTATTATTTCCTCAAATCCTGTGTCCAAGTCATTTATAAAGACATTGCAGAGTGCTGGTCCTAAGATGGATCCCTGCAGAACCCCGATAGTGACTGGTCACCAGCCCAACATAACACCACTTACCAGAACCCTTTGAGCAGGACCTGTCAGCCTGTTGCTCACCCACTGTATTGTGTGTTTATCCAACTGTGTGCTGGACATCTTGTCCAGGACGATACTGTGAGAGACAGTATCAAAGGCTTTACTGAAATCCAAAAATATCACATTGACAGGCTTGCCTTGCTCAACTAGGTGGGTAACCTTGCCATAATTAAGATCATAGAATTACAGAATCAGTGGGTGGGCTAAGGCTATGAACTGTACCACTTTGAAGGGCACAACTACTATAAACCCCAAAATCAAATAAAAAACACTTGCATCACACCTCAGAGACAATGTAGGTGATGATAACAAGCAAATTGTGTTGTTCCTTGTGTTAAATTCCATCTCTTCCTATGTGGTTTCCCGAGCACCTTCAACAACCTCTTTTCAGGATAGTACCTGAAACGTATTTAGAAATGAGCAGGGATCCCCATTATCTTGTTAAACAGTGCTTACATTTTATATAAAGTAGGAATATTTTCTTCAGAACTGGTGGACGTGCACATGCTGAGCACCACTAAGCCTGTAATTAGGCTCCTCCAGGGCTCAATTGTGACAGCCTTGGAGGGATATGGGATAATGGACATGGGATAAATTCCTTGTCTAGGTTCCTATGGCTTTTAATAATCGGGATTTGGGGCTTTTGTGTCCTGTCCTTAGCTTCTGTTAGGCCATCCAGTTTATAATGTATACTCTGTGCCCATGCAGCAGGAGCTGTTAATGCGGAAGGCAGGTTCTGACTGCAGAGGAGGATCATGGGGGTTTTCCATCTTGGAAGGCAGAGTTCTGTGTTGCTTGGAACAGTGACTACTGTAAACACCAGGCTCTCCTCCTAGGTACCTCACAATTGTGCAATGTTTTAGTGCCATACCTGTGTTTCAATGCAGAGTCTTTGTGCTTAGTAAGTACAATAGCAAATAAGCGCTTTAGCTGCTGGTCACTTCTGCCCCAAGAAGACCGGCCACCAGATCTCAGATGTGCTGAAGAACTTTCTGTGAGGCAGTTTGTAAAACAGACTCACAAATATTTTATATATAGATCTGGGGCTAGATACAAAAAGATTAACTGTTACAATACTTGGCTTTTCTACAGTTAACTTGGATCCAAATGTCCAGTGTAATGGAGATCCATGCAAACGCTCTGCATACATCTTTGTTCAGCTTTTTTCATATGTTATAATTAGACAGGTATCACTTTGCCATCTGCATTAAGGATGTGGAGTTCAGAATCTTCTCCTGAAGACAGAAGTTTAAATTCCCTCTCTTCCCAATAGAACAGGGATCACTCTCTTCAAATGTGTAGAGTGTTGGTTTCCCCTCTACTGAAGGTTTAGAGACCCTCCAAAAGCTTCTGGAGAAATGGCCAGATTAAATTCCATTTTCCCAATGACCAAAACAAGCTACTGGAATGTAAGGGCTTTCCTGTTGTATGCCTACTGATGTCCAGGATTTGCTGCATAAATCAAAATTTTCTACTTATCTTTTAGAGGGATGCTAACCCTTCATCTGAATCATCTGACCTTATCATCCAGATCTGAGAGGAACAAAATGTGGGCCAGCTGAAGGCTGCCCAGCTACTGAAGTAGTAGACCAGCATTTCCAGTACAGGCATTCATGTGTTTTTCTGGTGAAATAATAAATTAAAAAGGCTGGTGGCAGTCTAATGAGAGTGCTGAGTCTGGGTCCTCATGTTGTTGTTCGCTACACGAGTTGTGTGGGAAAGCCCATCTCCTGATGACGGTGCTGCATGTGCTGCGTGGATAAGCAGGACTATTAATCTGTTTTGACAGGAAGAGGTATGAGTGATATGAGATTTAGCTTTTTCAAACACTTACATGAGTGTGCTATTTTAAAACAATTTCTATTGGGAGTATAATTGGGTTCACGAATTGAATTTTCAGCTAGCACAGACAGGCAGCAGATGTTACTACTAATATCTGTTCTCTAGAAAAACCCATCTGAAGAGTGACCTGTTATTACCAAGTCAAGATTGCTGAAGAAATCTGCATTTACATCAGGTAGGAAAATGCTGCTTTCAGCTCATTTTTTTTCAGAACTGTGGAAAAGACAACACAGGAAAACAACTCAAACAGGTTTTCTTTTTCCTTCTGATTTGAAGTTAATTATTCCTGCAGGTGTTGTGATATTTATGTCCTTTTTATTGTCACCTAGAATAGTACAGTAAAAAATGGTGTTTATGGATGGAAGACATCTTCTTTTCCACTGTGGTACTGTGCAAGAAGTGCTGACAAGCCGTTGTCAGCATTCGAGTAAAATAAGAAAATAATTTTTAAAAAGTATTGATGTTGTTTGCTGCCCAGTGGCATTCATAGACTGTGTTATGCAGTACAGATTTCCCTTTCCCTGCCTGCAGAAATGGTCTCTCCAGAGCTCCTTGCATTATCATTCAGTCTTATTAACTGAGACAGTTCTTGTGTTGTTAGCCTGTGTGCTAATGTTGACGTATAGTGTTGCTGTTCTACATTTTCATTTGAAAGGTTGTCAGAAGAGTAAAAGACGATTAGTGTATTGATTGCGCTGCTACTTTCTTAATCATGTTCTGAAATTAGTTTCAAGTGTTCTGGTGTCTTTTTATTTCCAAATTTTTGTGTTGTTTTTGTCCTTAAATGTTAATCTGTGTGCTTTACTTATATATACTTCTCTGTTGGGCCAGATGCATTTCTCATTTATGTATGCATAAATCATAAGAAACCTTTTTATGTATAGGAAATCCCTTTATATTTGTCAGCATAGCTGAAACTGAAATCTGAACCAGGGATGTCACTGATGTATGCACAATAGTATAGATGAAATCATATGTCAGTTTATTTGGCCACAATTCTGCACACCTATGACAATAGCTTTTTGTCCCATTAGGAGTAACTCGAGCTAAGGATAGGAAGGCAAGAACCTCTTGCCTTCCAAGTGTAATACATTCAAGGAGATGTTAGGGTGACTGCCTAAAGAAATGAAGAGAATTAACCAAAAGTCATTGAGAATTTTTCTTTTGAATCTCAGAGCCTATAAATACCTTTATTATTGTGTTAAACTGTCATCATCAGTGCTTCACTTTTGCCCCTTTACTTTCAAATTACTTGCTCCACACAACTACCATTTCTTTCTCCTGTGTTACTAGCACAAGTAAACCTGTTTCAGTACAAAGTGATGAGCATACTCTGTCTGGGCAGAGAGAAAGCGCAAAAATACTGGAATTTGAGACTTAATTTTGAATGGCAAATTCTCCTGCAATTTTCCCTTCAGCCCCCTGACATGATGAAATATTTCCATACTGTTAACTGGAGATCATATATGAAAAATAGAGATTGGTATCGGTTTTAGTTTTGTGTGTAATTTTTCTTTCTCAGGTACGTGTGAATGCAACACTTCCATTAAAAAGACTGGTATCTTCTAATGTTTGTATTTGGCTAATATAGGTATTAAAGAAATTAGGATATGCTACTATGGGCCTTATCCTGCACCTCTGTTCATAGGAGTGAGATTTTGTACTTAGTTCGTGTTGAGTTATAGAATCATAGAGTGACAGAATTTTTTTTTTTTTTGGAAGGGACTCTCAAGATCATCAAGTCCAAGCATAACCTGACTCTAGCACTAGACCATGTCCCTAAGAACCTCATCTATAAGTCTTTAAAACACTTCCAAGGATGGTGACTCCACCGCTTCTCTGGGCAGCCTGTTCCAATGCTTCACAACCTTTTCCATGACAAAACATTTCCTAATACCCAGCCTAAACCTTCCCTGGCACATCCTGAGGCCATTTCCTCTTGTCCTATCACTTGCTACTTGGCAGAAGAGACCAAGCCCCTCCATGCTACAACCTCCTTTCACGTAGTTGCAGACAGCGATAAGGTCTCCCCTCAGTCTTGTTTTCTCCAGGCTAAACAGCCCCAGCGCCCTCAGCCGCTCCTTATCAGACAGTGCAGTTCTGGGTAGATTACGGCATCTTTCTGAATTGGAGGCAGACATTCTTTTTGCTAGCAAGTTACTTTCTAACTGTAACACAAAAATAGCTTAGGAAATAATTTAAAAAGTAGACTATTTGGTAAATACTGACCACATTTGTTAGGACATTTATTAAAACATTTTATTTCCTTGCATGCAAGTAGGTATCATTGTATCTCCAATGATAAGCTTTGACGAAATGAAAAGTCAATAATATTTTTTGTGTTCTTAGTAGAAAGATATTAACCAAGAACTGAAAATAAAACATGAGAGAATACAATGAAGGGGGAAAAAACCAATCATGAATATCCAGTAAATTCTAATCTTTTCTTTCAACGCTGATGAGTAGACCCTGATTAATACTGTGTGAAGAATGACTCCGCAGCTGCACACCTAGTAAAGTAAGCTTTTTTGTGCATTTAAGGTCTTTGAATAATGTGCCTTTATTTTATGAGGCACGTAGAGTGCCTTCTCTGAAAAAAGCTAGAATACAGTCAGTGGGAATTCAGCATCAATAACTCATATCTAACATCCTTCCTTAATGTAAACACTTCTCTTGGTTTACAATAACTGTAAGAAGCTGGTGAGATACTTTACATAATCAAAAAATCAAAACAGGAAGTGTTTGTCATATCTAATCACATCATTGTTGAAAACAAAGATGGGTTTTACTGTTCTTCACAGAAAGTTGATTTTTCTTTAGAGGAACAGACAGAAGGCTTTAAGGAGACACCAGACAAGGAGACATCACTGATTTTGCTTTGAAGAAAGAAAAAAAAAAAAAGAGAGAGAGAGGGAAAAAGGAAGAAGCTGTGTTTGAAATGCAAGTTAAATTAAGAACATCTGAGAGAGCTTTTCCCTGTGCTGTGGTTTTCTCTTTTTAGGGAACAGGACTTCCACAGAGATGATTGCCATCAGTTTCTCTTTCCAGCAGGAATAAACAATACTGAAAAATGTGATAGAGTTAAGTTCAAGAGCAGTAACTATGCTGCTTGTATTTTTTTACCCTAACAAGTAAAGATATAGACAAAAGAGCTGAAGACCTTGTCTTAGCACTGACGAGGGATGAATGGAAATTTTCCTATGGACATTAGGAGAAACCTGTTATGTCTAATTCTACAACAGAGCACAGCACAGAAGCAGAGCATGAAAATGCTCTGCATTCCAAGTTAATGGCTCTAATCTTTACTGGATAAATAATCAAGAGCTTATTCCCTTGTATTTTGTTTACATTTCCTTGTGAATTTTTTTCTAATTCTTCTTTGAATGAAAAGAGGGAGTGGAAACAAGTGTCTCAGGGTGCACTTCCATTGATTGCTGAGTACTAAAGTTAAACCATGGGGATACAATTATTTACCTTAGGATGTCATGAAAAAAATTCTTCTCTTATCACAGTTAAACACATAAGTTTTGTAAGCTAAACCTCATGTAAACAGTTTGTTCAGTGTCAAGTCTGGCTTTGTCAGTGAAGAGTGTTTTCAGTTAACCAGGTGCAAAAATATACACAAATATGCTTTGTATTTAAGTCAAAGTCTAAAAATCTCAGGTAAAAACTGACAGGTGAGCAGTGTCGAGGTTTGATTGCAGGGTGACAAAAAAACCGTGACAGATACATTGTTAACCCTCTCTACCCCCACTTCCTTCGTCAGCCCTTCCTTCTCCCCACTTCCCACTAAGGACAGGTGATCAGGAGGGAAAGAAGGACAGAGAGAAGAGAGTTGGAAAATTAAAAATGTTTTACTAATGCTACTAATAAAAATAGAGAAAAATAGTACAAAATATACAAAACCAATCTTGAAAGTCCTGGCAACTGCTCCAGCAGAATGAAGGGCCAGCACCCGAAGTCTTGGACTGGACTCTGCAGACAATCAGAACTGGATTCAGTCTCTCACTAGGCCTCAGTTCGCAGGGACAACTAGCAAGGTCCTCTCCTAATGTCAGCCATAAGGAAAAGGGATGAGATCCTCATGATCTCCCACTTTATTTGAAGTATGACGTGAATGGGATGGAATACTCGAGTTGGTCAGTTTCTGGTCACCTGTTTCTCATTGCCTCTTTCATGAGATGTACATCCATCCTTATCAGTGACCTTGCATTCCATTGCTATGTGTACCAAAACATTTATCTAGCTTTTCTGGAAAATGCAGCTAGTATGAAGAATTTAGCTGACAAGCAAATTCACTAGAAGAGACACTTGTTTTTAACAAAACGAGGACAAGCAGCTACTGAAGAATTAGATTAAAGTACTAACAGGAACTGCTAATAGCAGGAAACAAAACTATTTTTGTCCACATGCCTGAAGATGCAATGTTGTGTTGACTGCCACAGCCTTTCAGAGGAAGGATTCAGAGAGCTCTCGACAACCTGTTAATTAGTCCATGTTTCTGGAAGACAAAGATGAGTTGAGGTTGTACCAGGCAGTATTCCATTTAAATGCCTTTCACCATACACAGCTCCTAGACAAATAAGAATGACATTTTTCTATGTAGAGATTGATTAGGTGTGCTTTGAAAACCTGTACAAATATAATCCTCAGCAAGGAGGAGAAACAAAGTACCTGCTTGATATTTTCAAAGTAGTGGAAGGCATCAGGCTGCCTAGTATCATCAAAACTGACAAAGAATTGTATAACAGTAATATCCTTCATATCCTAACAATTATTAATCTTGGAAATTTAAGCATTAAAGATTGCAGGACATCATAGAATCACAGACTGATTTGAGTTGGAAGGGACCTTAAAAATCATTTAGTTCCAACATCTCCTGCCATGGGCAGGGACACCTTCCACTAGTCCAGATTGGTCAAAGCCCCATCCAGCCTGGCCTTGAACACTTAGAGGGATGGGGCATCCACAACTGCTCTGGGCAACCTGTTCCCGTGCCTCATTACCCTCATGGTGAAGAATTTCTACCTTATACCTATTCTAAATCATCATGTGTATGTGGCAGAAACACAGGACTTCGATTTCTTAGTGATTTTTTTTCTTTTTTTCTTTTTTTTTAATTTAAGTACCTACAGTGATGGCAAATAATTTTAATGATTTCATTAATCCAGCCATCAGTTCATTGTTTCTTTGTTCCTTTATGCCAATTCAAACATCACATTTGCTATTTCCAGTTACTGCTGCCATCCATTCCCAAAGATGATAAAGACACACTTTTAGACTGCTGCCTTTCTATTGCGTATGTAGTCATCGGGTCTGATTCAGCAACTATCTTCTTTATTACACTCATTTCAATAGTGAAGTCACGTTTCAAGAGTGAACTGTAGTGTTTCAGGACATTGCTTCAATTTTTTAGAATAGAACCATCCCCAGTGTTTAGGAGACATCCTCACAGAGTTACAGAATGTTAGGGGTTGGAAGAGACCTCAAAAGATCATCTAGTCCAATCCTCCTGCTGGAGCAGGAACACCTACATGAGGTTACACAGGAATGTGTCCAGGCAGGTTTTGAATGTCTCCAGAGAAGGAGACTCCATAACCCCTCTAGGCAACTTGTTCCAGTCTTCTGTTACCCTCACTGAGAAGAAGTTTCCTCTCAAAGTTAAATGGAGACTCCTGTGTTTCAGTTTATACCCATTGCCTCTTGTCCTGTCATTGGTTGTCACTGAGACGAGCCTGGCTCCATCCTCGTGACACTCGCCCTTTACATATTTATAAACATTAATGAGGTCACCCCTCAGTCTTCTCTTTTCCAAGCTAAAGAGACCCAGCTCCCTCAGCCTTTCCTCATAAGGGAGATTCTCCACTTCTTTAATAATCTTCGTTGCCCTGTGCTGGACTCCCTCCAGCAGTTTCCTGTCCTTCTTGAACTGAGGGGCCCAGAACTGGACACAATATTCCAGGTGTGGTCTCACCATGGCAGAGTAGAGGGGAAGAAGAACCTCTCTCGACCTACTAACCACCCCCCTTCTAATACACCCAAGGATGCCATTGGCCTTCCTGGCCACAAGGGCACAGTGCTGGCTCATGGTCATCCTGCTATCCACCAGGACACCCAGTTCCCTTTCCCCTACACTGCTCTCTAACAGGTCATTCCCCACTTATACTGGAACCTGGGGTTGTTCCTGCCCAGATGTAAGACTCTATACTTGCCCTTGTTATATTTAATCAAATTTCTCCCCACCCAACTCTCCAGCCTGTCCAGGCCTCTCTGGATGGCAGCACAGCCTTCTGGCGTGTCAGCCACTTCCCCAGCTTGGTGTCATCAGCAAACTTGCTGACAGTGCGCTCTATTCCCTCATCCAAGTCGTTGATGAATATATTGAATAGTACTGGTCCCAGTACCGACCTCTGAGGCACTCCACTAGATACAGACCTCCAACTAGACTCTGCCCATTGACCATGACTCTCTGGCTTCTTCAGCCAGTTCGCAGTCCACCTCACTATCTGATCGTCCAGTCCACACTTCCTCAGTTTAGCAGTGAAGATACTGTGGGAGGCTGTGTCAAATGCTTTACTGAAATCGAGGTAGACCACATGCACTGCTTTACCATCATCCAGCCGCTTCGTTATGTCCTCATAAAAGGCTATGAGGTTGGTCAAGCATGACTTCCCCTTGGTGAAGCCATGTTGACTGTCCTTAATGACCCTCTTATCCTTGATATGTTTTGAGATGGCACCAAGGATAAATTGTTCCATCACCTTTCCAGGGATGGAGGTGAGGCTGACCAGTCTATAGTGACCCAGGTCCTCCTTCTTGCCCTTTTTGAAGACTGGAGTGACATTTGGTTTTCTCCAGTCCTCAGGCACCTATTCCATTTCCCAAGACTTGGCAAAGATGATGGAGAGTGGTCCAGTGATGACCTCAGCCAGTTACCTCAGCACCCGCAGGTGCATCGCATCTGGACCCATGGATTTATGAATGTCCAGATTGCTTAATTTCTCCCTAACCCAGTCCTCATCAATCAAGGCAGATTCTTCCATTGTCCTGCCTTCCTCTAGGGCCTCAGGGATACAAGACTCCTCCGGACAGCCTCTGGCAGAGTAGGCAGAGACAAAGAAGGCGTTCAGTAACTTTGCCTTCTCTGTATCTTCTGTCACCAGGGCACCCACCTTGTTCATCAGTGGGCCTGCATTGCCTCTGGTGTTAGTTTTATCTGCCATGTATTTAAAGAAACTCTCTTGTCCTTGACTCATCTTGCAAGGTTTAATTCTAAGGAGGCCTTAGCTTTCCTAGTTGTCTCCCTACATCCTCTGACAACAGCCTTATATTTTTCCCAAGTGGCCAGCCCCTCCTTCCATGATCTGTTATCTCTCCTCTTCCACTTGAGCTTGCCCAACAGTTTCCTGTTTAACCAAGCAGGTCTCCTGGCTCCCTTCCTTGACTTCCTTGTCAGGATGTTCTGATCTTGAGCTTGGATAGCAATTACTCTCCTGTGCACTGCTGAATGTATGGGTATTGCCAGCAATTGCTGCTCTAGGATCTGCACAAGGCAGATGTGCTTCTGCTCCAGCTGTGGTGCGTAGACTTGCATTCTTGAAACTGTTTGGGCTGAATATGGAACAGGGATACTGAATGTTGTGTCACTAACTTTTTGCCTTCTCTTTCTTGTCACTTAATGGGCTCAGTAGTATGCTGCAATATGGTAACCTGTCTTCCTTGTATTATATTGTGTTATATTACTGCCTGGGTACCATTTATTCATTCTAACTTCAAAATAGGCATGTTTTGATCATAAAAAATTGGAACTCATGGGCATTCATGGCATTCACAGTTACGCTTTTGAGTAAATGATCTATCAATTCCTTTGTCAGATCAGGATGTTTGTCAGTGGTTCAAACATATCTGTAATATTTCTAAAGGAGGCACTGTGATCTTCTGCCCAGGGTTTGGGTCTGGAAAGAGACCTGGGCTCCCTCTTAATGTTTTCCCACACAACTTTTGTCAGGTTATTTAAATGTTTGCTTTCATATCTCTCAAACCTTTACATGATGATGATAATCATGTCACAAATCTTTGCAAAGTACTTTGAGGCAAAAACACCACATAAATGGTATGCAGGCTCTTCCAGGTGCTGCCTCACTCATTTTTTCTTCTCATTTGTCTTATTTACTCACTTTCTGATATCATTGTCACTGGAAATCTGCTTACATTGCCAAAATTGTTTAGTAAGGATGACTAGGGGCTAAAAGTTACGTGGAATGCCACAAGAAGGCATTTCAACTAAATTACTCTCTCCCATAAAAAGAGCATAGTGATAGGTTTTAAGAGCAGAGGCCAAATCTTATAATAGATTGGCCTGACCTGCTGTAAAACAAGGGCTTATAAATCAAAAATTTGTTTATCACAAGCACATGTATCAAACCAGTGATTTAAACTAAATTGTTCAACCAACAAAGAATCCACCATGCACACAGGTTGATTGTTACTGCACTTGAAAATAATCATGTCTTCCAGTGTCAACTTCTAATTGTCGAATTCTGTTATGTCTTTTGTGCTTGAAGAAAGAAATATCTGCTATGAGAACTCTCCTTATGTATATACTTACAGACCACTTCATCTTGTCCAGGTAGGATTAAGGAATGGATCTCAGGATCTTTCTTAGACTTATTTTCTGAACAATTTCCAGTTCAACATCTCTATTTCAGTTGTGGAACATAAACTGATTGCAGTCTTGTGGCAAAAGACCTGTTATTGAACCTATTCATACACAGCTAACAGACACACACAGATGTGACTATTGCACTGTTGTTGCATGATTTCTGGGGTAACTGGCAAGTGTACATACTGACATGTATAAGCAGTGTCACCTGTCAGTGTCTATGGCCCACAGAGGCATCCATGTTAAGAGACAGAGATACAAGGAAGGGCAGGTCCTGAAAGCTCACTACCCGAAATACATCCTTATTTCTCCTAACCAGTGCAATGCCAACCATGCTATACTGTTCAGTGAGATAAATGTTAAATGTATTGGATGCTGTTTTCAAATCATTAGTATGCAGAAAGGCTATAGGACAAATCAAATTTATTTCCTAACCAAATTATATTGTATGAAGAAAAACACAATCATTTCTATCTCAAGCACAAATGTATTAATGCTAATGAAAGCTCCAGGGCAGCTTTTAGCAATTTCATTACACACTACCTTGGAACACGGTAGTTCAATTAATCTCTGCAGTGCCATATTGCATTCTTAACTTCTTTTCAAACACATTTCATTGAAGGAATTGTGTTTGATCTGCACACTTGAGGTAGTTTAAACAGAAGTAGAACATGATACGACTTCAAATGGCTAGAAGCAAACGGGCTTTATTTAAAATGCCAGCTTTCTATTCCTCTTTTAATACATTTCTATCAAAGATTCCTCTGGTAAGTATGAATATACCTAAAAGATCATTAATGTCTCCAAATGTGGTAACTTTATACTTTCCATTACAGTGGTCCACTCTGTATCAAGAAATATTTTGCCTTAATCAACCTTGCATAGAAAACAAAACTCGTGGAAGCAGCACATATGCAGCATTTGAGGATGGCACAAAAGAAGAAAATGTCTTAAAAGTGACAATAGAATTTTTTAAGTCATGATTCTGACAAAGAAACATGGGGTTCATCATATCCTATATATACGTGTCCCATTAAATGCCATTCTTAACCAAGAATTCCCAGTCTTGTAGTCCCTTTATTCTTGCTCTTTAGGGCTTTGCTTTTGTTTTCTCTGCTATAATAGCTAGGTTCTAATCTACGTTGCTGTCTCCTCTGATTCTGCAACCATTTTGTTTCTTTTTTGGAAGTTAAATAACATATTAACTAATTTCATAATCTAACATTTTGAAAGTGTGCTTAAAAATTACAGTTGACCAGAGAGCGATGATTGTACTCTGAGGGATCCTTGCTGAGTGCTTTTATATTATACTAAGGCAGAAATTTTATGAATGTCATCATCACTTACAGTTTTGGTAGAGCCTTTGGGAAAACAAACTTACACCTGTAATCTGGAGTACCTCTACTCAGAATAACTTTTCTCTGGTAAAATTGTGAATATTCTCAATCATCTTTTGCAGTTTGGTAGGGCTTGCTCCCTTGTATTTACCAGCAGTTTCCTGGTTCTATTATTATAGCTGGAGAAAATAAAAAATTTCAACTGGTCACACTATAAACTTAAACACTTTCAGGTTTTCTAGATATTGTAGATTTGTCCTAGCCATTTCTTTTTCATAAAATCAGAGAAACATAGAATGCTTTGGGCTGGAAAGGATCTTCAACAGTTATCAGTCCAACCCCCTATAATCAGGAGAGGCATCTTCAACCAGATCAGGTCACTCAGAGCCCCATTCAGCCTGGTCTTGAATGTCTCCAGGGATGGGACATCTACCACCTCTCTGGGCAACATACCAATGTTTCACCACCCTCATCATAAAAGATTTCTTCCTTATATCTAGTCTAGATCTACTAAAGGCTAAAAACATTACCCCTTGTCATATCACAACGGGTACTACTAAAAAGTCTGTCCTCATCTTACTTACAAGCCCCCTTTAAGTAATGAGAAGTCACAATAAGGTCTTCTCGGAGCCTTCTTTTCAGGCCTAAACAACTTCAACTCTCTCAGCCTGTCTTCATAGCAGAGCTCTTTCCAGCCCTCTGATCATTTTTGTGGCCTTCTCTGGCCCCTCTCCAACAGGTCCGCGTCTTTCCTGTGCTGAGGGCTCCAGGTAGGGTCTCACGAGAGCAGAGCAGAGGGGAAGAATCACTTCCCTCGACCTGCTGGACATGCTGCTTTCTGTGCAGCCCAAGATACAATTTGTGTCCTGGGCTACAAGTGCACACTGCTGGCTCATGTCCAGTCTTTCATCCACCAGTATCCCCAAGTCCTTCTCCATAGGTCTGCTCTCAATCCCTTCATCCCCCAGCCTGTACTGATATGAGGGGTTGCCCCGACCCAGGTGCAGAACCTTGCACTTTGCCTTGTTCGACTTCATGAGGTTCACATGGGCCCACTTCCTGAACTTGTCCAGGTTCCTCTGGATGGCATTCTATCCCTCAGGTGTGTCAACTGCACCCCTCAGCTTGGTGTCATCTGCAGTCTTGCTGAGGGTACACTCGATCCCAATGTCTATGTCATTGACAAAGATATTAAACAGTACTGATCCCAGTACGGACACCTGAGGGACACCACTTCTCACCACTGTCCATCCAGACACTGAGCCATTGACCACTACTCTTTAGGTTTAACCATCCAGCCAGTTCCTCATCCACTAAACAGTCCACCCATTAAATCCGTATCTCTCCATTTTAGAGAGAAGGATGTTGTGGGGGACCGTGTCAAAGGCCTTACAGAAGTCTACATAGATGACATCTGTTTCTTTTCCCCCACCCACTGATGTAGTCATTCCATCATAGAAGGCCACTAGGTTGGTTATACAGGACTTGACCTTGGTGAAGCTGTGCTGACTGTCTCGAATCACTTCCCTGTCCTCCATGTGCCTTTGCATAGCTTCTGGGAGGATCTGCTCCATTATCTTCCCAGGCACAGACAGGAGGCTGACAGGCCGGTAGTTCCCAGGGTCCTCCTTCCTACCCTTTGTAGAAATTGGTGTTGTGTTTTCCTCTTTACAGTCACCAAGGACTTCACCTGACTGCCATGATTTCTCAAATACCATGGAGAGTGGCTTGGCAACTACATCAGCTAATTCCCTCAGGACTCTGGGATGCATCTCATCCAGTCCCACGTCCTTATATATGTTCAGGTTCTTTAAGTGGTCACTAACCAGATCCTCACTTACAGCTGGAGGAGAGACTTTGCTCCTCAAGTCCCTGTCTCACAGTTCGTTTTCCACTTGAGGAGACTGGAAAGAGAGCTTGCCAGTGAAGACTGAGACAAATAAGTTGTTGAGCAACTCAGCCTTCTCTGCATCCTTGTTACCAGTTTACCAGCCTTGCTCATCAGAGGCGATACGCTTCCTCTGACCTTCCTTTTCTGCCTAACATACCTGTAGAAGCCATTCTTGTTATTTTTGTGTCCCTTCCCAAGTTTCATTCCAGTTGTGCCTTGGCCTTCCTGAGCCCATCTCTGCACAATTGGGCAGTGTCCCTACACTCTTCCGAAAACACCCACCCCTGCTTCCACTGCCTGTGCCTTTCCTTCTTGCCCTTCAGTTTGACCAGCAAGTCTTGACTCAGTCATGCCAGCCTCTTGCCTTCCTTACCCAATTTCTTACACCTGGGGATTGAGAGCTCTTGCACTCAATGGAAAGTGTCCTTCAAGATCTGCCAGCTCTGTTCTGCTCCCTTGTCCCTGAGGGCACTTCCCTAGGGGATCCTGTTGACTAACTCCTTGAACAGCTGGAAGTTGACTCTCCTAAAATTCAAGGAAAAATTTTCTAACACCACAATTTCTGTAGCATCTTACCTGTGTTTGTTTGCAAGCTCTTCCACTACAGCATACTTTATGATCAAATGCTGCAAACAAATTCTTAGGCTACTTATATAATTGCCTTTACAGTATGGTTTATTAACTTCAGAGTGCCTGTAAAATACTGTACTATGTTCTTGTCTATACAGTGAGCACTAGACCACCTGTAGTGCTCTTGTTCTGTATAATATTCGTGATCACCAATATGGTTTCTGTGGCACTCTCACTGTCAAAAAAAGGAGAGAATGAAAAAGCCACAGGGGTTTCTTCCCTCTTTCCTTTTCTCCCTCTTTCCCACGGCATATCCAGCTAACACTTGTTTCTCAGTCTGCAACCATGTCTGTACATTACTTATGAAAAATTTTTGAAAGGGTCCATGTCTTTATTATAATTAGAGTTGAGTTGAATTTCTGACTGTTTTTTCTTTTGTAAATTGCCACAGGTTTGTAGGACAGTTTCATTTGAGGACAGAAAGCTGATTAAAGTGTACGGAGTAAAGGGTAGGGCTTAATGATGATTTTTCAGGGCGGAAACAAATCAGCAGTGGAGGTTCATAGGACTGATGAGGGACAGGTTTTATTCAACATTTTCATACAATGATCTGGAGAAACAAGTGCACAATGAAGTCCCAGTAGTCCTTAAACAGTCTGGATTTTATCCTTTCTGAATATATTTTTTTTCCTTAAAAAAAAATAGCAATAGCAGGTGTTCTGTCTTCTGTTGTTCTTTCAGGAATATCAATCAAGACCCAGTTGAATCTCCTTGTCTTCTGTGGTTCTCCATCTTGTTGTTCTGTGAGGCAGTGCTGGAACCGAATGCTGGTTTTTCAGAAGGATCCAGAGCAAAGTTCATCAGTGGATCATTCTCATCATTAACTGACAATTAAAGAAGGAAAGCGGATCACTTTAGAACACTTTTCTTAAAATGACTGCCGGTGGAAGTTTGCTTGATAGAAATCATTGTCAGGACAGGTTTGTTTGTGCTTCTGAGATGAGATTTGTGTATCACTGTGAAGAGAGGAGAAAGGTTTGTCTCTGGCTGTTTTGTAGAGAAGTTGTCAGCCTTCACACTGTGTAGTTTGATGGTTATCCATAGCAGCAATTTCTATTTGCTATTTTTGATTGATTGCCATGTCAGTGAGGTCTGTCAATACCAAACATGAAGAACAACATTTCCCATGGTGGAAACTTCAACATTTAAAGTTTGTTTCTCTTTTGGATTATACTGTTTACTGTCATTCAGATGAGTTATTTACAGGAAAGGATAACACTGAGGTATGAAGTAAAAAAATTATTCCAACCAGATGAACTACAAATAAAGTAGGGTGGAACTATTTTTCAGTGTCAGGCAATTTCAACAACTCAAAGATAACTGTGCCTGTGCATCCTAAGTAAATGAAATAGAGCTGTGTAATTATTATTATCAAAAAGCTGCAGAGGTTGCTTTATTTTGCAAGCTGTCAGACAATACTGTAAAACTGTTGCAAGCTCCAGCTAAACCTTGCCATGCAAATGGACTCCCTGTCTCTCACCAGACAGTGAAAACTATTTGCCTGTAGAAGCTATTTTAAAGGATTAACTTGAATGCTAAAACAAGCAGCTGATGACACTGTATATCAACAAATCCTGAAGAGGAGGTAAAATTTCTTCTCCATTTTATTGCAACATATTACACTGAATATTTTGGACTAAATGGTTTTCCAAGTTAAAAAACAGTGATTTTTCTTTTCCTTTTCCCCTTTTCCCCCTTTCCCCTCCCATTGAATGCTGTAAGGTGCTATTAATTTCTCAAGGAAAGTAGCCATTCACATCACGGAATAGAATGTCTTATCATGTACACTGGCACAAAATGGATTAAGGAATGAATATTTAACAGTTTTCAGTACTTTCAAATCTGAACAAAATATTGGTTAGGTAGGGATAGATTCAATAGTTTTTACACACGTTAAGGACTGTTGCTTTGCTAATAGCTTTTTTGATGTTATGAACAACTTGTAAAAATTATCTCTGTTTACTCACAGCCCTGTACTGATCTAAAGCCTTATCCTGACAAACATTTTAGAACATGAATAATCTCATCATAGTATGTGTGATTTTTAAGTACTTGATATTTTAAGTTTTGCTGCTCTGGGATGATACACAAAACCTTTGCTCCTCAGTTATTCTCTTGTTATTGTTACACATGTGCAAATCAGGGTGCAAACATTAATCCACTCTAGACAGACATGTTTCTTTACCCTGAGTAGATTTCCAATTCCATTTCATAAGTTCAGATTTAAAAAAAAAAAAAAATACAGTGAAAGAAAAATGTGGGACTCAAAATTAGACCCTAGTGAACACACCTGAAAAGTCATTTCTGCAACCTGTGAATTCAAGGGCCAGTAGCACTTTGAAATAAATACAGCAACCTTGAGTTTCTAATAGTACTGGTTTATGTTTTCTGTTTACATAAACATTATTCTGGAACTGTTTGTTTATGAAGTCATGGTTTCATTCAAAAATACATAGATATCTTTAAAGGGACCACAGCTTCCTTAGTAAAGGACAGACTCTGGACTTTGTGAACCCCAGAAGCAAGTAGGAAATAGATACTCAGTTTCTTGTTTGATTAGTTATAAATTTATTTTGTTGCTGGTTTTGTGTTTTGGCACCTGGTATTTATGTGTCAGACCACATGACCAACCATTCCAAAAGATTAAAGAAATAGAGTGGTCTAAAACTTTGAATGTGTTAAAATTGTTTAAATTGATGATGTGGACTGTGCTTTCATTTGTATCAGTTGGGAAACATAAAAGTCATTAACAGAAGCATAAATAATTAAACTGAATACCTTAAATTGCTTACTTATCATGGGAAGTTTAAACAAAATAATTTAAAGTCTGAGCAGGGTTCATAAACATCATGATAACTCTTACAAATGAATTTTCAATCTGTCAAGAGTTAAGATTATGAGGTGACAACCAAACCCTGGCAGATGTATTGTTAAGCTCCTCTCTGCCCCACTTCCCCCTTTTGCCTCTCCCTCTCCCTCCTTCCCACTCAGGACAGGCGATCGGGAGGAAAAGAAGGACAGAGAGAAGAGAGTTGGAAAAATTAAAAATGTTTTACTAATGCTACTAATAAGAATAGAGAAAATAATACAAAATATACAAAACCAATCTTGTAAGTCTCAGCAACTGCAGAACCAGCACCCGAAGTCCTGGGTTAGACTCTGTAGCCAACCGGAGCTGGATTCAGTCTCTCACTAGGCCTCAGTTCGTAGGGACAACTAGCAAGGTCCTCTCCTAATGTCGGCCATAAGCAGAAGGGAAAAGGAAAAAAAGGGCCGAGATCCTCATGATCTCCCACTTTTATACGAAGTATTCATGTGAATGGAATGTTATACACAGCTGGTCAGTCTCTTGGTCACTGGTTTCTCATTGCCCCTCTCACGAGATGTCCATCCATACTTATCAATAAGTTTGCATTCCATTGCTAAGTTTACCAAAACATGTGTCTGGTTCTCCAGGAAAATGCAGCTAATATGAAGGCTTTAGCTGACAGGCAAAATTCACTAAAAGAGAAACTTGGTTTTTAACAAAACCAGGACACAATCTAATCCACAGAAAAGACCAGACAACCACATGTCGTGCTTTGAAGAAAATGGCCATTATTTGCACAGAAATATTTTACTGTTTAATTCCCATCTAACTACATACCAATGGTCACTTAAGAGAGGAAATCAGGGTGAGAAAGAAGAGTAATGATGAAGTTATAGGTCCCTTTAAAAAATGATCATACCAATCCAGTTCTGGCTGAATAAGAGGTTCAACAAATAAACCAGACTTGTCAGCCTTGAAATGCTTTGAAAACAACAAGTCTGGTTCTAAGTTTATTTTGGTACAAATCTTTGTTAAAACATTGTTGAGGCTACTAATTTATCCCACGATGGAGTGGACTTGGCAAGTTTTTAATCCCATAACTAGGGCTGTATTTGTTGCATTGTCCTTCAGATAGCTATGCCCTAGCTGGACTACAAACCAGATGAAATAGTTTGTGCAACGACGAATTATGCCTCATTAATAAGCAAATATAAATAAAAGTATAGAAAAAGAGATGTAGGGAGAAGGATTAGGCCCACAAGAAAGTATCCTAGAGGAATCCTTCTGGACAAGTTGTCCAGCTTAGGTTAAGTGGGTTCACCGTGTACTGAATGAAGAACTGGCTGAAGAGCAAAGTTCAAAGGGTTGTAGAGAATGGGGCTACATCTGCTTGTGACTGGTCACCAGAGGTGTTCCTCAGGGCTCTATTCTAGGGCCAGTGCTGTTCAATGTATTTGTCAATGACCTGAGATGCAGCAGTTGAAGGCACCGTTAGCAAGAGTGGGAGGTGTTGTTGAATCTCTTGAGGGTCAAGAGGCCTTGCAGAGGGATCTGGGTATATTGGAGCACTGGGCAGTCATTAATAGGGTGAAAATTAACAAGTCAAAATGCTGGATATTCCATCGAGGATGAATTAAAACTGGGCACAAGTATAGGTTGGGAGAGGAGTGTCTGGAGAGAGGTCTGGGTGTCCTGGTCAACAGCAGCTCAACACAATCAGCAACATGTGCCCCGGCAGCCAAGAGGACAAACCACATCCTGGAGTTCATCAAACATGGTATTACCAGCCAGTCAGGAGAGGGGATTGTCCCACTGCATTCAGTGTTGGCATGGCCTCACCTTGAGCACTGTGAGCAGCCCTGGCCCCCACAACTGAAGGAGGATGTGAAGGTCCTTGAATGCATCCTGACAAGGGCAACAAAGCTGGTGAAAAGGTTGAAGGAACGAACATCACGATCCAAAGTCACAATTCTTCCCTCTCCTATTTGCCACTGCCACTTCTGTTTCAGAAGACCTTGCTCTTCTGTATACTCAGCAGATTGTCTGTCACAATCCTCCCATGTCCACTTAACTGCAAAGTGGTTCCTACAGAAGAAGAGATTATAAACCAATAGCACAGATAAATCGTGTCTCAAACCTGAAGTTCCCTGCATTTTTGGGGCAGATCACCAATTCTAGAACCACTTCGTCTTAGAGAGGAAGCAGAAGAGATGCTGCCACTGACAGTGATTTTCAGAGGGAACAGCACAGGAGGAAAGGAGGACAGAAGATCTCTACAGTACAACCACTGATGATGAGGACACAGTGTCTGCAATACACGTGTTTCAGTTTTACTTCAGACAACCTCTAGTCTTCTCACATGGCCAGAACAACTTTTAGCAGCTGGTATAGATCATCCAGGTCGCCATTGTCTGAAAGGAAATAAGGTTGGATGCTCTTAGTCCTCCCCATGTTTTGAACCAAAGCACAGTAAGTAGTGACCATTACGAGTGCACTCCTGACCCAAAGCAAAATACTTCTGATGGCTGTGTGATGTTTGTGGTCAACACCGCGCATGATGTACTGCTTAGAAATCCCTAAAGAGACTAGAATTTATTTCACTCCAAACTGCATCACGAGGGTTCCCAGCAGCTAAATGTCCTCAGACCAACTAGTTGACTGCTCTGCAGTACTATTGTTTCACACAATTTGTCATGATGGAAAAAATAGTAGCAATGGGCTGTTGTTGCTGCCAGAGAATCAGTATAAAATAAATCCAGGAGGAAACAGACTAAAGCATTTGAAGGTGCTAACAGCATATGCATCATATATTTAAAAATATTTTGCATATTTCTCTTACCCATAAAGTTTAGCCAAACTTGCTGAGTACTTAAAGTTTGGATCACCTGCTGAACCTGTCATCTAAGCCCACCCATTACTACAACTTCTAAATGTAATCTTCTGTTCTTTAGATATCTCCTTTATTACCCGACTTGAACTACTAAATCAAAGGTTTTTCCAAGGGACCATGATTCCTGAGACCCACTAAATACAGGTTGAAGACTGAAATGTACCACTGCACCAGAAAATAAGTTTTGATGTGTGAATGTTGACTGCATAGCTAAAGTGTGTACAGGAATTTTTTTTTTTTTCACTGATGCAGTAAGAGCAATTATATATGTAAATTAACTTACTTCCTTTTATGCCATCAACACAAGAATATGTTAAATGGAGTAGTAAACCTATGCTTTCTGTTTATGTATCTTTAGCTTTTTAATGGCTGCACTCTGTATTATTAGTTATCATTTCAGAAATATTAAGAAAGCAACTGAGAGCAGTATAAATGATAAGCATGATTTATAAATGTTGTAATGCTTTAATAATAACCCTCTAAACAGACTCAAACCTTGCAATTTTTTCCCTCTCTTACAAAATGAAAGTCAGAAACAAACTGCACAAAAACCTTAGCATAGACAGAGTGAAGAAGTGCTACAGTTTTTATAGAAGGTGATCTTATGTTTCATGGCTCAGCATAGAAACAGAATAAAACATATATATATATTATTGTGACAAATAACAAGTAGAACTTCTTATTATTGGCTAGGATATTTATAGACCTTGTAGAATTGCAATTTAAAAGTCTAAGGCTGCAGGATTCCTAGTAATATTTGGTTTTCTTAGGTAAGATGAAATGTTGCAAAAGGTAACCTGGTAATGCAGCATCTTAGCAGTGCTTTTAAGCTATGACTATGAGGGTAGTAATTTAAAATAAATCTCTAGATTATTTTAATTCTAAACACTGAAGATTTTTTTTTTTTTAGGACATGACTGAGTGCTTTGAGCTCTGAGGAAATTGCCAAATGCTTTCCAGCTCTCTGGTCTTAGTGATGTGACATGCCAGCAAGGTGACTACTGACAGAACTATTGCAGAAAGATGAGGTATGTGGACTGTTCAAAGCCATTCCCTATAGTAACATCTTGGCAAGATTTAGTGTAACGAACCAGAAGTAGAAGGTTGCGATCTTCCAGTTCTAATTATTTCCACTATATATTAATACATGGCAACTTTAAAATCAATCTTTCCAAAGTTTTATTATCACTTAATCTGAGATATTTTTGTGTAGGTAATATAGATGCAGTTAATATCCTATATTCTTTATAAAAACAGAATAAATGAGTATTGGAGTTTAGGCATAGGTCTGACTAGATAGTTTTGGGAGGATTCATATGCTTTCTTAAACTGGTCAACATAGTTTCTAAATACTAATTGTAACAATTAAAAGCAATCCAAGTAATTTTTAATATAATTGAAGTCTGATTCAAAAGCTAAACATTGTGGGGACATGTGGAAGAAAGGAAGGGATATAGCTATTTATTTGGTGCTCTCTTTAAGTGTAGCTGTTACAAATGAAACAACAGATCCGACCATTTTCATTGTCAGGAGTTTCTGAACGGTCCTTCCAGACTGACAGCATCAGCAGGAGAGAGGGATGGAAACATCCAAGGAAATTCAGGTGATGAGATCATGTGTACTGCAAATGTTAGAATCTTTATGGGTACATGATGTTTGCGTTCACAAACATATTTTTTTGTTTATTAGTGTATTTTTATATTTTTAAAGAAATTATTCCAGATAACCCTGACTTTTAAGATGCTTTGCTGAAAAGCAAATTTACATGTATATCTGTATTCTAGTGAAGCAATGAAATTCATATCTATTAGACTAAATGTTGAATTTAGCTTCCTCTTTCACAATAAGTAAACAACAGTCTACCAAAATAATTGGGTTTCTAATAGTGCCAAAACAGGAATCTGCTTCATTCACTGGCAAGTGAATGCAAGTCTTACTCAAAAGAAACCGAAGAGTTTACAAAAAATGACAGAGTTGAAGATTTCCCTTCAGGGGCCAAATTCAAGAGTCTGTACATTACCTGTGCTTCTGCTATCAGTAGGAGAGGCACAAGGAGAAGCAGAACTCCACACAGACGAATTGAAAGAACCAGCTGTTCTACATGTTGATGTATTTTTCTTCATTACATCTGGAAGACAGAACCTTGCTGTTGCTAGTTTGTAATCTTGACATTCCTCTGTTTACCTCCAGGTGACATCTGCAATTACCAAGATAGCAAAGGTAAGAAGAAGTTCTCTCTCTCCAGCATGGCACAGTTAGACAGACTTTGACAGAAAATAGGTGAGCAGATTTTGTGGCCAAGTTGGTATGTTGATGTAAATATAGTTTGTCTGTAAAAAAGTATTATCAAGCATGACTATAGTGCACCACTGAGGAGATCAATTGCCATCTCATTTGCAGTATTCTTTCTTGAAAATACATAGAATTTCACAAAAGTTTTGCTGTATAACTGCCAAATAAGTCTTCTCAGAAAAGAATTGTTTCACTAAAGAGTATTCCCTTTCACCTTTCAACATAGTGTAAAGAATAATTTTGTATACATTGATATAATAGAAACTTAACTTTGAAGCCAGTAGAGATCACTTTGCTTCCAAAATCCTTTGTAGTTGCTGCTTCAAAACTACTCTACTGTGATTTTATCATGACTGGACAGATAAATTTCCTGTGCATTGTAAGTACATTAAGCTAAAGTTGGTATAGAGAGGTGGTAGAAACCCAGTATCATCAAATAAGAACGTGGATAAAAACTTCTCTATAGTACTGGGAACTTCATTTTTCAGTGTTATTCAAAAATACTTTTTTTCCTACTTTTTTCACTCCTTTTCTCATCTAATTTAAATAAAGGCATACTTTTTTTTTACTTTAAAAAAGTATTTAGCAGTGATTTAGGGCTGAATTGTGCATTAGCTATTGTATTTTATATGTGTGGCTCTTTTTGTAAGTTTTATACTGTCACCTTTTTCCACTGTTCCTCGTAAATACATTATTTATGTTCATTGTCAGTGTATTCTATCACAGATTTAAATTACAACACCTAATGCAAAACTCACATGGTAAAAGCTCTCAGTGACTCCAGCAGGTTTTAGCCTGGGCTATATCAGTTGAAAAAGAGGTTGTGGTCCGAATGTCTGACTTCAAGAATGCACTTGATCCACGTCCCACTTTTCACAAACTGGGCAATATCTGGATTTTGGACTGTGTTCCCCCATGACTGTTACAATCTCTCTTAACTTCTTTTAGGGAGTCCAAATGGTAACCATATTGCTATCTAAACAGAGATTATAACAGCAAGAGTCCTTCCTCTAAAATTTTGCTTAAGAATGTTTTTCTAGACTCACTTCTTACTGCCATTCTACTCTTTCAGCCTTTCCCTAGTGTTTTTCAGGTGTATCTTTAATCTGAGCCCATAGTTTATTTCCTTCTGGTTAGATTGTTTGATGTTGCTTGGTACAGGGCTAGCTGGCTGTGGGTGGAAAATGAAGATCAAATTAATCCCAGCATACTAGTGCACACTGCTCATCTGCCTTTCAAGGATGAGGAATTTCTTAATAGTCAGTCACTAAGAGCTGTGACATTTTTGCAAACTTTGATTTGGCATTTGTGAATATGGCTATTTTCAGTTCACCCAGTAGTCAAGCTCCTCTGTTGTGACACAGCAGAAGTATTATTTTTCATGTGAGTTGCATTAATTGAAGAAGATACCAAACCTGCACTTGATCAGCTTACCGAGATAAAAGGACATTTTAGCTTAGTACAGAAAGGCAGAGGAAAAAAGCTAAAATTGATTATTTTGTTTATCGCTGACTCAATTTGTTCGTTCCCTTGGTAACCGACATCAAAGTAGATGAAGTTACTAGTAGCCTGAAGGAGATCAACACATAAGATTTCTCTTTCTATCAGCCACATTAGGCATCTTTTGATTGTCAGAAGCATGGAGAGAAATGTGTAACCTTACTGGAGGGATTAGATTGCTATCACTCCAAATGTAGTTATTCCGACCTAATTATTTTTTGAAATATTTGTATCATGTGATGTCAAGAAATTATGAGAATATTGCGCTGTACTACTGTATAATTTTCGTTTATTGTTTTGTTTTCTGATCCAGAAAGTGAGTAAAGTGGAGTTCAGTCAGTGTTTCATGTGAAAAAGGTCTAAGAAAAAACCCTCTTTAGAGCTTCAGTGAGATGTGATTGTCTTTATATATTACTTCTACACTCTGTTAGTTATTTGTTATAAAGTTACTGCATTTGAGTTTTGCTGTGATTTAATCCTTGTCGTCAAAAGCGCTTGGAAATCCTATGAAACTCAGAAATGGTGATTTACAAGAACAGGAAACTTTTCATTCACTACGTAGTTCACAAATCCATTGGACAGAAAGAAACACTGGACATAATCCCTGTAGGTTTCCAGCAAAGATGTGGATATTCCACAGTCTCGATGGCCTGCTTGGATGTAGCTCTCTATCTTCAATGTATTTTTAGTTTTGGATACAGGCTCTTAAGCCTACAGAAGGAGTGGCTAGGAGATTATATTGCTTGTTCTGCTTATGCGATGCTGTTCAAGAGCTGTGCTTCCACATTTCCTCAGAAACTTGTGTTCTCAAGTGCTACGCTTTACTACTGGAGATTTCATCTTTTGCCTCAGTTCAGTACCTCATTTGGGTCCTTACTTTTGATTTCTGATCAGACTGATCCACGAGGATCTGACAGCTGGGATCTCAAGCTTTTCATGTCAGTATCCACATTTCTCCTTCTTCCTTGAAGATAGCTTTCATGAAAAGGCAAACAACAATTAAGACTTTCAGACCCGTTTTCAGACCGTTTTGGACAATTAGAGCATGAAAAACAGAGAACTGAGGAGCCAGACCCTGGCTCTCTGTGGCTCTGTCTGTACTTCAGGATCTGGGAAACCTTCCCAGTTTCCAGACCTGGACATTTGCCCTGAGCACGTTGACTCCCCATAGGACAAAAATTGTCTGTGTAGTTTTCTATCCACACATGCACATGTACGTACACTCTGTTTCTAAGGAGAAAATATGGGCACGTAGGCCAACAGGGAGACCTAGTGTGTTCTGACAGAATACCTCATCTGGATTGTCGGGGGTTGCCAAAAATACCACTTAGGATACAATCTAGCCTTATTTGGACAGATTTTTTTTTTTTTTTTTGTTAAGCGAAGGTATCTATCTCCTCACTGAGACACTATGAGCAATAGACCATATAAACATGTAAAAAAACTTCAGACATTTTACAGAACACAGAATAATTATATCTGAGAGGTTTCTGTATGGCTGTGTTTCAGAAAATTTTAGAGCATTTCCAGTTAATATAGGTCAAGAGAACAGGATTCTTACATACTGGATGGAAAGCATTCAGTTGCCCATAAGAAACATATGCATTGCTGGCAGTAACACAGCAGCAACTGCAGTCACCTTTGGCAGGCTCAAATTTTTCTTGCTGTTTAGAAACATTTTCTCTCTTGTAGACCTCATAGTGGACTTCCATGTCTACAGGTTTTAAATCTGCTACCTAAGGAGCTGCTTCCAGCTAACAAAATCAGAATTAAAAAAAAAAAAAAAAAAAAAAGGTTAAGTCTGGTTTTCTGGTTTGGTCCTTTTTCTTTCGATGTGTAAACTAATAAATTGCCTTGGAGCTTTTCTCTACATGCAATACTGAGTGCTTACATATTAACAGCTACACAGAGAGTAATATTTTAAAATAAGGTTTTCTTTAATTAAGCCATGTGCTAGCAACAAATCCTAAGTGACTCAATTGTAAATTGTCACAGATGTGCAGTGTGCTTTCTCCTGCTGAAATCTAATTTGCTTGTTTTTCTGCCACAGGGTATACATCTAGAACAAGGTAAATTCTGAGACTTAATGAGGAAGAAAGTAAAAGACCCTGAAAGACTATTTTGTTTGGTAGTTTGAACTCAACCAGAGAGATCAGTAGCACCGAGTTCCGTTCCCAGACAGAGCTCATACAGAAAACAGTCAGAGAGAAGCTTTGAAGTGAGGTGGGACACAGACACTAAAACCATCCCATTGGGGACAATGTCTTAGCAGACTGTGCAGAAGATCAAAAAGGGGAAGGTCTTCTTGGCACCGGCATATTAGGTCTTTCTACCTGTTTTTCTTCTAAGCTTTTTTCTGTGAGTGTAGAGGAATAAAGAAAACAGAAAGTAGAAAGGAGGTGATACAGTACTTTTTAAGCTCATTTTTCTCTGTTTTAAGAAACCTTTTTCCTTCCCTCTGATGTTGACTGAAACAGACTAAGCGGTAATATGGATGAAGTTTATGCAGTCACAGCACTGCTAATTGAGATTTTTGCTAGTGTCATCAACAAAGTAGCAGCAGAAGTCATTCATACCACAGAGACAATGACAGATGTGTGACAAGAAACTGAGGACATAATGCTGCTACCTTCTTGAATATCATAGAAAAAATTTCTGACCACTTCCCTGGGGACAAAATTTCACCTTCATTTCTCTAATGCCAATTTTAAAGTTATTTTTTTCTTGCCCCCATCTGGCAGTGAAATCTTATCACCAACACTTGCCCTCAGCGTTCCCTGCAGCATATAGGATATTGAGCTTCCCAGCTACTACTCTTTCCAGACCAGGAAAATAAAACAGATTTGCCTTTGTGGGTTCATTGGTTTTATTTGACCTGATCCAAAGCACAATGAAGTCAATGAACCATTTTTCACTAGTAGAATAAGATAATTCCTTCTATCCAAGAATAAATTTTATCTGAAAAACCTCTGCAGAGCAAGAAAAGGCCATCCTGTGTAGTCAAACAAGATTCAGAGAATTCAAATTAATTCAGTTATTTGTTTCTAGGAATATTTGTGTGAGCTTCTAGTTCTAAGCTCCGAGAATATATCTAATTAGTACTGCAACAGAAAATGTAGAAATTTAGCTTCATATGTGTATTCATATTTCAATATATGTTGACCAGCATCCAAAGAGATGCCTGAGGTTTGCTACGTCACTAGCACTCCAGCTCCAGGATGATGACATGGTGCAGCCTCTGAATTTCAGTTCATCAGCAATTAAATAATGAATTTTTTCCTATACCTTCTTTCATTATTTCAATTGTAGAAATTATTTCTTTACTTATAGATAATTAAATAGTTCTACTGATTATTTGTTCTTTCAGTGGTTTCAGTCTGGATTGCTTAATACCTATCAGGTTTACGAGAAGTTCATTTGAATGTGGTGTGGGTTTGTTTTTTTTTTTTTTTCAAATTTGTATAATTTTGGCATTACTTGAAAAGAAGATCCCGATATCTTTCTAGCTAGTTTCCTGGGACAAAGAAACTTAATCAGATTACTGTGAAACATGTTTATATCACTTTTAGGGTTTTACTACATGGGAGTTTAAAAGGGAAATAATTATGTGATACAATGGTTTAAACTGTGGCTAAGCAGAGATTTGCTTTTACTGCTCAGGAATAATAAGTAGTTTCACTAGATTTAAAATTCAGATTCTAAACTATCAGAATTTCAAGATAGAATAATCATCTGTCTTTTCCTGTTTCTTCTCCTAGCTTTTCACGGTGTGACTTCTGCTTCTGAACAAGTTGCTAAATGCAAAGTAATACACTGAGAGAACTGTGGTTTTGCTTCACTGCAAAAACTGTCAGTGACTGCTTTCTCTCCTGAAGATGTATATCCCTGCTTCCCCAGCCTATGCATTTTGTTTTTGTGTTTTAGTTTGGCTAAGAGTTCTTGACTTAGCCAAGCTGGCCTCCTGCTTCTCCTGCTCAACTTCTTGCGCATTGGGGTTGAGACCTTAATCTTTTAAAACACACATTTATACTTGTGTAATTTATTGGGAAAGGATGGTTTCTGCTTTTCTATTGACTTCATGAGCTTTGCTGCTGTCATGATTTGACCCCAGCCAGCAACTCAGCACCACAGAGCCACTCACTACTGACCAGTGGAACCAGGGAGAGAAACAGAAGAGCAAAAGTGAGTAAGTTCATGGTTTGAGATAAAAGCAGTTTAATAGGTAAAGCAAAAGCTGTGCACACAAACAAACTAAATCAAGGAATTTATTCACTACTTCCCATTGGCAGGCAGGTGTTCAGCCATCCCTAGGACTACAGGGCTCCATCACATGTAAGAGTTACTTGGGAAGATAAACATCGTAATTCCAGACATACCCTGCTTCTTTCTTCTTGTTGTAAGATGTATACTCAGTATTACATCATATAGTATCACTTTTCGACCATTGGGGTCAGTTATCCCAGTTGTGTCTCCTCCCAACTTCTCATGCACCAGGCATGGCATGAGAAAATGGAAAGTCCTTGACTACTTAACAGTGACTAAAACATCAGTGTAATATCAACATTATTCTCGTTTTAAATCCTGAACACAGCACTATACCAGCTACTAGGAAGAAACCAGGACAGCTGCCTTCAAGTTGTTAAAATATTTTTATTTCCAAGTATGTTTGCTTCCTACAGAAAAGGCTTCAGGCTTGGTGTCATAAACACCTGGAATATTCCTTTGATTATAGCCATGCTTTCAAACAGGAAGAAAAAAATCTGTTATATTCTGTAGCTGTCACTTTTCACTTATTTTTTCCAGCATGAATGGACACACTTACACAGACTGCATTAATAACGTATTTCAATAATACTAACTACCTGGGCCATTTTCTTTGAAAGATTCTGTCAAGCCGTTCTAAAAAGGGATGGTTCACATTTCATATTGTCTTATTTTCCAAGTTTTCTTACTGTTACCTCAATTTCCCTGACCATTTTGGTTTCCAGCCACATGTTTGTATTGCTATATACCACATGCAAAATCAGTTAATTTTTTGTCAGGAACTCTTAGACCTTCCTAATTTTCTATCAGCTGTTCAAGCACTTTCTACAGGGACCAGACATTCTACAGACCAGGTTAATGTCTTCTGGTCAGTTCAGATCCTTACCACATGAATGCTGGAATTGACTTTATTAGTTCTGCAACAGACCTTCATCGACATGGTAACAGCAGGCATGGTGCCTCCTACATGAATTGAGATGAGGCTGTGAAACAAGTACGTAATGTCTTTGAAAGGATCAGATAGAGATTGTACAAAGAGGTGAGTGTATAAATACTTGCTGATGAACTTCAGGAACAGTCCATATAGTCAGATGAACACATGCAGGATTATGTGAACTTCTGAAACATTATAAACTCTCAGGTTACTAAATTATAAATACTGATCACTAAGAAATAGTGTCTGAAGTGACACATTGGTATAAATATTTCAGATTAATTTTCAAAATTTAAGGAGGCATAGAATTTGCATCTAAAAAATTTATGTTTATACATCAGTCCACTTGCAGTTCAAGGTTAAACACTTGTTTGCACCCTGGGAAATCTAAATATTTGCATAAACATTGATGTATTTTAGCATGAGACTTAGCCCACTCCTCAGTAGGCTGAACAATCCCCCGACATTTCTTTTACCATCCCTATTTAAATTGTATTTTAGATGATAATAGAAATGGCTGACATCCAGGAGTTGAATGAGTGTTGGAAGTGAGTAAGCCCAGATGTTTCTTCAAAGAATGAAACATTTCCCAGCAGAAAGATATGTCAGTTCAGGTTTCTTGACTGACTCCGCCTGCAGCATACAAGCCTTGTTCAAGGTAATATTTTACCAAGTAAATTGGTTTTGTCGGACCTGTTATCAAGTGGTATTAATTACCTGAGAGAGAAGACCCGGAGTCCTCTCATCGTGTTTCAGGGTGAAGCTCAGACCAGTGATAATTCTATACCAAGAGCAGGATTTGGCACTGAGTAGGGGTAACTTGTATCATGTCTGCAGCTCATAAATGTCATCTGCTATTAAAAGGATGTCTTTGCAGCTGCAGATCTCCATAAATTTATTTGCATATTTATTTTAATGGGGACAAGCTACTACAGTAGCTTTCATCTAAAGAAACAGTAGCCACAATAAAACTGATTCTTTTAGTCTACTCTCAGTTTGTACTTGTTTGAATGCTGAGGGATAAATTATTGAAGAAGCTTAAGATTAAACAGATTTCTGTTGTAACATTACTAGCTTTTTAATTAGATGAAATTTCGAGTAAGAACCATCCTGTCAACAAACAGGCTGGATTTGGAGCCTTAACACAAGAAGTTCTCACTTAGCACAAACAAGGTAACCTTAAATGAACTGGTATTTGCAAAATATTATAAAGGTCAGAGTCTACTCTAACTGGCAATCTTTTTATCAGCTATCTGATTATGCTTTTACTCTTTTGTTTGCTAAGGTGCCATGTCAATGTCGTATACCTCTGCCACAGTAGCCGAAGCAGAGGAACATTCTGTACTAACAAATAGTAATGTCTAAGCTGCAAACAGAGCCATTATGTTTGAGGAGAAAACAAAATCTACAGACAGAAAAAAATCTTCTATGTAGTTTCAGGTAGGACTTCATAGATACTTATAATTTCTCACTTGCAAAACTCATAATATGTGACCATACACCAAGTTGTTTGCTATAGAAAAAAAGAGTCAAGCTTAAGCCTGTTTCTGTAGTAATGAAAGGAGCTAGGATTCAAGAAAAATAAACATGAGAGAGTTTCCTAGGCACAAATAAGAGTCATTTCAAGAATGCACTAAACAATTACTTCTATACCTGAGGGCAGGTTTTGCTGAAATTTTTAGTGTTAGTTGCTGATGATAATGGTAAATTATACTGTTAGATCTAAGTCCTCAGCTTAATAAAATCACCTCTGCTCTTTGAGGTAGTTTTGCTATATGCTTTTTCTTTTTATTTTCTTGGTGTTACAGAACTAAGACAAGCAGCAGTATTAATGACAGTGAATTATCTATAGGGAGCCTTGTTTAATTTGAGCAGCATTCAGATCAAGGCGTGGTGGTATGAAACAGCTGTAGAAGGGTGTTGGAACACTTTGCTAAGCTATCTCACTCAGCCCTGTTTCCTCTGACACAATCCAAAAGATAGAAAATCTCATCATCCCCATCCCAAGTGTCAGGATTTGGACTATGAACATGCAGATGTATGATAGATTATCATGTGACATCTGCTGGAAAGCACATTCAGTTGTGTTCTCCAGCTTCTTGTCAACATTTTTCACTGAGGGATAAGCAGACTTAAGGTACTTACTGTTTATCATGAGATTGAAGTATCACTTACAATAAAACAATTTATCACGGGTAATTTGCCTCTATGTTGAAAACTTATGTGTTAAATCTTAAAGACATTTCTTTCTGTACCACGGTGAGAGATAAGAAGTGACTCTTTATGACAATAACATCTCCTGTATATGAATACAAATTTATTCAGAGAATAGAGAGACGGATCTCAAGTGCGTAGCAAATTCAAGATTACTTTAGGTACAGTATATGAAAGGCTCAAAAGAAAGATAGGTTCCTTCCTTTTAATCTATTCTGTCCCAGCTGTGCTCCCTCCCAGCTTCTTGTGCACCTCTGGCCCCCTCACTGGTGGGGTGGTGTGAGGAGCAGAAAAGGCCGTGACTCTGTGTAAGCACAGCAGTAACTGAAACATTCCTGTATTATCAACACTGTTTCCAACACAAACCCAAACCATAACCCACACTAGCTACTATGAAGAAAACTAACTTTGTCCCAGCCAAAGCCAGCATACATACATATGTGGCAAATAAGACATCCATCGCACTTCCTCAGTGTGACATAGATGCCAGAACTTAAAGTTGCATTTGCTCTTCTCCAAAGCTATGAAATTCTATACCAAACCTGTCATATTGTTGTGTCTCTGTTCATGTTTTAATTAACTGTTTGGAAAACAGAATGTGTCAAATAAAGGAAAATGCACATGGAGTAAAGTATGTATTATACAAGTAGAAGTGCAATATTTAAGATGTTGGAAGACTTTAAGATGTTGGAAGACTTTGCCACTAAAATCTAGGTAATCACTCCTTCCATCCCAACTACTGTGAAGACTTGTTTTTATTTATTATCGTCTCACTGTATACCAGTTAAGCATGGTTGATTTTGTTGTTTAGAGACAAATGCTGTAGTCTCTATTTCAGAAGCTCCGGCCTTTTAGAGAGATAATCTTTACCAGAAATAAAGGCTAAAAATCTTTCGCTACCTATATCAGCCCCAGCTTAACAAACAAAAATTTTCATAATCATCTGGAACCTTTTTATTTTACCTCCTTTATCAACTAGTTTAGTAAAATATTCTCTTTCCTTACAAGCATTATCTTACATGTGCTGCAAGTCCACCCTGACTGTAACAACTGTTTTCAAACTAGGAACAGTTTATTATGTGCTTTTTGGCTTTGCTATAGGAAAGATGTTTTCCGGATTATTTCTCTTCAGCTGTTCTGATAAGAGGCAAAAAAAGTTTTGAAGACAACATTAGAAAGGAGAGCACCATTATTACGCTTTCTGTTGAGCTGATGGAAATCTAAGTTACCACCCATAATTTCATTTAAGTGTCTTTGAAATTTTACTGATAAGTAGCTTTGATGGAGCAATCTGCTTTTGAGATGAAAGACCCTGATAGGAACGCAAGTTAACAAGATGTTCTAGTGTATTAAAGCCAGCCTTTGAAATCTAGTATATAAGCCCAAGGCAAAACCATTAAAGTAGAAGAAGCAGAAGAACCACAAGGTCACACACTCGGAAAAAAAAAAAAATCTGAAATGTATAGTTGGGAAACACCGAAAAAGTCTGAAAATCTAATTTACATCTGAATACCTTCACAGAATTGTGACTGAAGACAGCAGAAAAATACAGAAAAAAAATCTGGACAGAGACTTGTGCTGTGTGAAGATAAATGTTTGCATAGGAAGGAGCAAGAGGGGATCAGGTACTCTCACCTTTAAGCTCAGAGCACAAAAGCAACGTCATGTTATGAAAGCACTAGTTCAGTGCTTTATACTCCTCACATACTAACCCTTGTCATCCGAGATATAGCCTTAAGAAAGACATTTCAGGAAACTAGTCAGAGGCTAAAGTTGGTCGTGCTGCTGTAGAAGCAACCAAAGCAGAAACATGTAAATCTGGATATTTTTTCCTGTTTTGACAGGACCTTATAGTATTTTGGTTTTATTTCTTTGTTTCTTGTGCAAGCATATTTGAACTACATTTAAAATTTCCAGTTGAGGCACTGCCAGCAATGCAGCTGAGGCAGCATGGCTGAAAAGCTGTAGTTACTGAACATTTGCCCAAAAAAGCAAGCAAATGGCTGGATTTGGAGGTATTAAATTTCACCTTGCCATGGTTTCACTGCTGGAGTAGCAGATTCATTATTCATAGCTATCCTGGGTATGTTCAGTCACAGCTGTGAAGTTACTCCTCTTTTCTCCTGTCCAAATCTCCTGCTTGATATTTGCATAAAAGCTATGAATGCTGGGATGAGCTGGCAGTGGAACACCACATCTCACTCTGTCCCTGTGCGTCTATTTAAGATAGCACTTTTTGATTGCCCTTCTTCATCGCAGAAGTTTTTCGGACCTCCACTTGAAGTGTGTTTGTTCCTCTATTGGGAAATCCATCTCCAATAAATGCAGCTTTTAATAACTAGGTAATACCCCAATCTGTGTTGCAGAGAAAGTCGTTTTATGTAATTTACCTTATTCCAGTATGATCCTGTGCAAATTCTTCCACAGCTGGGGGCTAGGGTTAAGACTTGCAGTCGTCTGAAGAGTGCCCTGTGAAAGACCACCATGGCTGCTCATGGTTCAAATGTCATCTCACTTCCTTTTACTAGGATTGCATTTTACCCATGTGCCATTGTGTCTTCAAGTAAAAAGAAAAATTTGCAGCATGATTCCTAAAAGCTAAATTTGTACCACCTCCTGGGTCCTTCCATGGTCTCTTTTTTTTTTTTTTTTGGCCGGCTTGCCAGTTCCATCATTTTGCTTGACAAAAAAGAAAGTTCAGAAATGGAAATTGGTTCTACTGCTGCTGCCAACATTGAAGGGCCAACCTCTAAGAAGAGGCTGGTTGCCCTTCATTTCCACATATTCTCAGCTCTTATTCGCTGCTAGACTTACAAGAATGTCACAGTTAACAGATTCCTGCTGTGGAAAAGACCAGATGTTTAAATAAGCAATATTTGCCAGCACGAATCTCAGTCTGTTTTCATTCCATATGTTGTAACAAATAGATATGTGGATTATAAAGAATTATGTGCTACATTCCTATATTTTACTAGAACTTATAAATTGCTCTTCTCAAGGTGACTTGGAGCTTTAGCACTATCTGAGTAAGAGTAACTTCAGGACATAGCTAATGATGTTGTTTTCAAAAGGTCAAAGGAACAGCAGACAAGAAAAAGAGAAATGACAGCAGAGAACTAGTTATGCCTTCTTTATAGCGTTTGAAAAATGCAGTCACACAATATCACCTCCATCTTATCTCCCTCACCCCACAAAAAGGGCTTTAACATCTTTATAGTTTACATATAAGCATATCCAACCTTTTAGCTCTAGCTCTTCACATCTTCAAATGAGATGAAAGAAACTTAAATTTGAACTTGAGGAGAATTTTAAACAGACAAAATTTTGCATGTCGAAAGGAGTCTCCTAAACAGGAGATTTCCAATCACCTATACTGTTCTGATTTTCTTCCAAATTTTTTATTTTCTCAATCCAAACTGTAGGTTTAGTTCATTACTGTACTCAAAATGGGATACTTCCTGTCCATGCGTTTGCAGAATGTCATTAAAAAAAAAAAAAAAAAAAAAAAAAAAAAGGCTGCTAAATGTACGGGTGACTAAGAAAGTCAATTACTGAAAAGATGTTCTACACACTTAAGTAACAGGGGGGCATAAGTCCTCCTTCATCTAACTCGATAGCCTGCACTTGTTTCTGTTTTAGCTCCTTGAACTTCTTCTTTCTATTAAGAAGGGTTGCAGGAGAGGAATAATCATAGATGTTGGTTTGACTGTCAGAGGGCACTGTAAATCTTTTTCTTCTTACTGTAGTATGAGAAATTCAGAGGCCTGGTTGTTGCATTTTTCTCTGCACATCAGTGTTATATGTACATTACAAAACCACCAGTGAAGTAATTAAAGTGATGCCTCTTTTTTTTTTTTTCTTTCCCCCTCCAAATGAAGTGATAGTTCTTACAGAAGACCTTGGAAGTTGTCTTGCCTAATGAAGTACCATTGATAAAAATAGTCTTGGTATGATACAGCTTGGTAAGTTAATCAGTCATGGTCTCCCTCATATTAAATGAATGCTTGTCAGTGTGACTGTGCATCAAGTTACTCTGTGTTCTAATTTCAGTTTCCAGCAGAGTGTTTTAGTTCAGAACATGGAATGTTTGAAAGTGTTAACACAAAATGTCAAAAAATGTTAAAGAAGCTTTTAGAAAATTACCTTTTCCAGTGAAATATTTTGATTTAGGTGAATCAACATTTCCAATGAAATCACGTTTCAACAACAACAACAACAAAATTTCCAACCAGCCATATGCAACCAGTAGTGCCAATACCAAGCACTTAAAAAGTCATCTGTTGAACCTCAGAAAGTCTTCAGAAGTTCAATATATCTGGGATTCATTTCATGTGCTTTTTGATGCATGTGGGTCACATTGTTAGGCTTCCTTCCATTATCATAAGGATTATGAACTTAATAACACAAAAGCAAATCCTGGGATTCTCACCTTATGAAATGTAATATCACAAGTCTTCTGCTAACATCTGCATAATGTGCTGAAAACTCTGGCCCACAGAACAATTTGCTGAATAAAGAATAGGATACCAGTTGGTTTAGTATGTGAAAAATAATCTTGCTTTTCTCATTGTATTATTTCTAGTCACATTTAAGAGTACCATTTGAGCCATGGGCTTTGTTTTGATGGCTGTTGTTCAGAAATACCTTGAGAGGACTTTCTCAACTTTCCAGCTGTGGGTCCAAATAGTAGCTGGGAGAGGGCACACTGAGGATATCACCTAGACAGGCACCCAGGCTGATCAATGAGGTATTTGCTATAATTAGTAGCATGTTTTGTATATGGCTGCAGCTGGCTTTTCCAGCTCATTAGTTCCATGTTAGTTCCATGTCAGTTCATCAGTCCAGCCTTTTGCCACTTGGTTTTTGACCTTTTGTCATTTTGGCCTTTTGCCTTTTCGCTCTCTTGCTGGGATTGGCTGTTCAGGCATGGGGCACTCTCTTTTCTGGGACTGGTTGTTGAGTGCAGTCATGCTTGAGCATGAGCCGCTGTCTGGATTCCTGCTCTTCCATGTCCAGCTGCATGGGACCTGCATTCATGAGCAACTGCCTTGTGCATCACTTATTTATATATATATGTATTGGTAGTAGTAGTAGCAGTACATTATTACTATTACTATTATCTTTTTGTTTGCTATCTTATTAAATTGTTCTTATCTCAAGCCATGAGTTTCTCCCTTCCCTTTTTGGTTCTCTCCGCCTTTCCACTGGTGGGAGGGAGGGTAAGTGAGCAGCTACAGTGGTCTTAGCTGCTGACTGGGGTTAAACCACAACAGATATCAACATGACTTACTCTCCCAAAGGTACATATTTCAGTTGGGAGAGTCATGGGTCATTCTCCATTTCCCATTGAAAACACGCATCTTTTATATGAAAAGTGGTTGAATAAAATTCATAAGCAGAGCTTGAAGCAAGGATCTGGGCTGAATCACTGCATTCAGGCTGGCCTAGGACCAACTTCCAGCAGGGCTCAACAGCTAATAGGTATTTGTATATTGCCAGCTAAGAAGGCATTTGGGAATGCCAACAAGTGTACCTTAGATACATGACATTTGAATGTCAAAGCTGTGCAGCTAAGAATTTTAGGCACTTTAATGATTCAGTAGCAGGAAAGTGGGAGTCTGAAGATATTTTATGTATTTTGTGTTTGGATACCTTAATATTCATGAAAAATTTTCATCCTCCAAAATAGAGAAATGGCTCTTACACTGTAGAATTTCATTTTGCAGTGGCCTTACTCTTCCACCTGATGGAAAAACAAATGGAAGTCAAAATCAACAATCTTTCTACTTCAATTTTCATTATTTGCAAATTCTGTACAACCACTATGATGCTATACCTTCCTCAGAGCAACACTGAGACCTGTTCTGCTTTCATTTGGTGCTTTAATGGTCCAAAACACTTAAATCCATTTAATCTTATTTAAAACCTTGGAAACATCATAGTAATCATGCTGCATTTTGCTGACTGCTTCAGATCCCTATGGGTGGAATAAGACTGAACTCAATCTTCTGTTGTCTTTTTAACCACAATAATGAGCATTTTCAGTGTATACAGCCAAAACTGCTATGATGTTTTGCAACAGTATGACTAGGTTACTTCACTGTTGCTATCATTTTACACTTCAGAAGTGCTGATTTCAACTTTGTGGCTCTACAGCAAAACTTTGTGCAAGAATTCAACACCAACAAACACAGGAATATTCAATTTCTCTGGTGACTTCCATGGTCCTGAGTTCTCCTCCAACTTCCAATTTATGGAGTTGCCTGAATAGGAACTGAGCTCCTTTAGTAATCAGGTCTGGGTTTAAATCACAAATTCTTGAAAATGTGGGCTTCAGAGCATTGTAATGCCTGACTCCCATAACTGGTTATTTCTCTGAATCATTCTCTAATTTGGTATCAGCTGACATACTGAAACGCAGTAGGCTGCTTGAGAGGAAAGCTGAAAATCTCCCAGCAAAATACTGCCTACCTGGAATTGCCTTTCTGGAGTTCGTTTTCCTATATTTGGATGGAAATTCAGAAATAAACAATCTTCCAAGAGATGCCAACAACTGCCTTATTTTCCTTTTTTCCTTTCATATTTATTAATTTATATATGTCTTTAGTCCTAATTAGAATTGCTTGCAGTTTTGCTGTACTGTATTTTCATTGAAAGTCAAATGTTGCATGCTTAACACTCCATTAAAAGCTAAATGCTCTGCAGATACATTCCCCTTTTAATAACTGTTACTGAAGTATAACCTGGGTTCCCAGGAAAATTCATTTGTCAAATTTGCTAGCGAGTAGCTAGAGACCTGTTGGCTCCTGAGGAGCTTCCGTAAACCACGGCTTCATACCCACCACCTCAGAAACAAGCGCAACTGCATTTCCAGCTGCATACCACACACAGGCATCTGACAGCCCCAGCTCAATTAGGAACACAACAAACCTTAGTTTCACCCCCTAGGGTGAAATCAGTGTGCTCAGCTCGCTCCCTGAAATGCCTGTACGCATGCAGCACGGGGAATAAGCAGGAGGAGTTAGAAACCTGTGTTTCTAGAAACCAGGTGCCTGAGTACTGGAGGAAAGTAAATGTCACTCCAGTCTTCAAAAAAGGCAGGAAGGAGGACCCCGGGTAACTATAGACCAGTCAGCCTCACTTCCATCCCTGGAAAGGTGATGGAAAAACTCATCCTTGATGTCATCTGAAGACATATCAAGGATAAGAGGGTCATTAGGGGCAGTCAGCATGCCTTCACCAAGGGGAAGACATGCTTGACCAACCTCATAGCCTTTTATGAGGACATAGCGAAGTGGCTAGATGATGGTAAAGCAGTGGATGTGGTCTACCTTGATTTCGGTAAATCATTTGATACAGTCTCCCACAGCATCCTCACTGCTAAACTAAGGGAGTGCAGTCTGGATGATCGGGTAGTGAGGTGGACTGCGAACTGGCTGAAGGAAAGAAACCAGAGAGTTGTGGTCAATGGTGCAGAGTCTAGCTGGAGGCCTGTATCTAGTGGAGTGCCTCAGGGGTCGGTACTGGGACCAGTACCAATATATTTATCAATGACTCAGATGAGGGAATAGAGTGCACTGCCAGCAAGTTTGCTGATGACACCAAGCTGGGAGAAGTGGCTGACACACCAGAAGGCTGTGCTGCCATCCAGAGAGACCTGGACAGGCTGGAGAGTTGGGCATCTGTAAGACGAAAAAAAAAAAAAAAAAAGTGTATCCTTGTTCTTTCCTTCATTGTAACAGAATCCAAAAGAAAAGTTACATGAACCACACCGCTTCCTGGAGAACACTGTTGATAAATGGAAAGGGCTAGCCCAAATATTTGGTCACAGAGTTGTTGGATGGCATGATGCAATCTAGAGAGGGTCAAAGATGTAAAATTTGTTCCCAGGCATCCAGGAGAGGAAAAAAAAGGTTCTGGTGTTTTGTTCACCCTCTAACTGTGTCATACTCTAACTGTGAAGTCAGGATCATCTCTACTAGAGAACTACAAATCAGCTTTTGATTTCAAAAGAATAACTCATTGCCTTTCCTGAAAGACTGGAAAAGCAAACAAACAAAGACTTTATATTAAGTGACTAGCACAAAGAAATAAAAATTATAAGAAGGCACAGAAACCATTTGAACAACTAAATGGATGAGCACAAGATATTAAGTAGGGATTATTAACTCATGTTGTTTCAAACTAGGCATACAGAGAATGAGTGATGAGGTTAACAATTCCAGAAAATCAACAAAATAGTCCACCTTATCCTAGCAACACTAAGTAATTTTCTGGATGTACTGTAGTATCTCCGTAGATCTAGTAACTGCTATGCTGGATGTTGTTTTCATACAGAAATCGTATGTATGTGCAGTATTTCAGCCTTTTTCTTTTGCAAAAAATGCACATACCATTTTGTGCAAGGTTCCTAGCATGCTTTTCTCCAAAAATCAAATACATCCAAGGCAAAACTTTGAATGTTTGTTTATACTTTATTTAGCCTGTATTGTTTGCTTGCTTCTGTGTGTAAATATTTGGGGTCTTCTATTTAAATTTCCACTTTGTTGTGATCATCTTTGATGCTCTGCAGGCCAGAACTCAGGATGAAGAATGCTTTCTAAGTTATTCTCCTTCGTTATCTATTTCTGCCTTTTTTAGCATAGTAGATGACATACAGAAGGTGAAATATTGAATAAAAGAGAAATAAGAGTTACGGTGCTGATAGTGGGGATTTTGTCAGGCCAGGAATGCTTCTTCAACATCATACTAAATTAACACTAGAGCTAATTAAATAATCCGGGTTTTCCTTTTTTAACATTTCCTTCCTAACTCCAAATTTTACAGAAAGAGCATTTCTCCAAATACATCTTCCTTTCTCATTTTGCTTCCAAGATCTCTGGTTTTCGTATTCTCTTTAAAACCTTTTTATTCTCCTAAACTGATTTTTCCTTTCTCAGTTGTAACCCACTATGGATGATTAAAACAAAATTTTTGAGGAACAAAGTTCAGGCTTTCTACCTTACTGCTCACTTTTCAGTTATCTGTGATGTATTCAAAGTGTGTAGTCAAAAGGGCTCCAGTCATCACAGTGCAGAACACAGCAGGTATTTGGTCTCAGACATACACTCCATGTCTCTGTGTTTGGTTTTATTCTCTGTAAACAACATGTAAAAAGGATAAGATGCTTGCAAAAAAAACATCCAAAAGAACCAGCACACTGGGTGAGTAGTCACCAGATGAAGTCAGGAAAAAAGAAAAAAAAAAAAAGAGTGTTCATTAAATTTTACACTTTCTGGGCCACAGGCACTTTACTCTGATCTTTGTGGAGGAGCTTCATCCACTAAGAATTTGTGGCCTGAGCCCTCCTCCACTGTCCCTATGCCCACTCTTTTGTTAAGTGGGGAAGAAACAGTCCTTGATTTTACAGAAATAGGTATGATAATGCTTTCTTGATCCAAAACCATGTTGTCATTTCTGCTTCTGGACTTTGAGCTGTACTGGAGTTGAATGGATTATAACAGTTTTGGTTTCTGTCTTGAAGCTGTAGCGTAGTCTTTCCTGTCCATGTGCCACAGAGCATTTAATAGAGGTAATTAAATACTAATTAACAAGAATAGAACTCCAGGTCTCCCTCCTATCAGGAAAGGGCTCTAGCTGCTACATCATCAAGTCATGAAAAGCCTTGCCATTCCCAAAGAATATTTAATAACTCCACACAAAGTTAAATAGCTCTGAGAGGACCGAATGGACTTTCATTCCAGCACCTGAAACCTGGAGTTTTCTTTCAGGAGGTAAAACATGTGTATTTGGATCCCTTCTGGAAGACAAGGAATGAAGTTCAAATCTCCTATCTTCTGGATGTTGGTCCAATCTTTGAGCAAAGTGAAAAGGACAAGCAAGGATTTATTTGGCCCGTTTTTTGCCTGGAACCTAGTCTGATAGGCACAAGCTACTGAACTTTGGGAAAATCAAGGTGCAAAATGCTTCCTTCCAAGAATCATAACTAGGATTAATTCTGTGTAAAGTTTTAAGACAATGAACAGAAAATGAGGTACTTCCAGGCATGTTCTAGGAAGCTTAATGTTCAGCTGAGACATCATCTAAGTCAACCAGTGTCTTCTGATTGTCCTGCCTCCCAAGTGGTGGTGTGCAGAGATTTTGAGGAATGTCATTTCAGTCACCTTCAAACAGAAAAACTGAATAGTAGGAGATAAACTGGATATCTCGTGCTCCTCTTGGATTTATTATTGCAGTGTCCTTGCAAACTGCAAGATGACACTCATTCGTGTCAACAGTAGATGACTAATATCAGTACCAAGACAAACAAAATAAAATTGTTTTTATCAATTACTGGTTTTCGAGCTAATGTAAACCTTATTTAAATCACTGCAGTGGCCTCATAACATCTGTTCCACTCTGAGAATGCCAAGTATTTCGCTGATATTTCTTTCTACACTGTGTATTTACTTGTATAATATTTGTATCATTTGCTTACAGCTGAAATTTTTCATCATTTTTTAAGTTCATATTTTTACTAGGTTGAGAAATACTTAGTGTTTAAGGTCAAGGATTCCTCATTTCTGACCGGTGGAGATGGTTCTTGTTTATACTCTGCTGTTTAGTCAATTGTGTAGATTCAAGAAATCTGAGATTAGTAGAATACAAATACTAGTTAGGGGGTTGAGGGCTGGGGGTGTGTGTGTTTCCTTTCTGTGTTTATTTGTTTGTTTGTTACAAAATCAGGAACAACTAAGAGTGTCATTCCGTACATGAACATCCAGTTATCTCAAAACATAGAATGTCAAAACAATATTGAAGCCTATCTCTAGGTAAACTGAGTCTCTAAAATATTGAGCATCTGCAGATTCTTCAATGGGAATCCAGGACATACAGCAGAACCTAACCAATTCTGAGTCTCTCCCTCCTTATAATCAGGTAAGAACAACTGGCATGATAACAACTGCCTATATATGTTTCAAAGCAGTGAAGAACAAGGCCAAAACTTATTGAAGTTAACCGTAATTTTGCCATTGACTTAAAGAACGTCTGGATTTCATGTCAAGGAAGGTTAATAATTAAATCAGTATACATGTTTTGACAAGAATAATTTAGTAAAGTAAGAAACAATGTAGACTATCAAGAAAAAACATTCAGAACCTCTAAGGTCTATTGTGGCAATGACTACTTAAACAATTACAATATTCCCATTGCTGAGAAAGAAATAACTCTGCAAGCAAAGAGGAAACCAAATAATATTATTAATAAGAGATGCACTTAATGAGAGCTAATTATTGCCCAATTGAAATGCTGTAGTACAGCATTTCATACTGTACAGAGATTGCGAGGACTGTCCTTTCAGTTACCTCCAAACAGAAAAACTAAATACTAGGAGATAAACAGGATAGTTCCTGCCTCCCTTAGATTTATTATTGCAGTGTCCTCACAACTGTAGTACAGCATTTCATTACAGTTACATAAATAATAACAAGTCTTTAAATCTACAAAGCACCTTCTGCAGATTATTCAGTGGTGATCCACAGACATACCCTGTTTCCATTACATCACAAAATACAAGGATGAACAGACAGACACACAGGAGGAATTGCAATTAAATAGTACTTGATGATACAAATTATCAAGGTTGTATTTTTGACCAAAACCACAACTTCGGTTTTTCTTAGAAGGACAGGAGCTTTCACAAAAAAATACTGTTTACTGCATATTAAAAGCAAATCTACTGAAATGTGAAACAGTTAAATCGGATCAAAGGTAGCTCCAATTCAGGACCTCTCAGGATAGGTGTGAATGGGGCAGGAACCTTCCTGTGCAAGCTCTGGAGCAATTGCAGATCTGTTTTATGATTGCTAATATGCAATACCTTACTTAGCTGGGAGAGTATTAAAATCCTTCTGTAGCTCTGTTACTCAATTAGGTGCCTGTGAAGAAAGGTCTAAAAAGCTATTTTGTTGTTTGTCTGGGTTAAAAAAAATAAAATAAAATAAATAATAACAAACAAACAGACAAAATGACAGCTTGATTGCTTCTACTGAAACCACTGAACTATCTAGCAGAATGCAGAGCACACACTGATGTAACCACAAGCAAACTAAATGTAAGTGCAAAAGTTTTAAAACACCTTGCAAGGATAGACGAGGTGACTGACTTTTTCATAAAACTCATTCACACTTGAAAAATTGTATTGCTGATTTTGTTATCTGGATTTACATATGGCTTTGTTATCATTTGATTGTATAGATGGTAACAGCCTAGGTGTGATCTGCAACGTTGCGGGTTTAATGAAGAGCAAAGAAATGAAAGATGGGTTCTTTTAAAAACCTGCATGGAAATAAAACATGAGGCTTCAAGTAACAATTGTAGAGATGCCATTACAGATTGGTTATGGGTTTTTCTCTGTAAGCATCTGGAACTTATCACTACTCTTTTACATGGAAACATCTTTAAAGTAGAAAATACAAGTGGTTGTGAATAATGTTTAGATACTGCTCGAGCTTCAACAGCAAACACTGCAGCAAGATACAGTGTTCATTGATCACTAGAGAGCTAATTATTCAGTAAGAACTTCTTTTAGCAACACCAAATTTATGCATGAAAGAATGCAGCTTCCCCAGTGCCTCTCATAGACCTGTTCAGCAAATCAAGAAATGTGAAAGTACAGTTTTCCCTAGTACAAAAAAACACCAATAAAAGCTGTTCTTTACATTTTATTGTTAAAATTTGTATTTCAAATCTTAGACTTAGCCTACTACTAGAACTTATTTTTATGTCAAGTGAAATTCCACATCAAAATCCAAGTATTATTGATTGTTTGAAAAATGTAGTGCCTTTGTCTAAGGAAGAATAAAACCAATACATATCTGTAAGACCAACTTTATATTATGCTATAGAGGAAAATTTTAAGACTGGATAATCAAAGTCAGGGAAGTAATTATAAGATAGGACAAAAAGCAGCTGAAGTATATCATTTCAGATAGTCTTACAGTCTTTCTTCTGTAACTTTCTAGGCAAACCAATACAATAAATTTTGGAAGGCTTTTACCTCCCAAGTGGGTAGCTGTCAATCACAACACAAGTAATTCCTTGCCAAAAAGCACACAAGGATTCACTGGTGATATTGCATACCTGAAAGCTTGTATATTCTCTTTAGCAAGTCAGATAGCTGAGGGGCATATAGGGTATATTTCAGCCCATGATGAAGGCTAAACAGCTTGTGCTGACTTTCAGCCCTCAGGCCAAAGAAGTGGGAGATAGGAAACATGGTGGTATTCAGGGTTGTTTGCAATAGGAAGCAGAAGAAGGAAGGGAAACAAGATTTCAGGAGGGAGGAGGTAAAGGATATCGTGGCAGATTTGGGAGTGGTAATAGAGTAACATAATATGTTGTTTTCTAAAAAGCGAGTGGGTGTACTACACAGTGAGGTATGTGATCTGATAATACCGGTATTTGGGATTTATAATGTCCCACCTTTTTTTCGTCAGAGTATTGTGATTTTATTTACCCTCTAATTTTTTTCTCTATTGGGTGTTTTTCTCATACCTATTAGATATCCTGGAACCCTTCTGTTTGGTTTTGGTCCTCTTCATGAGGCTGAAGAACTGTATTTTTTTAGCCTTTAATGTTACTCACCTTCTCCTATTTGTTGTTTAGCTATGGTTTTATGCTTGTCACCATAAAGAGAGCTTTACTTGTTTCTGTTCCAGTTTCCATGGCCTTTCTTCAGGCATGCCTGTAGCAAGATACCATTTTGTATTCCTTAATGTTTTCATCCTGTTCATCTGTTTGCCTTTCAGCGCAAGGTGATCTATTTAACTCCCACAAATTCAGTGAGTGTGTGGAGCTGCATCCTCCTCTTGGTCTTTGTAGTCCGTAACAAGTGCTGACAGATTCCTGCAATGTGAGATAGTACTCTCCATTTCTTGCATCTTTTGTTGGATGCTAGCCATCCTTCTGTTTTGGTTTGGTTTGGGTTAGGTTTATTTTCTGCCTAAAATGTAGTTCCATTTACTGCATTCATCTCCTATTTTGATGCTTGCATGAGTAAATCTCAGGGTTTTTTTCTGTCCTGCAAAATAATTTCATCTTTTTCAATACAGTGACGTGATAACTTTGTTCACCATCCATGTACTTCAGTATATAATGTACGACATAGATGGCTTTGCAAATTCTAAAAGCTTTATAGATATCAAATCTTGATATCTCAATACGCTTTCTCTGAGGCTTTGGGTTTAGAGTTTTTGTTTTGGTTTTCAGTTTTGGTTGTTCGTTTTGTTTTGTTTTTAGTTTTATCTCCATTTTTGCAAATGGTACAGAAATGGTGGTCAAATTTCTTAAAGGTCATACATGCAAAGACGTTTTACATCTTAAGTCCTTTGGCAACATCCTTATGAATCTAGCATTCCTTCCTTTACCGTTTGTCCATTTGGGGTGTTCAGAATGTAAACCCTGCAGGTAAGGACTGCTCTCTCCACTTGTGCATTCCTGGAGTACCAGCTGCATTGAGGTCCCAGTCTCAGGGATCATATAATTGAACAGCCATGTTTGCATACCAGGAGATACACTTTCCCTAGCCTAGCGGAAGTTGTGTGTATTTGACTTATATCACCTATTGGATGAGTCATTATTTCAGAAGAAAGATATTCCTAAACCATACAAAACAACAGGGGACCTAAAAATACATATTAAAGAACAATTCTTTCATTTTCAGATTTCTACTCACTGGTCAATAGTATAGATCAAAACAGGTAGAATATGAAACATCTTCAAAGCACTAGTTAAGGGTTTGAGTGCTTATTGTTTTATTACTTGCAGGTCAAAATGGGCTGCCACATTAAGATGGAAAATACAGAAACACTAAGACTGATCTTCCTGCAATTTGGCATATGTCAGGTAAAGATCAGAGAGAACAGTTGTTTTATTGTTGAGATGACTGTGTAGGAGATGCAGATGCAGGCGATCAATAATCTTGGTTTTATACCTGTTAACTGAAATGTTGCAGAACTGTTACAAGCATGTAGTAAAAATTCTGTAACTTGAACACAAAAGGTACTGAAAAGAGGCTGTTACCTGTTCTTCCTTTCATAGTGTAATTACAACTATTTTCAACCAAGCTATAACATGATAAGGAGTGAAAATTCAGTGTCAGTAATATAATTGGGTATCATATATCAATGTTTCTTAGCAACAACCCACTAATGTTCAGTGAAGGCCATGCTTGAAGTAATATCAGTGGAGAATATTTTCAATGAATGGTTATGCTTCAGGTTTTTCCTTCTTCGAAAACATGTTGATCTTAAAAATCCTTGCTGCTATAGGTTGAAAATATGAATCACAGGGTTGTTTTATTTTGTTTTGAACAATCTGCATACAATTCAGCAGCAACAGTGTTCATTAAACCAAAACGACCTCATTTCAAAATGCTTCTGTTGTCTTTGTGATAGAGATAGGCAATCTGGCCTGCCAGGAAGGCAGTCTTTCAGCCCCTTACGCCTCTCCAAACTCACAGTCTTGTTATGGACACAGTGTTGAATGTATATGAGTATAAATGATCATGGAAAGGAAAAAAAAAAAAAAGTTTTCCACATGTTCAAGATACATTGTCTAAGATGTGTTCACAGCCCTTCTCTCTTCGAGTTCAACCCATTTCTGAAACTAGGTAAACTTTTAACATTTCAGTATCCCGAGGGGAATGAATTCAGTGAAATGATAAAAAAAGAAAAAGCCAAGAAACAGGGAATATCAGAGCTTACTCTTACTACCCTGATATTCTATGTTAATATTTTTATAACCTTGCAATTTTTTATTCATTACCCAAAAGACAAAAGCTGTGTGTGAATTAACATTATTTTAACAGCAACTTGGATCGGGATTGAATTCTCCTCTGCTGTTCATAGATGTGGCTTCATGGAGATCTGTATTACCTGAAACTCTCCCACCTGTATGGTCAGAACTTTGGAGAAGACCAATCTTCCAGAAATGTTCATGTCTGATGTAGTTTGCTGTTGAGGGAGATCACTTCGGCTTTTCATTTTTCTTTCTGATCCAAGCATTAGGGAGGTACAATCTCTTGCTCCTTTCAAAATATTAACATTTTGTGATAGGAAGCATGCATAAGTATAATATAAAGTGAATGAGCTTCGATTGAAGAATGAGCTCTCCCTTGTCAGAATAAATGCTTAATGCACACATATACCATTAACATCCAAAGGATTTTTGTAGTGTGTGACAAATTGAAGACAGCATAGTGACAGCCGACATACATTAACCATAAAGCCAGTAGGTATCCCTGGAACTGGAGATCTCTGTCCATGTTCATTCAAATAAGCTGTTTACTTCACTACCCGAGACTCAGCATCTCAGATTTCTCCAGAGTGTTGAAATGTTAAACTTGGCAGGATGACAATTCTATCTCAGCAGACCACTGAAGGCTTTATCTGAAGTAGAAAACTAACCAAAACAAACAGTTTCTCTCTGTTGAGAGCCCTTTCCAAATAACATATTTTTGAACTGGGCCTCTGGGCCAGCCTCTTTGCATTGACAGCACCCCTGCACACAAGAGATAAAACCCTTACGTCATTTAGAGAGCATTCAAACACTGATTACAAACCTGATGGGCTTCACAAATCCTGAGAGAGAAATTACTTATTTTTCTAAGCCCTCAAAACAAAATAGAAGCCACCAAAGAAAGTGCCTCCTGAGATTAAATAATCACTTTGTGTCACACTGTGTAACCAGCCCCCCCTCCAAGGCCATGCAGGGGGCATGTTGACATAGGTGGATGCAGATAGGACATATCTCTCTCACCCCCACTCTGGCCAGGCGGACACAAACCAGCTCTGGTCAGGAACCCTTGAACTCCTGTAAACATACCACTGAGTCCAAGGTAATACGCTTTATCCCTCTCAAGACATTTAGTCTAAGCCCAAGAGCAGTCTTAGCATTGCTATACAACTTCTGAATGGGACCCAGCTTCCATCTGTCTGGCTCCAAGTAGGCACAGGACAGATGGACGGCTCTGCAGCTGCTACTGGAGATACACCATGGACCTTTTCCAGCCCTGCAGAGTTAAGGTAGGAGGACAAAGATTTCTATAGAGGTTCAGGTTTTGTACCCTGAACCTAGTGGTGGTCAGCACTGGAAGATGTGGAGCAAGGCATGAGAAATCCGAAACTGGCATTTCTGGAGCAATGGACCTATCAGAAAACTTTCTTCCCCCATCTTACGGTCTTGGCCAGTGAGATGGGAGGGACTGTGTTCCCTGCGGCTTAGCCAACGAAACCACCACATCCAATCTGACCTGCTGTCTGGGCTGAGGCTGCAGCACACATGATGACTGACTGCATCTTTCTCTCCTTTCTCCCTTTCCTATGTGTTCTTTCTCCTTCTTCACTGCAGATAGTGAGAGGAGAGAAAGGGGCCAGGGGGACAAAGTTTTGACAAATCTACAAAATGCAAAGTATCTCCACAGATGAAAATATACTTCTGATTTCCAAAAGCCATCTAAAATGATAGAGGAAGCTGAACTAACAGGCCTTCAAGTTCTTTCCATGGCAATTCTGCAATATGTCTAGCAATCTCATATCGAATTTTTTTAATCCCTTTTTTTCCCTTTTTCACTTAAAGTTTTCTTCTGGGAAAATAATTTTAGGTTTATGTTTGTGCATAACAGTTTGCACTAGGATTAGCAGAAAAAAAAAATATAAATGTACATGTGGTATTTGGTACGTGTGGTATTATTTGGAAAACCAAATTAAATATATATCATTTGAAATGGCATTAGCCTGCTAGGTAAACAGCACAAACAAGCTCTTACGTACCTCCTAATTGCATTCTGCTTTACACAGAGCCAACTGGGGGTCAAAGAGATGGTGTGATGATGTTACATTTAAGGGAAGAAATCTAGCTTTTTTTTCTGCTAATCGCATCATGTTAAAATGATTTTCTTTATATCATCTTCTGGAGATCCTATCAGTGTTATTTCCAAGACTCAACTAATTTTCAACTATCCCAATATCACAATGGGCATCTTGTTGCTTGAGCTGTGGTCCACAGTGGAGCTGCACAGGTGTGATGTGCTTGATATAAGGTAAATCCAGTGCTTCCAGGGTGGGTCAGTGTCGAAACACAAGGTGTGTTCAGGAATGCTATGAATTTCTTGGCTCAGTCAAAGCTACAGCTCTGGGTAAATATCCTGTCTGCAGTACTGTATATTCAGACAGTTTTAAACTATCACTGATAGGGTATTTAAAGTTCATCTTAAGTATACAGAAGCTGCAAGTCTGTCTACACACTGAAAACAAGAGTACCTGGGCTTCATGATGGTCTTACAGTGTGTCTATTCAGCCTAATATTTCAAGTATACTCTTTGAGGTCTTTTTAGACATAAATATCCCGTTTTGGAAACTGGTTTCTTCAATATTAAGAATCTGGCTTGGTTAATGTTTTGATCTCTCTTTCCATGTCAGAAAGAAAACTTTCAGAGGTAGAAAGGCAAAAGGGAGATTTTGTTTGGATGAATCTGAAAAAGAAGATTTTCTGATTTCTTACAAAATAAACCACCAAAATTTTCATTTTGAATCAACAAATCAACATCAAATTACTAAAGATCTGTATCCACAAACATAATGATTCATTTACTCTCCTGTCTACTGAGCCCTTTCTTATAAAAAATTCTGTGTTTTTCTCCTTTTTTAAAAAAACATGTAACAGCTTGTAGACATATCATTTCAAGTTAAAAAATTGAAAAGGCTGGTTTAGACATGTTGAAATCAGATATTCCTTTTGCAGCAATTTCAAAATTCACCTCATGTTTCTTTTTCTAATCAAAATTGTTTATTGAAAGAATCTCATTTTCATGTATATTTTACATCTGTTTTGATGAATTTGGTGTAAAAAAATATTAAATTTACTTACCTTTAGCCATAGACAAAAGCTGCTCTGTCTAGGAACTGGAACTATTTTTGATGGGGTATTGTTTAAGTCACATTTATCTCAGAGCTTACTATTTTTTAAAATATTTGAAAAGTCTGAAATACTCACGATTACTCATTCCTGCAGAGTTGCATTTGATCCAAGCTTTATTTATCATTTCTTAGGTTATACAATCAAATATCTATGAAAGACATCTGTCATAAAACCAAAAGTGAAGTCTTCAGGAGCTTTTACACATTACACAAGTAAATTAAAAATTATGCAGGATCATATTCATGCCTTTGTAATCATGAAATCCTTTGAAAACTTCATAAAATCTACCCTCTTTAATTCTGAATTCAGTGATACATATTGTTCTTTTTATGTTTTTGTCTACAGTAAGGCTAAAGTGTTGAAAGGAAATCTGTATAGCTCATGTAGTCCCAACACTGCAGTTTGTACCACTCCTGATGGAACTCCGAAAAAACCTCTAGTATGCATTTTACTGGTATTTAGGAATCCGGCCTTAAAACTTCGTCACAAATCCTAGCAACTGGAATGTGTTTTCACTATGCCAGAATCTGAGAGACACTCAGGTATTAATCCTCAAATTACCACACAGTTTTCTTTAGCTGTGGTTTGGAATGGCTGTAGAGAATTCAGCCAGAGCTCACTAACTACCCGAACAGCAAGGTGGTTATATCAGATGATGATGTTCAGGTTATTTTCTGAAGCAATAATCAGATTCTTGAGTGGCTAGAATGAGAGCTCAAACACTTACGTTTCATTTGGTTCTTGCCTCATAAAACAGAAATAATAAGAAGGTTATTTTTTCATTATTTTTAACAATTTTCATTAAAATTATGAAACACAGTTTATCTGAACTACAAGACTAAATAATGCTATGCTATTAGGAGACCACTAGCATTCAGCAAGCTGATATCACATTTGTCATTAAGTGGTGCCATTACTGTATTTATAATTAAAATTGCTAAATCACCAGATATACTTGTTTGTTGTTCTTCAATTGCTGTCAGCAAGTTAGAAAAACTGGTCTCTAGTAAATAGTCAGTTCTGACTGCCCTGTGGTGCCTGGTTTCAGAAAGCTCAGACATCCCAGACTGTAAGGTTCATCCTTAGTGCCCATCAGCATCCAACATGACAGACAAGCATTGCGATTCTCAGACCCCAGAGTAGAAGGCAATCCCTGCCCAGAAGAGCCCATATCATAAGCAGATGAAGGGAAGAACAGTGAGTCAGTGATTGATCCAAAATCATGTAAGCAACTACTGAAAGAGTCAGGAGTAGATGTCTAGTTTCCTATTTGTCATATTAAATATTTTTAACTGAATAATCTTTGTTATTGTTACTCAAAATAATTTCTTCTGAAACAGGAGTATTAGGCAAATTGAGAGGTCATAGCTCTTAGCCTTCGATCAAGTGCTTTGTTAGAGCTCTTATTCATGCTTGACATACTTAATTGTAAAATCGAGATATCATCAAAAAATGAATGTATGTAATGGAATGTGATCAGACATAACAGGTATTAGCAACTTCAGCAACGTATGAACTTTCGATTCTAAAATAAAGTTGAATATTTTCTTGCACTTTGAGGCAGAAAGGTAGTATAGAAATGAGATATATCACCTTTCAATTAGGAAGAAATGTTTTTTTTGTGTCACTGATTACTAAACCATTTCTCTGCCTAAGTCTGGTACTTGGTATTTCAGTTTCTGATGCCATTCTCTTCTCTTTGTCTACACATGCAATGGCAGAACAAATGCATGCTCTCAGTTTCTTCTGCAATATGTAGCTGTTGGTGTCCATGTAATTTCTCTTCTCTTTTGCTAATATAAACTAGCCATTTATTACATTGCTAAGAACAAAGAATTGAGAACAAAAACTGATAAAGTGAACCACAAGGATCTGTAAGTCTGTAACTCTAATTGCAACGAATCCAGAGATAAGAAAGTATCCAGGAACAGTATAATGGAAGAATTAGAGAAAAGAGTGAAATTGAACAGAGAAATAGATGTTCATGTCATTTTTTCACAAGAACATTTCTAACTGCTTGCAGTGTTCAAGAAAATACCATAACTGTGGCAGAATATTTCAAAGATGTAGTACTAGTCATGCATAAATTAAAGGTTTTTATCAGAAGTTTTTTGGTTTGGGTTACAGTAATCTGCAGCTGATGAGTGCCAGACAAAGGCGCCCACAGTATTGTTGGCCAGCTTTTCACAGAAATAACAATTTTATTAAGTTTTATATGTATTAGTCAACCTAATTTAAATACATCACAATTTCCTAATTTTAGAGGAAACAATTACCTTTAAAATTTGCCTGAATATTCAGGAAATAGTGTTATACTAGCTTGTGCTTAACCTTTGAAATAACCGATTTGGTAAGAATATATTTGCATATTTAATTATCTACATAATTAATTTATTTGAGTGTTTGTGAATTTCAACAAACGTATGCTGGTCTGGACAACACATGTACTCCACTAGCAAGTCAGTCACTCTGACCTGAAGATACGTTTTCAGCTACCTACTAATGGAGGGATTCAGAGAAAATAGTGGACAGAATCTTGACGACACTTTCATATGTGATTGATTCAAATATAGGCTTTATACAGATTTTATGATGCCCCTGAGTTTGCAGGTATTTGAGTCTTCTGAGAGACAGACCGTGATTTCATTAATTAAGAAAAAATATTTTCATTGAACTTAGTGTGAAAAGTTCTTTGGAATAAATATTACATCCACAATTGCTAAAGTTTGTTTTCTTCATTAATACTACTGGAGCAAGTGTAATAAGACCTGAAACTTCACTTAATTTTAACACATACAATCTCAGCATAGTGAAAAATATCACTTTAAAATACTTGAAAATCATAGAATCACAGAATGTCTTGAGTTGGAAGAGACCCACAAGGATCACTGAGTACAACTGGTGTCCCTCCATATAACAACCCCACAGCTCACCCCATGTGTCTGAGGGTATTGCCCAGTCTCTTCTTGAATATTGCCAGGCTTGGGACCGTGACACCTCCCTGGGGAGCCTGTTCCAGTGCTCCACCACTCTCTGAGTGAAGAACCTTTTCCTAATGTCCAACCTAAACCTCTTCTGGCACATCTTCCTGCCATTCCCCCAGATTCTGCCATTGGTCACTAAAGAGGAGAGTTTGGCACCTAACCTTCCTTTATTCCCTCTTGCAGAAATCTTCATGGAAATGTATCTTTTCTCCTGAAATTTTAAATTTGCAACTGTGGGTTAGCATATGTTCTTGGACCAATAGATTACTGATGAATTGCCGCAGCCAGAACAGCAGAACATGCAACACTGAGTGTCTCACAAAACTTGTTTCCTGCAGATGCTGCAGAGACAATAGCTGAGAAGGAGGCAAGTGAGGGCTGTCTGAGACCCAGGGTGACAGCCAAGCTGTTGGGAGGTGTGGGCCACCCTTGGACCATCCTCCCTCGTAGCAAACCCTCTGAGCCAGGTCCTGTGTGGGGCTGGCCATGCTATGACTGGGGAGACGGTCATCTCCAAACACCTTTGCAGCACAATTTTCTGAGCGGGTTTCCAGCCCATGGGACAAGACAGTGCCAACTCACTGCGACTGACCTGTAGGGCTGACAAGGGAGCAGTCCCTGTCCCCTGCCCTCCATGAGGTGACTCGACCTCTTCCTATGCGTTAACACCAACTCAGCTTCAAAACTTCAAGGAACTTGGCACCTTATGAGCTTCATGTAGTCCCTTTCTGGGACCCTTCCTAAATCTTCCAGGAAAAATAACAGAACAGAATGTGAAGTCAGAAAGAGAATCTGTCTACCTATACCAGTTCTTGTGTCTTATGTGCATATAAGCCAAACATAGTGCCTCACCCTTGTACCCCTGCCTGGACACGGCTAACAACAGCTAAGGAGCTTGCTACCACTGTTGACAAACTACAATGTGAGACACACTTTTAAGGGTCAAAAAGAGGTAACACACACGTGACTTGAAATTTGTAGTATCGTATTTTTAAATTACTTTGCTTATAATTGTCTATATAATGTCCTTTATTATTACATGTGAATGTAGTTAATAGGCTACAAGGAGTACATTTAAACATCACTGCATTACTGCCACAAGAGCACCTCTCATCTGAGTGTCACAGTCCCCTCCTGAACACATGAAACTGAAATAAGTGAACACCTGATATCCCTCCGTGTGTCCCAAAAAGGACCAATTCCTTTTCCATTTCATGCTGACCTGTATGAGTTGCAAGGCAATCACATCCAAGGTCCTTGGCTCTACTGATTAATTTAAATGCTAGCCTGGCATTTTTTATTGTTCTTAGGTATTTTTCTACTGTTCTGTTAGTCCTCAAGCCAGACACATTCTCGTTTTGAGCTTTTACAGTAATAAATTGATTACAGTTTATATGGTCTTTCCGTTGCTTGGAGACAAATGCCTTTAAAACACACCTGGAGACATTTTCTTCAGTTATGGCTCCCTCACTGAGCTCCTCTCTCAGTCATGTTCAAGGATAGCCAGAAGCAGTTTGCATGACCAAAGAATTTAGGATGATGTTTGGTTGTGGCCTCTCCTCTCCAGCACCCTTGGGACTTGCTCCAGCTTTCCCCTGGTCCTGTGGGGAGGCACAATAAGATGCTTGAGGTTTCTCCATGATGCTTTCTTAAACTTACACAGTCATGCATGACCAAATGTAGGAGTCTCAATGTTTCAGGACCAACTTGCTAGGTAATTTTGCTACCTTTGAAAATAATTCCCCAGTGTTAAACAGGTTAGAGCATTTAATATTGGGAAGCTTCAACTTGTTTAGGTACATGCTTGGGCACATGGTGAGAATGAGATGAAGCAGTAATGTTAATTATTACGCTGGAGAAGTTCTGGGGTTACCTCAAAGTTCCAAGAAAGAAATTCAAACTATCATGTGTCTATGTTTCACAACAGGAGTTGCTGGCTTTTTCCAGTTGTCATATTGCTGGAACATGTTGTGTTCTAGGGCAAACACTCTCTTAGATTTTATGTGTGAAATGTGATTTGTTCCATGGTAATTCTTTAAATGTACATTTAAAAAAACAAGGCACAGGGCTTATCTCATAACTACATACCTTCTGCAATTTTAAATCTAAGACACAGGTATGTCAGCAATATGAATTAAAGTTTTCTTGCTTATTTTTTCTAATGCAAAAGTCTCTCCAGCTGCAGTTGAAGCTTTTGCTCAGGACAGTGACTTAGTTTATTTGTATTTGTGTGCGATGTTGTCATCAGCTTAAATATTACCTGGTCTCATAACCAGCAATGCTTGTCATCCTTCTGATGTCTCCTTCTCCAATGAATATGCAAAACTTAATGTTGTACTCTCAGATAACTGGAATAATTTGCTCCAATGTCACTGTGTAGCTCATAGCTGAAAAGGGATATGCAAGAAAAAAGATTCAAGGATCTAGCATGCCTTTTCTCTCTATGAAAGTTATAGCACAAAATAACATGAATTATTCATACAGTATTATGTCCCCTGAAATAACTTTGAAAATGTATTTTAACTTTATTCCTAACATATACAGATACAAACATATATATTATACAAACAGATATGAATGTTTCAAACTTTTGGAAAGATACTACCTACAAACTGAAGTTCTTTGTGTTCTGAGAGAGTTCGTGGCGGCTTCAAAATATGTTTAGAAAACACATTATCACACGTACTTAATAAACCCCACCTTTTTCTGATGTGAAGTGTGGATATCTAGCACCTGTGAAGGCCCTCAAGATGAATTTTGAAAATAGAACAATTACAGAGAAATGGATTTCATTTCACAGTTTCTTGAGCATTTATTGTTCCTAAAAACAAAAGAAAGAAAGAAAAAAGAGTTGTTCAGAAAATATGTTTGTACTCATTTTATAGTGTTGGCTACATGATTGATGAGGCACTCCTTTTGGAGTCTATGAAAGGGTTTATACTCCCCATCACTAAGTAGTTACATCAGCCCCATTCCACATACATGGCTGCAAGGCAGCTACTCTGCCTTCAGGGGGAAGGTCCATGCACCATATGAAAGGGCAGATATCAAAACAGCACAAGTGTACTTTGTCAGTCCATTAGCTATGTTAGTGCTTCATGAAGCCACCAGCTTGCCAGGGAGTTGAACTCTCACCCTTTTTTTAACAACCAAAAGGCTGCCTGTAAGATGGGGGAGTCCCCAGGTACGAATTCATATGTAGGGCTAAGCCCTAGGTTTTATTGTCCCTTATTTCTTGTATCTGTTTCTACTGAGTTCTATTACAACACTAACCACAGCTCGACTTTTACTTCTTCTCTACTGAGATTTTAGAGGATATGCAATTTCCAGCAAGAGGAAAACAAAATCTTGTGCCTAATCTCATTTGCAGTAGTAATTGGCCTATGAGCAGTTCTCCTGTTGATCCTGCAATGAGTCAGACCCTCGTAAGCATTGCACAGCAGTGACCATATCACACTCAACAGTGAGTCAAACACATGTATCTCCAAAAGAGTCACAAAGTCACTGCACTACACATTACAATGAATTCTGTCTTCCAATATTATATGCAACTGCCACTGATTTTAGCACAGAAAAGAGATTTTGGAGTAGCCTGTGCTTATAAAATACTTCTGTATGCAAAAAATTACCTGAGATTACCTGTAGTATGTCTTATGTCTGAAACACGTCAGCTGTCTACTGCACAAAGCTACACTATGCACAGTGTAGGTTACACAGAGAAGATAGTGATAGTGATTATCATCCTTTCCTCATGGGCTTGTTTTACTGTTTGTGGCCATTTAAGCTGCTAGACAAGAAGACTTCTGCAATATTGTTGCCATCAAGATAGTAGAAAGGAGACATGCCAAGCTGCTCATTGTTAATACATTCATAAAATCCCATCAATGCCATTGGTTAGCAGTATACCAAATATTTTGAGCTGCTACCAGCTTTAAAAGTTCCTTCTTTCAATAACATGTCAAAATAGCAATTTGTCAGAATTGTCAATTGTCAAATATTTTGCCATGTAGCAGGAGTAAAGTCAAAGAATTGACAAGCCCGAGTTTAAATAACAGGTTGTGGCAATCATTTCTATTGATTGTAAGAACCCTTTAGGATCCCTCTTTTAATTAGCACTGCAGTTGTTCCACTGCCTCTAGAATTGTTATGATTATATTTATGGCTGCAATTGAATGGAAAGCATTTATACTGAAGAAATACACACATGCCATGGCTTATCTTGCACTACTCTTTTTTGTGTGAATATAAGCACCACTCAAGAATCTGCAAACTCTTATGAGAAAAGTGTGCTCCTGTGTCAAAAAGTCCAGTCATCCAGAAGGGTGCAGTTTGGTGCCACTGATATTCCAGCATGTTGTCTCTGAAGTTGTCTAAAAATGTTTCTTAGGAAAAAAAAAAACACAAACAAAAACCAACAACAAAACCAAAAACAAACCACAAACAACAAAAAACAAGTCGTTTAACTTATGTGTGCTACAAAAAAACCCTCAAACCAACAAAATGAACAATAAAAATTTTTCATCACACACCATAGTCAGTGATGTTACTTTGATAACTGTAACAGTGTTATAACTGGCATGCAGGCAGGCTGAATTTCTGTCTTAATTTTGAATAACTGGCAAAAAGTTTTGGATTTAGTCTTGAAACTGTAAGCACTTTTTATTTTCTTCCTTTTTTTGTCTTTTTTGTTGTTCTTTTTTAGTTCAGCTTTGCCTTGAAATTCTCTTTTCTTGTTTCACATTCTCATTGTATGTTGTTCAGAAGTATTGTACACTTGAAATCTGATCTGAGACTAACACGTTCCATGGGTACAGGCATATAGTTGCTGTATATTTGTGTCTTTTCCGGGAGGAAAATGTTATTAAGGAGATAGAAACTAATTAATGAGTATTTTATATTCAGTTATTACTCTAAATAATACCAATGCATTTCTATAAAAATTAAAATAGCATCAAATTTTAATACATGATATAGTGCATATTAGATATCTTACATCCTGTATATAAATTAAGTAGAAATACAATTAATAATTAATTGAAATGGCTATATTAGTTAATACTTACTATGTGGATAAGGCAGTTAGTGTTATCTCTGCAGCATTTTGGGGTAAGAGATTTCATGTAAGGGTCCAGCTCTCTTATTTCTTGATAATATTGATTATTTTATCTGAATTTACTAGTCTGATTTTTAAAAGTTGAAATGAACAGAAGTAACCAACATTAAATCTGTCTGTATGCCCACAGCTTGCAGTGTGGTGATACACACTGGGATGTGGCAAAGCATAAGCATCATTGTTACTCAGCTGAATAAGTCACTTCCATGCTCAGAGGAAGCCACTTGGAACTTCTCCTTAAGTGAAAGAAAGAAAACTGCCTGTTCTCTAGGAAAAGGTACTTCTATGTTGTGAATGGAAAGTTCCGTTCCCCTCACTCACCAAGTGACTTTGCCTTGCTTATTACATGCAATCTGAACCTCGTATCCACAAGTTAGTTCTTTTACTTTAGGTTTCTCTCTGCTGCTTGTTACCACAGGATCTGAATAACCTAAAAACACAGATTAGTTGGCCTTTCCAGCTCCCAGACATGGTATTTGAAACTTCATAAATATTTATCCTGGTATTTACAGAAGCAACCTCTACACTAAGTGCTTTATTACTTCATTATTATTGCCTTATTATTATCACCTTGTGATTATTACCTCTATTTTTTCACCTGAGATGTTCAAGACCTGTCCTGTGGCTATCAGTCACTCACAGGTTCTGCTGGCTTCAGCTGTGCTGTCTTGTCAGAATCTAAGAAATCAGACTCTGGCTGTCTCAGACTGGGGACCCAGAAAACAGGGACTGTATCATTAGTGGTCCAGTGTGGTTGTTTTCTTAGTATAAAATGAAAATCCACAAAGCTGCAGTCTGGAATCAACTGCCACCACAGTCTGCACTAATCCTCACTTTACTAGGTTTACAGCTATCATCTGTTTAAATTCTTACTGTTAGCCTCATCCTTTGAAATAATACACATGGTTCATTCTTTTATATATGCATGACCTTCACAGTGAAAACAGTAGGGCAGTCCTTTTGAAAGTACAGGGTGTGCCAGTCAAGCTGAATTCTTTACGTATGTGCCCCAGTAAATGCCAGTATGTCACTCTCCTCATGTGTAACACCAAAAAGACTCCCAGGAAACTCCACAAAGTGGCTACAATTAACATCTATTTACATATTATGTGAACAAGTCAACAAACATATTTTAATAATTTTTTTTTCTACAATAAACTAATGTGAAGAATCAGGAAAATTGCATTTTATATTAGAGTAATAATAAGATTGCATCTAGAAGATGCAAGAAAATACCACTTCCATAGAAAAATGCACTTGATTATAAAAAGATTATAAATGTTTGACTATAAAGGAGACTGTTTTCTCATGAGACAGGCCAGGAACTTTATTTTTCACATCCTTTTTCCTTTGAAGACTCCTGAAATTATTATTTTTATTTTCTATCTTTGACAACAATAGTATTTTAGGTTGGTTTTTTTTTTGCTGGGTTAGGGGGTTTTGATCATTTTTTTTTACTTAAGTGATTTTTTATTAATACTCTGTCCACTCTCATGTTTGTTTTCTTTCCTTTTTTTTCATGTTAGCTGGAATACTTTTCTAGAATCAGTGCTTCTGGCAACAGTCAACCGTTAGTTAAATGGAGTGCACATTATTTATGTGACATATGGAAAGACTGTTCAGCTGTGGCATAAGTACAGTTCTGCTATCTCTCGTACCAGTTCATCTCCAGGACCAGTGTCATCACCGTCATGCATCAAAAAATCCGAACCTGAAAGCCCTGGGAGAATCATTCTGATTTCTGGCAAGCCCATTCAAGTACCTCCCAGTCTCATTTTGAAGACCAGGAGTGCTGGGGAGTATAGTGTGGAAATACGCCCTACCTTGCCCCTTCCCGCTCAGCCCTCCTGAGTCCCAGATGCTTATTGAGTTCAGTGCAATTCCATATGAATTCCTGGAGCTGGCTTGGCTTAGTAGTGTGTTGATTCCCACAAATCTAGGAAGCTGGGAGAGCAATGCAATTGCACTTCACGGGATGGCAGCCCAGGTATGCCACAGCTGATGCTGAACCTGATCCCAAGGGACAGGATTGACTCCTCTAGAGAACATCAGCTTCCTTATCCTTTTTCATCTGAAGACTCATTCCATGCTCCTGTTTATTGTACCTGTTAGCACTTTCAGGCTTCTAGGAGGAAGTGCTGCCTTGAAGACAGGACCTAGGCCCACACTAGCTCTTGCATTTGCACTGTGTTGTGCTACACCAGAGGTAACAAGCCCACCCAGAGCACCAGAGCTAGTACAGAGCTGCATTGTAGTTGCTGTGTGGAAGGCAGGCAAGGTCAAGGTGAATTATTGTTAAACAAGAGCTACTAAAGCCTATTTGTCTCCTGGTGGAGACACTGGTAATACTTTGCACCACATTCCCTCTGAGTAGCTGTACAATCTTCATGCAGGGCACTGCTGCACTCCTTTCTCTTTCATTTGTAGATTACTCTGTAGAAGGTAAGGCTACATAATCTTAAGTGTCTAATTTACATGCTAAGAATCACCATCCAAAGATGCCTACACTCCTCTGCAGTTTTCTAGAGAGAATTCAGGCTCTTGGATGTAGGTGTTGTGTATCAAACAATCAAGGTAGTTGAAAGCCTATGGTATGTGTGTCTAGCAAAAGGGGATTCAAGTCATACCATGACCTAGTATTCTATTACCCAGATAATTATTTCAGAAATAATTATCAGATAGCTAATGTTAGAAAAAGGTGGAATGTTGAAAGAAAATTTCAACTCGCTGTTCTCCTTCCTAGAATTGTTCCTCAGTTCAAACCAAGAGAGGTAAAGCTACTTCATAGCTACCAAAGTACTCAATGTGGGCAAGGACCTGTTGGACAGAAGACAGCTCTCTTGGCATCCATTAACAAAGAGGGAAGTGAACAGCCACACCAAACATCAGTTACATGCCAGATGTACTATAACTTAAGACACTTTTATTAGAGAAATAACAAATTATGAAGTTGAACTGACTGCAACTCATGTCTAGAAACTTACAGAAACAAAATCTTTGACAAGTATACCCACAGACAAATGTTACTCATAACTAGAGTGGCATCCAGCAATGGTAGGGTGAAAGAGCCTGAGACAAGAAAAAAATCATGGTCCATACTCTCCATTTTGAAGTAAAGAGCAAGTTTGTATTCTCTGTGAGAATGAAACACTGAAGTAGTCACCTGGAGAGCCTAAAGTATGTGAGAGCAAAAGCAAAGGCTCACTGCCTGTCATCCTGAAGGCAGGAGGTGTTTATGTTCTTGCAATGCTGTGTTTGTCTTGTAGGGTAGGAGACATATTCTAAAATTGAAGATGGGAGTACCAGGAACCCAAAGCCTGAGAAGACAGTTTGATCTATAGAAGTAGAGATTTCAGGGAATGAGGAGGCTTTGTCAATGGGGGGCAGGTTGGAGGCAGGGAGAACCAGATCAAAGGAAGATGTGAAATCTGAAGGTCATGGTGTTAAAGGCAGAAGACAAATGGATGGATAAGAGGACCAAGAGTGGGGATGAACAGTGACAATTGGTAATATAAGTTTAGGCTAACTAGAGCAGGTGCAGTCTGAAGAACAAACATTTGAAGGGTGCGCAGACAGATTGAGATTAGGATGAGATGATGAAGGAATGACACAGGAATAAAGGTTTTCTCTTACCAGGCCTTTTACTGTCAAGGAGAAATCTGTTTTATTTTCCTCTTGATAGTAAGATATCAGGACTGATGTGCCTCTGACCTTCCTCTGGCAGGAAAAAAAAAAATTGATTGAACCCTTTAAAACTTTCATTAAGGATCACCTCCAAATAGAATCTCTCTGGCAACTGGTTGCAAGCACACTGCTTAACAGACTTTTTTTAGCACCATTTGAAAGTTGCTTATCAGAGAGTTATGAGATATTGTTACATTAATCCACTAGTCAATTATTGAAAATTAATTTCACTGACTTGTATGAACGCTACTAAGAGTAGGCATTCAAAACCATAGAAACTTCAATTCACAGGATCAGTCTGATTTTTTTTTCCCCTACAGTTTCAATATACGCTATATCTGAGTCTGACTTGGAATGAAATATTATCTTCTCCATAGTGTGGTTTGGGGTTTTTTTGTTTAGTGTTTTGGTTTTGTTTTGTTGTGGTCAGTTGGTTGCTTTTGTTGTTGGATTTGGTTTTGTTTTTCCATTAAAGGCCCTTGGGATAGGTGCCTTAAAATAAGCTAAACAATTTCTGTAGTATTTTTAACCAGTTATGCAGACTTTTCCTATATGTGCCATCCAATAAAATCCCAAGTGCCAAACATTGCAACAGTCAGTCAAGTTCTCTCTCTTGCATAAAACTCTCTGTCTCTTCCAGATGAGAACTTAACAGGCTTATTTAGTGAATTTATTAAAACAAATATAGTTGTGTTTTGTGCTCTGAGCTTTACGGTTCATCTGAGTAGCAGTGTCCGACATGGACGCCTGTAAAGGAGATATGTTACCATACTACTGTATTTTTGATTGATGGTACTTGCAATAAGAAATGCCTAGAATCTCTGACAACTGAATAAAAAGATCAGTTTGCCCCATCTTGACCTTAAGACCTAAAACAAATCAGTTTTGCTACCTATTTTTAGTTAGGAAAGAATAGTACGGTCCAGTTACGAGACTGATGCTAGTGCTGCCTTTGAAATGACCACAGTGATGGTCTTCAGAGTGACCTGGCACTGCAAGGTTGGTGTCCCTCTGCCAAGTTCTCAGGCTGGAGGCCAGGAACGTTGGTCTTGCCTCTGTTCTCTCAAATTCTACCTCAGAATGGGAAAAAAAGCAACAAAATCTTGAAAATTACTGTTGTACCTCAAACCAGTTTATGGCCTACTTTCAGTGTGGTATAATATGAATGGCAAATATTGTGTCTTTTTGATGACACATGTTAAGCAATTGGTTTTCAAGGTGCACCGGAGGTTGCCTGTGATTTTAACCTATAGTCCTTAGCTGCTAATTTAGGGTCAATTTGTCTTTACAGGTTTTATCTGTATATTTATTTGTCCATTTCCAGTTGGTCATTGACTTGTGATAGTGCAGTAGAAATAACCGTCCCTCATTGCCAAGTGCTTCTTGTTTGCTTGGAGGCCAAGCGATTATAGGAAAACAATCCAGCAAAATCTCAGGTCTCCCTTTTCGTCTTTTCTGAAAGGATGCACTGATTGTCCCCTTACCTTCTTTTGGAACAAGCTGTACTTTCTTTGCCTTTTACCAACACATGCAAGGGAAAAGTAGTTTTTCTTCAGAGTAAAAAATACGCCAGCTACCTCTTGAAACCAAACACTTTTCTTTTTCTCCTGAAAGAGAATGTCAATATACTAACAGGAAAAATTACCAAACACCTTCAGTAATAACTTGGGCTGCAGATTACTCATGTCCAATTCCTTGAATCACTAATTACTTCCTCTGTGGTTTTCAGTGAGAAATTCGGGACAGGATCTAACTCATGTTTACATGTTCTAGTTTCTGCAGTTATCAACAGCCCCTCCACAGGCAACGGTGATAGACTCACCCTCTGGAGGCCTCAGATCCCATCTACAAGCAGGGCTAAAGCACTTTGCTGCGTCAGAACTGTATTCTGAGGATAAATGCGTTGAAGAATGTAAGGTATTTGCACTTTGACACTACAGCTGTCTCAGTGCTGGAGACAGACCATGTTACGGAGGTCTTGCAACAGTAATGGTCAGCAAATTTACTATGTCAGGGGAACTGTACAATAGGAAATGGAGTTTGGCTTGCCCTGTGCTTCTAAAATTTCCTCAGGCATTTGTGATGACTGAAGATATGGAGGCTGTAAGGAGAGCAATTACGTTCTTCAGTCACAGAAGAACTGGGAGTATATTTGTCCTCAGAGACGAACAGAGCTCTGAAATGGAGATGAATTCAAGGAGAACACTAAAAGGGAAAATGAATGGTGCTACCAACTGCCCACAGGTACTAATGAGAGTTTATAACAATAAGTAAGCTGAGTAGGAAGAAAGCATTACTTTAGAGCAAACAACAGCTCTTCACTACAAAGACAAGGAGAGCCCAGCGTAACAGCCTGGCTCTCAGAGGAATCTGGAGGGAATTAAGTCTTTGAAGATTTCCTAAGAAATAAGTGCTCAAAGCTCACAGTCTGACTTAATCAAGGCAAGTCACCCATTAACACCTCCTCCACCTCCTCAAGTGCTTTGTGCCTCACAACATCTCTCTGGTCACAGAAGAAAATCATTTTTTCTGTAATTTTGTTAACAATGAGTGATCTTATGCTGAAATTACCATCAGAAAGCCATTTATGCCTCACTGTTATGCTGGTGTAGGCTTTTTTTGGTGGGTTGTGGGTTCTGGTTTTCTTGTTTCTTTTCCTTCAAGCTGACGATAAGATCTATGTTATGGACCATCTTGTTCATTTCCATTTCCCATTCTGCTTCACTTCCTGAACCTTGATCCAGGACTTCTCCTCACCACAGGGGGATTCAGAGACCTGTCTGTTCAGGAAGGATGGGCTGCTCTGCACGGGCAGAGCAATGGGGTTCTGAATGACAGTATCCTACAGTGAAACTCCATACTTCTCCTGGAGCTCAGACACTAACAAATTGTGTACAATTTCAAATTGGGTCCACCTTTTTAAAACACTGTATATAATGTATCATGGCAAAATGCTGTTAGTGGTGATACGGGGCATGAATATGATGAGACAAGCCTCCTGGATTACCTAACCCTTGGGATAGGAGGAAGGATCAACTGAATCACCCAAGCTGATAGAGCCAAATGCAAATACGAAGTTTGACGTTAAATAGTCCCTCCTTCTGAGGTCTTCTACTTCATCAGGGTAAATCACTGTATTCACTAGTCCCTCACAGTAACTCTCAGAGATGTTGTAGGACCATCATGTTCAATAATGTCTGGCAGGGAAAAATAGGGAGACAATCAATAAGTGGCTAGCTGGAGGGACAAGGCTCCTGTTTAAATGACCTTCAGTTGCCTTGGTCACAAGGCAGAGTCCAGCAGAGCTGCACTCATGCTGCTCCCAGTCTCTGCCCAGACCGTAATCAGAGGTCATGCCACAAACCCTGCTGACCTAGGAACTCTGCTGGTATTTATCACTCCAGCAAACAGTACACTTGCCAGTCCAATGAATTATGTATCTCTGGGGTGAAGTTGCAACACACAAGACTCATTATCTCATTGTGAAATTAGCAGAATGTTATGGAATAGCAGAGATTATCAGAAAAGGATACACAGGACCAACAACCCTTTGTCCCTGCAGGCAGGATTATCAGGTCATGGCATAACTTTAGCAAGTCTCGCTGCTGCCAGTGCTTACAAGTACGTAAGTGCTCTAATTTTTTTTCTTTTTTCTTTTTTTTTTGTTTTGTTTTGTTTTGTTTTGTTTTGTTTTGTTTAACCAGTTTTGAGCCTCTGATTTGCTTGAGCCCTAGCAGTAGGGCCAATTCTTGATGCTTACAAAATAGAGTAAGGAAAAGAATGAGTACCATAATGGTCACAGCAGCACTTCATTTCTGTTCTTCCAAGCTGCATTTGACTTCCGATACAAATTTATTGGGTTTTGCCTTTGAAGTAGAAGAGGGGAGCCTCATCCTTCTCAAGGATGAAGGTTTGGTTTATTAATGAAAACTCTGCTTTAACAGATAGAAGTCAGCTGTTCTATGCTCTTGGCTTCCTATAAATGGCCAAAACACTGATAAATAAATAGCTAACCTTTGAAGAAATTAGGGAAACATTTCTCCCAATAGCTCAAGACACTAAAAAATGTGTTGTTAGGCTAGATTATGGGGAGAAGAATAGCTGCATACTTTAAAAGACAGTTGAAATGTAGTTAAAGATACATCAGCATATCAGAATAAACTTTCAAGTCTAACATCAATGGGGAATTCCATAATGTCTGCAGATAGTGAAGTACTTAGGGGAGAGGAGAAGAGGTAGTAACCATGACCTGAGCTGGCAACATTCAGAGGCAGAAGAAACAAAACTCTGCTGTAGAGTAGATAAGACGCTAACATTAAAAAAATGGGAAGAGACTGATCCTACTGAATTTGTACTTTGGAGTGCAGTGAATCAACACCTGATGAGTGTTACATGTCTGATGATGAGTGGTGCACATCTGAAAGATACAAATGATCTAGGAAATAAAGAAGAAAAGTGAACATCCTTATTGAGAGGTAAATTGACCCTCTTCTCTTTGAGCAACACGAAGATGATCCAGGTTATTATAGGTGGAGGAAGAGCTAAGTGATTTAGTGCATCTACTCCAGTGTTATCAGTAAGAATCAAGTCATTCTCATCTGTTGTAATCAAATGTAATTAGGTAAAAAATGAGCAAGTGTGTATACTTCAGGCTAGCTTGCCAGCATTGGATTTTGATTTAGACTTAATTCTGCAGTTTTATCAGCTTCACATGCCTTGAAAGAGGCTGTTTCAGTTTGTGACTGAGGATGCTCCACAGCTGTTTATCATTCCCATTTTAGCAAAAGAACAAGGTCTGTGAATTAACTCACAAGAGAAAACAAGCAGCAAATCTGTAACTAATAGCATTCATTACTTCATTCTACTATTAATGAAACCACAGTTGAGCAGCAATATTTGGGTTTTTGTTTAGTTTCATGACAAATGTTCCCATTAAAATCAACTTTTACTTCTGTAACAGTAATTGTGGCCTTCATTTTGCTGGAAAAAAGACGTGTGATGATTACCACCCAATAGGGATAGATGGGGATTAGACTCCACGATATACAATGTTGTGTATATTTGTAAACTTAGCTTTTCTGTTTGAAGTAGGCTGTGGAAAGGGGCTCAGATGTTGGGAAGCAAATAGCCCTGTAATTATTTATCTCATTAAGTAAATGTCTCGGTGTTATATCTTCAAGCAGTGGCCTTTCTGGTTGAGTTCAAGTGCTGCATTTCTTATTGCAACTTCTGTGGGCAGCAAAGCTCTCATGAGTATGTGCATAGTCAGGCACTCTGCTGTGGCCATTATTTGAGACAGGCAGAAAAAAAAAAAAAATTAGCAGAGTTCAGAGCAGTATCCATCTCCTAGCATTAAGGATTCACTGATCTTTATTTTAATAGTGTAGATGAAAGAGTCAGTTCAGAATAGCATCAAATCTTTGTTTCTGACAAATATCTTCATTGTCTTCTTTCCTCTAACATACTTATTAAAATGGATCTTTCAATCACATATCTCTAAGAAACTTGCAAAACAAAACAACTTAGGAATGGTGAAAGGAAGGTACTTCCCCCCACCATGCAATAGGGAAGGAGTTAACTGACTTGTGATCATAGAAAAGCCTATGAGTCCAAAGTATTGCACTCTTGAGTGCAGAGACAAATCATCAGATCAGTGACCAGATAAAAGACTCTTTCTCCAGCAAATCTCTGAAATTTATAGTTTAGTTACAAGAGTGGGTTGGAAATTACAATAAGGAGCCTCAGTCTTCTAGAAAACATTAAGTTGAGCTGAAACAAAGCTGTGTACCTGAAAATGGGGAATGAGAGAGATGGAATCTGAGAATTCTGGCAAAGGTTTGGAAAGAATAATAATATAAGCATTAATGTTTTCCTTTTACATGGAACAGACTCCAAAAGGTAAGGCTTGATGTAGGATGCAGCAGCTAAAAGAAGCAATTGAGACAATTAGGACAGCTGCTCTACTATTTTCAATTCCAAGTGTGTAATTCTTAACTGTGATCCCCAAAAGCTGTGCCTGCGTGGCGGGCAGGGGGACTGTGGCTGGAGATCACCAGCTGGGAGGAAAACTCTCAGAAGTTTACACAAAGCACTATTTAAAAGCTGAGGGCATTGGCTCAAAGCAAGCTTTTGATTGGGTTACATAGACTGAAAACTGGTAGATGTTTGGATAGAGTAAAACAAAACCCCACTTGTTTTCACCCTACTGAGTTTTAAATTATGGAAATTAACTAGAGACAGTCCAAGGAGGCAGATGACTATGGTTACATCTGTACTACGAAATGAAACAGAACTGGTCACAGATGGGCAATGCCCACTCTGCATAGCTTTTGGCAACGGGTTTCCTCTGGGCCCCCATCCAGCACTCATATAGTATAATGATTATTTCTGTGTGGTGGCTAAAATTGCATGAAGGCTCAGGTTTCAGTCTGTCACATCAGTGTTTCCACAGTGTGGAACTGAGGACATGCATTGCCCACTCCTGATGTGTACCATGCTGCATACCTGGGGATTCAGACGCTGCTGGGACATCACTGGAGGTTTGTGTAACAGAGAGCAGCCAGCCCCAGTGGTTGAGGCATCTCCATACTGTCTTCTAGAAGACATCCCCAGCAAGTGTTATCTTTCTGGCATTATTTAGGACTAGTTGACTTGGGTCAAAACTATGCCAAGGAGTGTGTTAAGTGATGTGGGTGCTACATATGGCCCAGTGAATGAGCTCATTGCCTGGTCCTGTTTTATTTAGCAATGCAGTGAAAATATTTTCATTAAAATAGGGAAGATATGGTTCAGTACAAGATGAAAAATGGAGGGCAGAATTGATGTCTGGATGTGGCTTTGCCAGTGATGCTCATGGGAATCAGGGTGCATGTACTCCTGTCAGGACCTCCAAATGCACTGCCTGTCCTGCTCCTCATGTAGAAGAGCTTCTCTTCTTCCCCAGTAGTGGTGGTCTCCCTTCCCCCAGCAACCACCACCTCCATTCAGCACTTCAGTGACTGCGGCTTGCTCTAAAGGAAGGACTGGCAGAAAGATGTATTGGGCAAGGGATGGGTATCATTAATAAGACAAAAAAAGCAATTCACTGGACTGGCTCTTCACTGCTGAAGAGCCTCAGCAGAACCTAAGGCAGGGTTGAATTTCTGGGAGCCTCCCAGAAATCAGGTACTTTGCCCACACGAGGTTCAGCAGACAGCCCACACTGCCTCTGTGACTAGGATTTCAGATTTTGTGATTCCAGGGCAGCCAAATCCAACATATGGGAGAAAAGCACCTGAGTTTCTCCACACCAGCCAAAACTGCAGGCTTGGGACCTTGGGCAGCAAAACTAAGGTGACGATATACATGTGGGCAGTTTTTGAATGACATTCTCAGAAACCCAGTTCACTGGAAATTTCAAAATGTTTGGGTCTTGGTATGAATCAAAACAAAGTAAACAAAAAGGAATGAAAAATAAAAGTATTTCCATTGAACTGAAAATTTTCCTTTTTTGTCAGTGCAGCAGCAGCATTATTAGAGAAACGAAGTGTTATACAAAGCACAATTGGGAGTCTCCATTCCTACTAGAATAAACCATTGTGTCTGCCTTCTCTCTGAGAGTGGACTGAAGAAGCCTGATAATAGTGAAGTGAAATCTGAGAGGCAATAAAGTAACTACCAACATACCTGGGGAAAGCACTGGGGAGGAGGTGAGTAACTTCCAGTAAAGAACAATTTTGACACACAAAGAAAAGTATTTTTGCAGACCATGAATATATTTTAAGCTGAAATGAGACAAATACCACACTCATTAGAGAAGTTGGGTCTTGACACCCCAAACTCAACTCCTTGTTGTTTAATACAGAGTTTGAGAGAGTTTGAGATGATTATTTGACAAAATAACTATAAATGGCGGACTAGACTGCTGCATCAAAACTTCAGGGGAGCTGCTGAAGAACGTTATCCTTCCCCTCTGCTCATGTAAGCAAGCAGTTGGGAGTTAGTGATGTGTACCTGCATCTCATGTCACCCAGCTGTCAGCATGCTGATCCTACAAATTGAGAGTGTCTGCATTTCACTTTTCAGCAGTTATTCAAACCTTTCTGACTGTTTCTGGTTTTGCTGTCTCTTGTAAATGTCATTAAAATGGGCAGATCTGGAGAAAAAAATAAATATGGGTCAGTCACAATATATTAATAGATTTGCATCCACAACAATATTTTGTTGGAACCACTGAAATATCTATATACCAGAAGACAGTAATCTTACTGTCATAATTCTTGTTGAGCCTACTGCCGCCTATACTACCCAGCTGAACGTTACTCTGAATTTCTCCACTGCAAATAAGTAGATGAGACTTGGAGGTCACAGTCCTTCACACAGCTACAAAATCTCAGCATTGACATTCCGCTTCTATAGGGTGTCACCAAGAGCATCTGTGCTCCACAAATAAAAGCAGCTGTGTTTCTCATGTGATATGTTTACAGAATAATAAACCTCCCTTACATTTCCCTGCCCTTGGAAGAGTTAATGGTTTGTTTCATACTTCAAATTAAACTTCAAGAACCCAACAGGAATACCCCAGTGGCTCTCCTGTGCAGAGGCTTTGGCCAGGTGTGGATTGATTGGTGAGTGAGAGCAGAGGTAAACAGACCTTCACCCCTCGGTGTGTGATGGAGAGCCATCCTCAGCTGCTGGCCTCCTCATCTTGTCAGGGCTACATCTGCCTCGAGGATAACAACTGAACACTACTTCAAAGTTATAAAAGAAAAATGTCGACTGTATGAAAGTGTTCTTGTTGATTTCTTGTATTTCCTCATACTTTTAATTTCACTTGTCATAATCTTCTCCAGTCTGCACATTTTTTAAAAATTAAATTTGTTCAGATACCATTTATGCACTTGAAATGACCACATACATACAGAAGGACACATTATATGCAAAATTAAACCTAAGCAGGTCATTTTTTTCCTCTTTCTTCTTTTTGAAGATTTTTTTTTTTAGAGGATTTTTGTAATATTGACCAGGTAAGCAGAAAGAACAGAGAGACCAAACAGCCAAACAAGGAAAAGAGGTCTTTTATCAAACTTCTGTGCCAGTCCCATGTGTCTCCTCTCTGTGTTGGTGAAACTGAATTGTGCTTTTATTTGTCATTGTTGACTTGAGCCCAGTGTTCCTTAGATATCAGCCCTGAAGTCATATGCAAACGCAATGCTTAAACAGCTTCACGCAATGGCAGTGACATTCACCTACTGTGTTTTTTTATTTTATTATTAATCAGGAAAGTTATAGCCCAGAAGTGGAGCACTAGCAGACGGTTCATTTCCAGTTCCCTCTGATTGTACTTGATAACATTTCAACCATCCTGATACTTGTAAACAACTGCTTAGATATCCAGCCAGCTGAAAACTCTGACACAGGCCACATCTAGAAATAATTTGTACAGAAATAATCCCAGAAAGTATTTGACGCAGCCAAGAAGAGGGCCCTGTAACATTCAGAGACTTGTACTACTTGCCTGCATGCTCTTTAGCAAGAACACTACTGACCTTCACCCCAGCGATCATCCTCATGACTATATTATACATATGATATACTATACACTCATTATATTACATGTTTATGTGCACTTCCTCTAGTAAGAAGCTGTCACAAAAATTGCTGTTTCCTATTTTCATAAATTCAACCTTTTTCTATCTTTGAAGTAGTGCTCAGCTGTTACCCTTGGGGCAGACAAAGTCGCAGCCCCCAGCCTGACAGTACTCAAGAAGCATTTGGACAACGCCCTCAGACATATGGTATGAATTTTGGGGTTGTCACATCCAGGGTCAGGAGTTGGACTCAATGATCCTTGTGGGTCCCTTCCAACTCAGGGCATTCTCTGATGCTATGATTCTGAGAAGAGTAAGGAAATGTATAACATGACCAGAACAATTACCTTGTTGGCAAAATATAGACTTATGAGTATGATAACTCATATAATATGACTATGTAATAGTAAAGGATACAGCTCTGCAGTGATCCTGAACTCCAGACAGGGGAGGAGGTTGCACTCATTGAAAGCCTCTGGGTGACAGTGAAAGAAGAGGAGGACATGACTGCTACTGTTGTTAGACCAAGCTACCTGAATGGAGAATATATGCTGTGGAAGCTTTTTTTATTAATAACATGACTAACCATTCAATGCACAGGACCAGAGAGCCACAGGAGAGTTTAACTGTCCCAAAAATGGTCAGAAAAGGAAAACATCAGGACAAAGATCAATTAGTCAGCTCTAAACTGAAAAGCAACAGTCACCATTTCTGGCGACAGAAGCAGGGCTCTTCTGAAGGTGGTTCTAACCAGTGAAGTGCAATTGTTTGAGAATTAGGACATTGAAAGGCAACTTGGAGATAGCGAATATGAAATCAAAGAGTTTGCAATCCTAAGAGAGAAAACAGAAGAAAATGAGAAAATAATAGATTTGAAACAGGCAAACTTCCACCAACTGAAGTCAACAATAAAGTCAAAGGAAAACTAAGTTGTTATGGCAGAAAACATTAGCTAACCCTATCAGAATGGAAAAGTACTGAGATGAGTTTAGGTAAATCAGAAACTTTTAATTGATATTGGGCTCAGAAAGTTCCACCTGGAACATGGAAATTCGATCAAATTCTAAACTAATAAAATAACTGCACATACGCATAGAACCTAGCCAGAAAAATAGGTCACAAAACCAACATACAGTGAGAAAACACAAAAGGTAATGTGCATTAATAATAAGGAGAAGCACAGAAAATGTTGGTTGTTTTTCCTGTCAGTTTGGAGGAAAACGGAGGAAAGGTGATGACATAAGTGATGATCCCAAGAAGATCAGAATATTTAAGACCTCTTTTGCATGTCAGTTGGAGGCACATGACTAGCATAATTAACATTCATGACAAAGGGTAAAGAACTCAATCTAAAACAGGGAAGAAATAGGTCAGGAGAGGGTTGTGAAATGTTCTTGAGTCAGCCAGACCAGAAAGACTATGGCCAGGGATATTTTAAGAATGAGGTGAATTAGCCAGATTAGCTCTTATTTGAGAATTAATGAAAGATGCCTAAGAGATATAACATTGGGAAAGGACAAATATAACCAGAAAGTGTCTTTGTTATGACTTTATTCAATATTTTTCTTAACAATCTGGGTAACAGTCTTATTAAACTTACAAATGAGATGAAGTTGGAAAGAAGTGCAAACATAAATGTATTGGAAGACATTTGAATTCAGAATTATCTTGTGAAATCACAGTAGTAGAATGAAAAATTGATTTTATGCAACAGGGATGATAAACTGCATTTAGGTGGGAACAAGCAAATAATTAAGAAAAAAAAAATACAGGGCAGGGAATTAATTGTTAAGAATGAATTTTTCAGAGAAGTACCAGGAGGTAATAGGTCACAAATTCAAGATGTATCAAAAATAACAATCTATCGTAAATGCAAGACACAAGCCTTTCTTTCCTTGGTACTACTAGAACCTCGGGTAGAGGACTTGGTCAGTTTGGGGCACAATACTTCAGAAAAGACATGGGCCAACTGGAGAAAGTGCAAGTGATTAGAGATAAAGAGAATGTAAACTATGATGAAAGGTTTTAAAAGCAGAGATTATTTGGCCTAAGAAAGGGAAAGACTGAAGAGTACATGGCAATTATTTTCAAACACAGAACAAGATAATCTGCCTACTATTTCTGCTGTGGATAGAAGAATTCAGAAAATTAAACTGTACCAAGAATAAAGGTTAGGCATTAAGGAAAATACTCTACTAAGAATTTTTTTTTCATTTATGATACAAGTAGAGGGTTCTTTACTACTGAGACGTGTTAGAAAAGTTAGTCAAGAAAATACCAAGAACTAGGTAGGGACAGTTAATCGTGTTCTGGTATACACGAATGAACTACAGTAAGAGTACATAATCTGTAGGTTTCAGCTGCATTTGACTCCTCAGTAGTTCAAATGTGGTTACTATGTCAAAACTATGACCTGTCAAGCATGTCAGGAACATGATGAGCAGGTGGTTTGTGCTTGAGCTATTGTTCAACCTGAGTCTCCACCTATGAAAAAAATAGTAGTCATCAGGTCCTGTTCCAAGTGAAATCACCTATTTTCCTGGATCACACCTTTACATTCAGCTTGTTCCACATCCTGTGATGGAGCTCTGAAGTGCTATAGGAACACTGCTGTTCAGAGGACTCCTGCTTCTTGGCCTCTTCCCAAGGCATATGGTGTGCATCATATGGCTTCCATTCAAGATAAAATATTGTTGTGCAGCTCCACTAATCATAAAAGCTGGACACTCCCTGAACTGGATGATTCTAGAGGTCATTTTTCTATCAGCTGACTTTTGCCCTCACTGTCTTTAAGTAGACATGAACACCGACCGTCACCAACGTATGAGCATGCAGGATGAAATGAGTTTGAAATAATCTTGAGCAGCAACTTCACGTAGGCAGTGGTTGAGGGCCAAAGACATTAGATCATGTGGATGGACAGCCAAACCTTTTTCCATGAATGCAAAGTCAATGGGAGAACACCAGGGAGGAGAGGATTTGTTGAGCAAGGAAGAAAGGATCCAGAGACCTGCATATTGACTGCAAGATCATTATGGCTCAGTTCAGATTTCTAAAGGTAAAACTATCAGTGTAATTCCATCAACAAGAAAAGCTCTGTAATAGGGAGACCTGGGAATTACAGACTAGTGGGTCTGATTTTTACATCTGATTATATGGATAATGCAGAATAGAGCAGGGAAGCACATGAATTAACATGGTCCTTTGGGAGAGTCAAAACGCTGCCTCACATAATCTTTTGAACCTCCATGTATGTAACAATATTCTGCTTTGAAAGATGGTCCTCTGTAGATCATTGAATGACACTAACAAAGTGATATTAAGTCAAGATTTTCCTCTACTGACAATACGTTTTTCTCAAAATGGTCAGTTCATGTAAAAAAAAAAAAAAAAGTACCTGTAGGATTCAGAACAGTCTGTGTAGTGCTGGAAGCAGGCCAGGACACTAAGTTTTGCACACCTTGCCTTGCAAAAACCTTGCCTTGCAAAAAAGGGTATTGACTATACTGGCTAAAGCAAAACCTTCACTTGTACTTTCCTCCATCTTCCTTCTTCAGAAACAAATCAAGCAAAATACCTCCATTGTCATTTTTCTTTTCCAAGAGAACCAAAAAGTCAATGCATTAATTACACAGTCTGATATGCTTTTCTTTTACATCAGCTGTGGATAGACATGGTGGACACCTTAGGAACAACAGAGAGAGCAAGAGATGGTAGGCTGTGGCAGGGTGTTCCTTCATTTTCCTTTCTCCCTTTACCTCTGCCTTCTTGTCTTGCATACGTGTTTATACTGATTCCTTGGATATTAGTTCCTTAAAGAAAATTCTCTGTTTCCACAGATATTTGTTGGTTAGGTAATTATTCTGCTTTCACGTAAAGTATTTAAGGGAGTTTTGCTCCGTAGCTTTAAAGGAAGTAACCCAGACAACCCACAACCTAAATTTTTCCACATATTCAGAGGCTGAGAGCTGAACTGCTACTAAACATTTTTTTTTACTTATTTTTGCATACAGCAAGCACTGTGTATTCCCAGCTCTTGGTACAATTCTGAACATGGTTGGAATATGCATTTTATTAGTGGTTTCTTTTCACGGCAAAAAGTCATATGCTGTAACAAAATAACCTAAACGGTACTTTTTTCTGTAATTCAATTTATGATGGAAATTTAAATTGAGCGTGCTCTTCTTTCAGTTATTCTCATATCTTAGATTAATAGAGAGCATTAAGAAGATAGAGTGAGGAGGAACCATCAGCCTACCTACTGCACAGATTTTGGACTTGCTAATATCCTATGAACAGAAACTTTGATGAAATGACAATATGTGTTAAAAGAGTGATTTACTCCCTATAGAAGTTATCCCCTAAGTTTCACATGGAACCAGCGGACTTTCTAAAATGTCCTTAAGCTTTCTGAAGTCACGACATAATGAGGGAAACATATATTTACCTGAACAACTCTCTATTGTTTTTCCAAAAGACTAACATGTTCCTTTTACAGCCTCCAATTTTTTTGTTACCATCTAAATAAAATCAGTAGAGATTAATTGGAGAAAGATGTTGTCTTATTGAAAAAATATGGATTTGTATTCCCTGTGCCTGGAGGTCAGTAACAAGTGGAGTACCACAGGGTCAATACTTGCACATGTCCTGTTTAACATCTGTATCAATGGAGGTAACATGCACTCTCATCAAGCTTGCAGTCAACACCAAGCTGGATGGACCGTTCAATATGCTCAAGGGCAGGGGTGTCTTCCAGCAAGACTGGAGGAATGAGTTGATGGGAATCATGTGAAATTCTGCCAGGACAAATGCAAAATCCTGCCTGGGGAAGAAAGAAGTCCATGCAGTGAAACAAGCTGAGAACTGACTGTGTGAGGAGCAGTCCTGCTGAGAAGGACATGGTGGACTTGATAGACAGTAAACTGCCCTGTGCCCCAGCAGCAGTGAAGGCAAAAAGCATCGTGGGCTGCATGAATTGGATCATAGCTAGGACATCAAGAGAAGTTATTATCTCCTTCACTTGGCAGTCATGAAACAGCATATTGCCTTCTGTGCCCAGCTTTTCACCCCTCCCCACAATAGAGACAGCCAAATGGGAGTGCACCCAATGGAAAGCCACCAGGATGCTCAGGGACTGGAGCATCAGCCCTGTGAGGGGAGCCTGAGGGATAAGGCTGCTTCAGCCTGGAGAAGAGACGGTTTTGGGGCACCACAGAGCATCTTTCCCCTTGCTATTATAGAAGCTGGTCACTGAGAAGACAGAGCCAAGCTCTGCACAGCAGTACATGGTGGCAGGAAAGACAATGAGCGTACGTTGAAATAAGACATTCAGACTGAAGAAGAAAGGACACCTTTTTCCCCATGAGGACAGCACAGCAGTGGAAGAGATTGCCCCAAGATATTGTGCAGTCTCCACCCTGGAATTTTTTGAAATCCGACTGAGCAAAGCCCTGAGCAACAGTTTCACCCCACATTGAGCAGGAGGTTGGAGTAGGGAGCTCCTGAGGTCCCTTCCAACCTGAATTTTGCTGTAATTCTATGCTTATGTTAAACACAAAACAAATAAAATAGGTAAAGACAGCAATTTAAGCTGCAGGTAAGAATACAGAATATGAACAACATCTTGATTTAATTTCAATCTCCTGCAGTTTTTCGTGCAGTTTTAAAAAATAAAACCTGGGGTTTTGTAATTTAATAGCAGTAGTTCCTCACTCAAGAGAAACAAATTCATACACACTTAAACTGCAAACTGTATGGAATTTCAAACTACTTGGACTAGACCTCAGAGTCTCAGGACTTGTCTAAAAGCTCATCAGGTAGAACATTATCAATTAAGAGTGCATTTTGCAATATTGTATTGGCTCAGCAACAAAAAAGTTACTTTATTTCCTTCCTTAGTCTGCTGATAAACATTGTGTTATACACTAACATAAGGAGAGAGCAAAACTAGATTCAGCCGTTACTGCTTCTTCTGTGCCCGGTTCCAGAGCATCATGGTCTGAAAGGAGAGGACTTTTGATATGCTGTTTGCAATGGACTGAAGTAGGAACCACATGTACAGAGGGAGGAGTACATACATTAGCTGATGTTGGTATCATTGGTTATTAAGTCAGAACAAATAGTCAGAATTCAGGTATCTTTACTGAGTCTATGAAAGCCAGATTTGCTTTTCCAGGCCTTTTAAGGGGTTTGGAGGGAATCTGAAAGAGTTATAAAGTAGCAGAAGCAAAAAATGGAAGTGCATAGGCATACATGAAATCATACACAGTTCGAAAGGCAGATACTACCTAACAGATGTATAAAGAACATAATCAATTCCTATATTGTTGCTGAGCAAAATTTAAGATTCATACTTCATAAGATATCAAACTCAGATATTCTGAAGCTAGTTTCTGTTGATGATTAAAATACTGTCACAGACTAGTATCACAGAATAAGTGTATTATAATATTCCCTCAAGTCCTCCAATTAAACTGAGTATACTAAATATATATCTATAGAGAGAGAGAGAGAAAGAGAGAGACTTTTCTTTTAATAAGAGAGAAGCCAAAAGATCACTGCACACTGCATATTTATTATACTATTTATTTGTATTAGAGTAATGAAGAAAATTCAAAATCTTTATCCTACGAACACACAACACACCCACTCATGCTTTTTCAACTCCAAGGCTAGCTGCAGACAGCGTGGAGACTCAAAACCTAATGCAGGGGTGAAGTCTTAATAAAATAAAATAAAAAATAAAATAAAATAAAATAAAATAAAATAAAATAAAATAAAATAAAATAAAATAAAATAAAATAAAATACTTTAAAAAATCAATTTCTCTTGTCTTCCAAATTCAGAGAATCTATTTCACAAACTTTCAGCCCTCTCCTACCTCTGCACTGATGACCTTCACCCTTCCAAAGCTCCCCTTGCTATCCTGAGCCAGGACACCAGGGCAGCACCTATCTACAACTCTTCCCTGTCTCCTGTCTTCCCAGCCCCACCCAGACTCCCACCAGTTTTCTGACTGAAAGTTACTTTGGCAGCTTTTGCCTAAGTATGACCTTCTCGGCAAAGAACTGTTTTTGACATTAATCCTCATGAAACTACACCAGCTGCCATGTGAAGAAATAAGAAACACCATGTAGCATACACAAAGTCCAGGGAGGTATAAATCTGGGCTATACAATAAATTGCTGATTATCATTATCTATACTTATTCATACATGTAAGAGGGAACAGTAAATATTTTCCCTGGTTTATCTATGTGGCATTTTGGATGTTCAGTTCTCGCTGCTACTTGGCCAAACCAAACCAGTTTGTAACAATATCAGATGTCATGGTGTTACAGGATTATTGTATTAAACAAACACCCTAAACATCTCTGGAGCTGCAATACAAGTCTTGCTCTCCTAATACAGTGCTCCAGCCACAGAACTACAGTCAGGGTCAGGCCTGTGATTGCAATTTCTAACCCAATGAGTTACCAATCATGCTTTGCCATAGCTTCAGTAGCAGAAGGTAGGAATGGGAGGCCTGAGGAACAACCGCTGGTTTGGCAGCATAGGCACTCCTGGGAGATGTGGAGATGAATCCCCAAACCCACAGTGAGAACTGAAACTCAATGTGCGTTGCATGTGTGTTAACAGAAATGCTATGGTATTGCTTGATACTGCTGAAAGAATATAGAGTTCTCTTCTTTTTTTTTTTTTTTTTAATGAGGAGAAGACAGGAGATGGTTCTGGTGTAGGAATAAGAAAGATGTATCTGTGTGTCCTCGGTTTAAAATCTCAGTGACACTTCCGGCAAGTAGTTATTGACATGTCATATTTCAATTCCCTTAAGCCAACCAAAAATTAAGGAGGTCACATCTGATGGCCTGTCTTGCGCCAGCTACATGTTTTTGTCCCCCACTCTGCTTTGGTCTGGCACTCATGGGAATGGGCAGAGAGCCAGCCTGGAGTGACAGCCAGGCTGAGGACTGACCACTTGCTGTTCACAGGTCAAGTCTTTGAGGCACACCAGCTCCCTGAAGCCGAGCAGCACCCAGTCACACAGCTCCTGGTGCAACAACAAGGGAAGGGCAGCAGCAACCTCAGCAGCAAAAGGTGGCAGGAACTGCATAGTACCTGACCGCTGTAACTCAACAACTTCCATGTGGTGGCACCAGCATTCGTGTTCATTGAAACACAGCAGGGAACTCAGGTGAGCTACAGCTCTTTTCTATTCTGGGTTAATTTTGTAGGGGGCTCTGCATCATGGCTTACCAAGATAGGTTACCAAATTATTGCGAAACTCTTGCAACGCTGGCTTGTGTGGCTCTGGTCCCACCTCTGTTATACAAGGAAGCCAGATGCTGAGCCAGCATGGAGGTGGGGGACTGAGGGCTGCTGCAAGGGCCTTAGAGATCATAATGTCACTGTTGAAGTCACCTTTGGTCATGTGGGTCTATCTCTGGTACTTTGTCAATGTAAATAATGCCTAAGTAAAGTGATGGCATTGTGCTCATTTTGACTGTTTTCTTTCCTGAGGTATTTTTCAAAAGGTAAATCTGTAGTATTGTAAAAAAAAGTTCAAGTAGTTGTTCTGTTTTCCTGTAGCTCATGTCTACGCTCACTTCACTTAGGCCTGCGTGTGCTCTGACACACACCAGCTCCGGGAAGGTGCCCATCGTTGCACTTTCAGCCGTTCAAACCCACTTCGTTTCTACTTGGCAGCCGCCCACGTGGCACATTGACACCCAGTTCTCCCTAAAATCGCGTTCACCGCCTTCCTGAGAACAAGCCCGGGCGCCAGCTCTGTCCTTACCGGCACACGCCGGGGCACGAAGCCTGGGCTCCCGCCTCCCACCAGTGAAGTCCGGGGGGCCGGGGTGACTCCTCGGCGCAGCTCCCATGCACCGCAGCGCGGAGCTGGCGTCCTCGGGGGCAGCTCTCCCCCCGGCCGAGCGATGCGCTGCAGTAGCCCCCGTCTTCCCCTAGACGGAGCTCGGCGGCACAGTGAAAGTGACAGGCACCGGCCGGGCTTCGGGGCGGCCGGGCAGCCAGCCGCGCTCCCGGGGACGCGCCGCCCCGCGCCGCCCCGCCCCGCCAGACATGTTCTCCCGGACCGCCGCCTGCCCCCATCCCTGACCCCCGCTCCCCGCGGCCGGCGGACAGCCAGCTGCAGCGGGGCGCGGCGGCCATGGGAAGAGGAGGAGGAGGAGGAAGCGGCGGCGGCCGCTGAGCGCCCAGCGCCCCGGCGGGCAGGGCGGGCGCGGAGAGGGCTGTGGGGCGGCAGCGAACGACGTGAGTGCGAGTGGTGCTAGTGCTGCCTCCGCTGCCGCCGCCGACGCGGGGAGCGGAGGTAGGGAGGGTGTGCGGGGAGGGGCGGCGGGCTGCGCGCTGCGCTCCCCGCCGTCCCCCGCCCCGGCCTGACCGCCCCGCCCCTGGGGAGGGGTGCGGGCTCAGCCCCGCGCCCCGTCGCCCTCGATCGGCACCGTCGGTAGTTGCCGCCTCAGAAGTTGGGGCCGGCCCCGGGTGGAGGGAGTGCGATGCCCGGCGGTGCCGCCGCCGCGGCGGCCGCTCGCTGAGGCGCTCCCATGGTGCCGGCACCCGCCGCGGGGGCTGCGCCCGCCGCCGCCCGCCGAAACTTGGGGGAAGTTTCTGAGCGAGTCGGTGAGTACCGGGTGGCGGCTCCGCGCCTCTCCCCGCCGGCCACGTCCCGCATGCGGCGGGCCCGGCGCGGTTTCCTCGCCCCCAGCCCTGGCGGCGACGAGCCGGGGTCCGGCTCCTCTCGGGCTTCGCCTGCGGATGACGGGGGTTTGTGAGCAGCCCCTGCGGCCCCGGTCGGTGTCGGAGCCCTCCGGGAGCCGGGGCACCCAGCGTGTCCCGCTGGCGGGGCAGCGCGGCCCCGGGCCGCGGGCGTCAGCTCCCGCCGTGGCCGCGGAGCCGCTGGGACGGCTGGCGTGGGGGCCAAGAGTTTTGTGACTCTGCTTACTGTGGTTGACGGAGGAGTATGACAGGGAAGGGAAACATGGCCGTGCAGGTCTGGAGAAATAATATTCTTCAGATGAACCTTGTTTTCTGTGTGGATTTGGATTTAAAAAGAGGAGCAAGAACGGTATGTGAGCTGTCAGCGTCTCAGTCTTTCCTGCTGTAATGGACCTAGTTGGAGTGTCTCTTGTGTGGTTTATTCGAGTTTATACGATCCTCCCACCCCTTTTAAATTCTTTTTTGCACTATCGATAATTTATTGCATTTGCTAGTGTGTGATCCACTGTGAGTATTGCATGGGGTAAAAAAAAAAAAAAAAACCAACTGAAGAGAATAAGTTTAAAAACAAATACTGCAAATACTCTTAGCAGAAGTGTACAAAACAGTGTATTATTGCAAGAATAACTAGTGTTTTCTCACATCAACATCTTCAGTGATACTTGTTGCAGACTCTCATGGGGCTAATTCTAGACATCAAGTGTGTGGATGTGCTTTAGTTACTCATCTTTTCAGTAGTGTATGTGAGGTTTAGAATCTAGTGTATTACTAACTTACTCTATTCAGTCACAGCTTCACTTTCCTCCTCGTGTAGCAACTGCAAAAGACACACACCTGGTCAGCATTCTGTTCATGGTTAAATCAGAAATAAGAATGAAGCAATTAAAAAACTGTAGCCAAGTGCTTGAGTTGAATCCCATTTTACAAATGCTTCAAGCAAGTGTTTATCAGTAAGAAAAAGTTATTTACCAGATAAAGAGATGCTTAACTTAGATCTGAAAGACTCTTAGGTATAGGATAGACTTGGCTGCTCACATCAGTGATGAAAATGTAGTTTGGAACAGAATCAATATAAGGAGATTTGCTAAGATGTATTTAAATACCAGCATTTGTTTAGAAGATGCTATTTTAAATATAGAGATTAGAGCAGATTGCAACTGAGATGTTTTGTGGTGCAGAGTGATAAATGTAAGTATTACTGGAGGTTATTCAAACAGCTTGAAGTGTTTAAATAGGAATGTGGTGTCCTTCATCTCCACCACATCTCAGTCTTGCATTACTAGAATTGCTACTTGCCGTGTTAATTCAGGACATCAACATGTTTTAATACTTATAAGGGATTGACAAATAAGACAGCTTGAAATGGTTCTGCGGAGTTGTTTTTAGAATTGTCAGTAAACGGTAGTGGTACTTTTATTAATGATTTGAAAATAACTGCTAAAACTTGCTCTAATGTATAGAGAAGTCATAAACAGCCTCTGAATATTTTGGAGTCAAATTTTCCAAGTATGGTCAAGCATTATTTTTATTACCATGGGCTTTTTCACTATCTCCTGGTGTTGATGTATCTGAACAGCACAGTGCAGCACCACGCGCATATATGAACTTGAGGGCTCTGTGTAGGTGTTATTTTCTGTAGGACCATGCAGTGCAGCAGCTCCCACAGGGCGCTGGGGTGTCTGTGCCACGCTGAGATGTATGGAGCTCGATTCTGTATGTTTTTCCTGACTGAGGTAGCATGCACTACTGTGTGTGACCTATTGTGTCAGTTTCCACTAGCGAAAGCTAAAATAAATTTTGGATGGCAATTGCCCTGTTTCTGGGGTTCATACCTTTCTTTTCCAGGCTGGGCAAGTATAATATATATTGGTCCTTTCTGGCTGTATAACTTCTGCTCACAGAGTCTTTTTCCCTTGATCATACATACATTTCTGTTAAAGTGTATATAAAATAGGAGTAGGCCTTGCTCCTATCAAATGAAGCTTTCTTTTGCCACAGAAATTGGTTCTTATCAATGCTAGTATTTCTCTTGTGCTATTAAGGGGAACATCAAGCTGAATAAATATAACATTGTATATCCTATTTGAAATACCAAATTTCTATGGACAAAATAGAAGCTGTGAATTTTTGTTATTGAGAAAGCAACACAGGCAAAGATACTTTGATTTTTTTTTTTTCCAGTTAAAAAAAAAGGTTTTATTCAGACACAACAGCACTTGCATCCAGCCCAGCTGAAGCTCTTGCAATTTCACATAGGTGTTGAAACATTTTCAAATCATTGCAAATAAATAAATATTATAGGAATAACAAGAAGAGGGAATAAAATGGGTGCCAGCAGTGCAATAATGAGTCCACAAAGTTCACATGGGAGTCCCTAAATGACGTGTTTGCTAGAGGGTTGGGTTTCTTTTAACTAGAAGGATCTTCCATATTTTTTCACTACATATTAATCAGGTGGAAAGACGATTCTTTGGTGCAGTGGAGCTGGAATGGTGATTATGGGAGGAAGGTGGCATGAGGAAGCAGGCAGAGGGGCGGTGGGGCTGCCACCAGTCGTGGTGAAGGGCTGATGCAACGCGATACTGGCTCGACAGGAGTAGATTTATGGCAGGACTTGAAGGAACACTTTGTGCTCAAATTGTTTATCACAAGGTACATCTTTCTGAATCCTGAGGGTTTTTTTGTGTGGTGGGTGTTTATTTACAGCATTTTAATTTGTGAGAGATGTAACAAGCATCCTCTTACCGAAGAGCTGGTTCTCAATGTATGAGAAACAATTTTTCCTAATAAACTGTAAAGGCTATTTCCTCACAGAGATGGATGTTTTCCATATCACATTTACTGCAGACTGTGAAATGAAAATGCGTTAAAGTGTCATATTTTATTGACCTTTAGAAATCAAGTATTCTTTGAAGCAGAAGTCATCACTAGAAACTGTTGTTGTTGTAGATAAGTTAATATAAACTTCAGAAATGCTTCACATTAGCATGGTGTTTTTCAATAGCATGGGACTTAATGTCTTACCTAAACAAGGTAATGTTACTGTTTGCTGAGCATTTTGGAGGAACAGTGTTGTAGGGACGTAAAAGATGGCTAAAATTATTATTACTGAAGGAATAACTACTGAAAAATATGCTTGTTTAGTGTGCTGCTCAGAGCAGTAATGGTCACTGATGTGTGAGATGCTTATATTAAATGTGTGGATGCACGTGCACAGGCGCTAGTTCAGAGTAGCCTTTTAGGTGTAAGGTTGTCCCACTTCATTTATTGTCCATGTAGTCAGTAGCAGGAGGATTATAGCAGTAATCAAGCATTTATGAGCTTTAAAACTCCAGCTGTCATGCGATTGATACTTGTCATACTGAACATATTTATGTTAGTCTTTTTACTTCCAAAAGTCCACCAACTACAATGCTGCCATCCATGTCTTCCAAATCAGTTTTATGACTCTGAGTTATTAAAGATACTTGTGTTTGTAGCTAAACAGTCTGCAACAAACATAGTTTTTCTTCCAGCTGTATGTCAGGACTAGTGGTTACATTTTGTGGAAGGGATCCACTGCATGGGATTGTGGTCATAGGGGGAGGGTGATGCAGGGCTGCATGGAGAACATTAGAGATGTGGTGGAGACAACAAACTCTGTATGGGGAACTCAGGTGGTAGGATATGGAGCTCTGCAAAATTTAGGAGAAAATTTTAACCTCTTTGCATTAGAGAGTAAACACAGAGCCCATTCTTCTGGCATGGAAGGGGTTATGCTTTCCCATCTCTCCTTTTCTTTAGCCATTTAGAGAGACACAGCTTTAGGGTATCGTACTGCTAGACCTGCTAGATTTGTGCATCACACACACATTACCATGTAGGGCAGGTATGTAATGTGGGAAACTGAACTCAGAATGTGCAAAGAGAAGGTGATTCACAAGCTTTACACTCCTTGAGGCAGAAGATTTCTGTTGCTAATCACTTAATGAGCTTAATGCTTCTAATCTGAGAGCAAAGATGATATATGAAGGTGTAAGCAGGAATTGTAAGTTGTGTTTGGGTACCATTCACAGCATCTGGAGATCAAGCCTGGTGAGCTGTGCTTATACTGGGACTTAGGTCTTCCATGTTGAGTCCCCATATACTAGAGCCATGCTTGCTGCAGTGAGTTGGTTTCCAGCAGGCAGTGGGAAATCCTGTGCAATTTTCCTGAATCTGTGTGCAGTTTCTGACCTATCCACATATGTAAGTGAAGCACATGCAGACAAAATTCTTCGGACTTGTGCTTGTTCCAAGCAGTGCCAGCCTGCTGGTCCAGTATGTGCACATGAACTGTTTTTGTTTGTGTCTGCAACGCTGATTGACAGGATCAGAAGAGAGTGTGCAAGATAGCACGTCAAGCTTTTGAGCATGATTTTTGACCTTTGGAGAGCAGCGGTGAGTCTTCAGGTCTGCTGGTGCTGCATGGTGGTAACAAATGCTGCACGGGAGAGACACTTGTTACGTGATACGGTCGCTGCTGGCCCCTGTACGCCAGCCAGTTCTGGCGCAGGACAGCGTGTGCGGCACGGAGGGACTACAGCCTCCCCTCTGCCTCCTGCCCAGGAAGGCTATTTTTGTGGAACTGTATGATCAGCTCTGGTATCTTCATCTTCCAGCATTAAGGTGTGTTTAACAAGAGTGACTATATCAGTACAAAAACAGTTTCAGAAAAAGCACTTGCTTTTGTAAGGCAGCCTGCGCCTAATTACTGCTGGTCCTTAGTTAAGTATTTTGCTTGAATAGCTAATTTCCCTGAAATAACAGGTAGCATTGAGACTATTAATTTATTTTGCTGAGTCCACACCCACAATGACATGTAATTTGTCCACCACAAGGCACACACAAGCGTGTTAACTTCAGTGGATACTGCTTGATCTTTCTTAAGGCTTTGGCTGACCACAGGGACACCAGCTGGTGACATGAAGGAAAGATGGCATTCACCTGTTTGAGTGGTGTGAGAGGCCTGCCTAACTTGCGATGGAACAAGGAGGAGAGCAAGAGTATCTGCATGAAGATACTTTAAACATCATTGATTTTTTTTTTCAGGCTTATTTTGTATAACTGTATAGAACCTGTATCCAACATACGAGGGAGATAAGCAATACACTGTGCACTTGTATCTTTGATACAGCTTGTGACATAGATTAATGCACATAATGCCATGACGGAAAAAGTAATGCTGTTTACTGTTGCTCCCATGCATTTGTTGTAGCCTATTCTATTACTTTTTTTCCAATTATAAAAAAAAATAATGTTTTGTTAAAGTAACCAAAATATTGTGAAAATCATTGTAAGTTCCTTTTCCTCTGCTGTTTTTCTACTGGAGGCTGAGTGTTCTCTCTGTAAGAGCTCAAGGGATCCAGTGGGAATAAAAAGTCTGCTCATCAAAAAGAAGCAGCACAGATTTTAGGAACAGAGACTCTCCTCCTGACTTTCGTGCTGTGGATTGATTGTTCGCGTTGACACTAAACAGCATAACAAAAACCTTCATACAGAAGTTTCTGCAATCATACTCCTGTTTTGAATACTAAGTTGTGAATTTCAGATATAATTAATTTTTGAAGACTTGTGGCCTATCTTTTTAATGCTATTTCAGGCCTAAGGAACCTGAAAGCCTGGTTAACCAGAGGAGATCTCAGAGTAGAAGAGGGAAGAAGTTTTCCACAGTGGGTGAACATGCTCTACAGGTGCTTCAGTTTGCTAAGATATGCAGAAAATGGAAGGAGGTTGTATGGTGTGAGGGGTCAAAAGCCAGGGACTGCATAGAGACTGTGGATAATTTCTGAAACAAAACTGAATAGGCGTAAGTAGAAAGCCTAGGACATGAAAGCCCAGGGAGTTGTTGAATGATATTGGAAGGACTAGAGTTAGAGCCTGAATTACTTGGTTGTACTATCTTAAGGTGAAAACTGGACATTACATGACCAAATAATTAAAAAGCCATGTTTAAGTGTAGCAATTTGCTTCAGAATGTTTGAGATGGCTCTACTGAAACACAGTTAAAAAAAAAAAAAAACAACACCTCATGATTATTTAAAAATTCAACTGTAACTGATTTTGCCAGAGGTTTGCATTGCTGTGTTGGTTACAGTATTTTGTAGGAGCCTGTTAGTGCAGCAGCTCTTAACAAAACACAGGGAATGGAAAGATGGTATTTTTGCATCAAACAACTGGTATCTTTCACCAGCTCATTTTTTATGAGAGTAGTTGGTACACATACTGTTTGTTTATATTGCAGACTTCGTTTTATTTACCGATGCTGAAGTGTGAAAAAATGTAAGATGTCAATAAAAATGACAGACACCATTTGTTGTTAGGGCTGAAACAGAAGAGGTGTCTCTCACTGGTTATTAATTTGTCTGGATTTTTTTCAACTGAATTTAAAAGGTTCTTGCTGAGAAGCCTGACCTAAGAAGATGTGGCTTGGTAATCCTGTTCATATGAAGCAAAAGTGTGCTGTCATGGGCGAAAGAATCATCCTTCCCACCCCCTACATATGAGACACCTGCACTGACTGGGTATCTTGAAAACTGCCACTAGAAGCACATTCATTCCTGTTCAGATGGACAGATGTTGCAGATCAGTGACATCTGCTGTGGCTTAGAAATTTCTTATGTTTATATTACCATATGTATAAACATGATTTATGTTACCTTTTTTTATAGGCGCTGTAGGTTGTAACCTTGTACAACCCACCGAAGTGACATTCATTAGAATGATAGTCTTATTCTGTGGGAAAATTACATGAGCTGGGCTTGCAGAGAAGGGAAACAGTAAGACACACATAGGGGAGGGAGAAACACTTTTAAACTCTGCTGTGTCGGTGTCAATATTGGACATGAGGTAGAAGGTGGCAGCAGACTGCTTGCAGAGACTTCTGTAGGAGGTTTTCTGGTTTTCTTCTGTTTATAAGCAGTTGTATTAGGTAACTGACAAAGCCAGATACTGGAATGCTGATTACTGGACGTTTAGTCAAATTTCAGCACATCTTTAACAGATCAATCCATAAAGGAGAAAAATGCATCCAGATTATTTAACTGTGTGTTTCTTTGTTTACACAATCCATGTTGAGCCTCATGTTATCATTGCATTTAATAGATGAAGCAAAATTACTTCTTTCAATTTTTTCTAGTTCTTCTGACTGAAAGTTGGCTTTTCAGTTTTGGTGGGATTTTCTGAATTGCATGGCTTAGACAAAGTATGGAAGGACTGAGAGGAGGCTTTTTCACAGGATGAATGAGCCATCTTTATCTCTTGCTATATCATTGTGCTTTGGCAGGATTTCTCTGGTGGGTAGCAGCAAAACCACATGTTTGTGGTGTTGCTTCGTATCCTAGTTGAGTGCTGTTTTCCAGACACTCTGTTTACTTCCCATCTTAACAATACAGATAGGTGCTTTTAAAAAACGTTATTAAAATTCCTGGTCAGAAGCAGCACCGCTGTTCACAAGCTGTGGCTTGTGGAGCAATTCCAGATGAGGCAGGTGGAAGCCAGCTGGGGGAAGGTGGTGAGCTGTGCTCAGCCAAATAAGGTGGCAACTGGGGCTTCAATGGCCTGTTCAGCAGCAGGTGTACCATCCACCCTACCTCCCGTCTCTCCAAATTTGTGCTAATGTATGTGAATTCAGCAATCAGTTTCCTGTGATACCAGTACAGGAGAAGCAGCTGATGATAAAGCCCACCTTAAGAGAGTAGCAGTGCAGAAGGTGGTGGAGGTGGGAACTTGCTAAAGGAGAATAGCAGGAAGCCTGAACAAGCAGCCATGTTCATTATGGTAATTACTGGGCACAAATAAGACATTTTCCAGAGTGAGATGAATGTTAATCTGCATTTTGTTCTGTTGGTGCAGTTTGTAGCGCAGCTGGCTGTCAGTCATTTGTAGGTGCTATAGTCACACAAACAATACTGAAGGAATTCAGATGTTTGAAAAGCAACAACAGAAAAGCACAAAAAGCACATTGAACAGGCTGTCATTGATTCTTTACCTTGCATAATCTTTATGGGATGCATTAAGGGACTAAGATGTGAAAAGCGTACAGTATTCCTATCACTGTAAATCAAGGATGGAGGGTAGGTACTTCTAAGTGAACAGCACAGACCTTTTTGGATGTTATATATTATAAATAGCTCTGGCTTTGGGCCTGGGCTTTTGACCGCTGCTACTTTTGCCATTTATTCTTTTGTCTTTGTCTTAGCAGAGCACTTTGGTTAGTACAGAAAAGGACCGATGCCTTTTATTATATTGTTTTATCATTTGAAACAGTAAAACCAAAGAGAACACTCGTACTCCTTTAACTTTTCCCTTGCAGACCCGTGCGTGTCTGGTGGTTGAGGAATGATGCTTTCAAATGGTCCTGGTAACTCATTTCTGAGGAGTGACATGGGATCTTTCTGGGCATATAGCTAGGGAACTTTCTGCAGGTAGCATTACAAACTTGGGATGTATTTTATGTGGTGTTAGTATTTCTGCCCATTGTTTGGTTCAAAGACCTACACATGGATATTAAATGCTGGCTGCTGCTCTTCTCCTTGTTACCAGCAAGTCGCTGTGTAGAACACAGTCATTTAACTTTAATAAATTTAAACAAATGTTGAAATGGTAAGGAAGTGCCATGTGAACCATTAGGAATAATTATAATGGGATCAATAAATGGTAAGGAAGTGCCACATGGGCCATTAGGAATAATTATAATGGGATCAAGAAGACCTACAACAGTATTGTTTCATCTTCAGCTATTAATACAGTTGGGCACTGAGAAGTTGTGAAGGAAATTCAAGACAATCTCTCCAAGTTTTGCCGAGATTACTCAGAGGAATCACTTGTTGCCAGATGCTGAGATTGGATGAGAGAGAAGAGCAGCCACCACTGGGGGAATTAGTTTTCTGAAATTACTCCAAGTCAATTTTCAGTCCAGTTGTCCTAAGGGTTTATTAATACTCTTTGGACTACCCTAGAGTTTGAATGCCAAGCAAGCAGGCAGAAATTGTATTCATGAGGAAAAGTGTTTTTCACCTATCCTGTTAGCTCTGGGAATGCATACAGTGTCTTTTATTTGGGAGTTTCATGTAGCTGTGGAAAAGGGATTGTAGCATAGATTGTAGGATTGGAGTGAAAGATTGGTTTGCATTTCCGAAACAATAGGTCCTGGAAGAGAGCCGCAGTTTATGGCTCAGAGCAGGGCCATGTCCCTGGCCATGACTGCAGGGCAGGCTCTGCCATGAGCTCGGGAGGACCTCGACTAGACATGAACCTGCAGAGCCCGTGTTCACAGCACTGGTTTGCAAACCATGGCGGCACCATTACAGTGGTTCTGGTATTTTCTTCTACTCTTTTTTTCCTTAGAACAGGGGAATACTCAGTGAGTGCTTGACTGTTGTTTTGAATGTATTGTGCTCTTAGTTTTCATGTAGTATTGGAATTAGTAATAAGCCAGGTCCTGCTTCTGTTTCACAGATAGTGTGTCCAACCCAAGAGTCCAGGGAACCTGCAAACAGACTATTCTTTTTCTTTGAGACATCCTCTTTGGCGGCAGCATCAGCTGAAAGGTCTACATCAATGAAAGATTCATGGCTAACTATGAAGTCAGGCTATTAAGGTTATCTGACTACTAATCAGACCCCCTTGAGAAGTTCATCAATAAAGAAGTGAAAATCCAGCACTGTGCGGACTAAATATATGTAATTGCTTCAACGGTAAGCGCTGCTGGGAGGAATCTAGCATCCTTTCTGGAGTCTGGTTTGTTCATTATTGTGTGACCCAGCTGGCAGCAAGCCGGTCTTGTGAGGCACAGGACGATAATATGCTGCACAGCTACTTTCCTAAGTAATTGAAATACAGTGCCAAATTTTTTTGGGACCGATATGTATTGGACAACCCATTTCTGGCAAACTGCATAATTAAAAGAACAACTTTTTTCTATTGTAAAACTTCCCTGCATTGTTTATCAGCAAGCTGAGCCTGAGGAATGCTGCTTCTGATAAGATTTAAGGGAGTTTGTAGTCGAGGTGTCAATAAGCACCTGCTGTCCTTCACTAGCAAATCTACTTATTCTGAAGTTTTCTGTGCTGTATTAGAAATCTAGGCATTTGCTCAAAATTCAGTACACTTTCAGAAAATTCAGATCGTGGTGTCAAATTTATTTAAAAGTTCTTTTCATAAATCCAGAAGCAGTTTAACTAAACACCGCCGCTGGGTATCCTCTTAGATAATATTTATTTCGAACTCTGGTGTCTGTCACATGATGACCTGTCTGCTGGAAACAAGCATTCTTCACCAGTCTCAGGATGCCTAGAAGCCCTTTCTTTAGAAAAACTAGGAAATCTGGCAGCTCCTGGATGCAAACCAGTCTCTCCAAGGGTGTTGAAGGAGCTGACAGAGGTGATGACTAAGCCACTTTATATTATCTATCAGCAATCTTGGCTAACTGGGTAGGTCCCAGTTGACTGGAAGCTGGCTAACGTTACACTCATCTATGAAAAGGGCCAGAAGGAGGATTCAGAGAGCTACAGACCTGTCAGTCTGACCTTGGTGCCAGGGGAGACCAGATCATCCTGAGTGACACCACATGGCACATACAGACAACCAAGTGATCAGGCCCAGTCAGCATGGGTTTATGAAAGGCAGGTCCTGCTTGACCAACCTGATCTCCTTCTACGACCAGGTGACCCATATAGTAGGTGAGGGAAAGGCTGTGGATGTTGTGTACTTAGACTTCAGCAAAGCCTTTGACACCGTATCCCACAGCATTCTACTGGTTAAGCTGGCAGCTTGTGGTCTGGATGGATGTGCTCTGTAATGGATAAAGAACTGGCTGGAGGGCCAGGCCCAAACAGTTGTGGTGAATGGAGTGAAATCCAGTTGGCGGCCAGTCACGAGTGGTGTTCCCCAGGGCTCTGTATTGGGGCCAGTTCTGTTTTATCTCTTTATCAACTATCTGGATGAAGAGATTGAGTGCACCCTTAGTAAGTCTGCAGATGACACCAAGTTGGGTGGGAGTGTTGATCTGCTCACGGGCAGGAAGGCCATACAGAGGGATCTGGACCAGCTGGATCGTTGGTCTGAGGCCAGTTGTATGAGGTTCAACAAGGCCAAGTGATGGGGTCATGCACTTGGGTCACAACCACCCCAGGCAGCACTGTAGGCTTGGGGAAGAGGGATCTGGGGGTGTTGATTGACAGTGTTTGAACAAGAGCCATCAGTGTGCCCAGGTGGCCAAAAAGGCCAACAACACCTTGGCTTGTGTCAGGAATAGTGTGGCCAGCAGGACCAGAGAAGTGATTGTACCACTGTACTTGACGCTGGTGAGGCCGCATCTCAAATCCTGTGTTCAGTTTTAGACCCCTCGCCATAAGAAGGACATTGAGGTCCTAGCGAGAGTGCAGAGGAGGATGATGAAGCTGCTGAGGGGCCTGGAGCACCAGTCTGATAAGGAGCGGCTGAGGGAACTGGGGCTGTTCAGCCTGGACAAAAGGAAGCTGAGGGGAGACCTTATCGCTGTCTACAACTACCTGAAAGGAGGTTGTGGCATGGAGGGTGTTGGTCTCTTCTCCCAAGTAGCAAGTGACAGGACAAGAGGAAATGGCCTCAAATTGTGCCAGGGAGGTTTAGATGGGACTTCAGGAGAAAATTCTTCACAGAAGGGGTTGTCAGGCATTGGCTGCCCAGGGAAGTGGTGGAGTCACCATCCCTGAAGGCGTTTAAAAGGTTTTTAGATGAGGTTCTTAGGGACATGGTTTAGTGCTAGAGTTAGGTTATGGTTCGACTCTATGATCTAGAGGGTCTCTTCCAACCAAAGTGGAGACTTACCTGCAGACCCTCTGATATGCTGGTTCTTCCTCTGCAAAGTTAATGTAGGCACCTGACATGGTTAGTCTGATCTTCATTCCTTCCTTTGGACTTCTCTGTTGCCTGAACTCTGCCTGAAAAGTAGATTGGCACATGTTATGTTATTTTTCAAATTAGTCATGCCAGCTATGCATAGAAGAGCTGAAGCAAAACCATTCCATATCCATCATTAACTGTTTTATTTTCCAGACTAAAAACTGAATACTTGCAGCTCACATGTCATTATATGCCTGTCATTCCTAATTGGTTCCTGGTGTGTTCCTGGATGTTTTGTAGATAGGAAAATATATTTGACTTTTTTTTTTTTAACACACAGCTGAAATGCCTTCATAACAAGGGTAACAAAAAGTAAACTATGAGATGGAAAACTTTAGGGAGAAATAAACACGTGGGCATATTAACTTGTTCCTTCCAAAAGAGTAACTTGCTTTGTCTCTTATAATCAGCAAGCATTTTGTCCTGAAGGGATGAGTCTGTTATATTTCATGAGTGGAAATTAGTCATCAGGCATATTTGGTTATTTTCAGAGCATTTAAGTGTGTGATTTTTCCCTGCAGGTATTCAATATGCGGCATGTTTTACCAAAGGAAAATGTGGTGTTTGCATACCAGGTTTTATATACACAGTTCATAAATGCACATAGGAACAGATTTACAGTTCTGATAGTTGAGGTGTGCTACCAGCAAGTACAATAACTCTCCTGAGGCTATTGGTAAATCGAAACTGTATCAGTGAAAAACAAAAGCAAAGGAAAAACAAGCAAACAAAAAAACCACTAGTTTCCCAGCTAACATTCCTTTTATCTCTTGAGATTTTATTGTCTTTTGACTGTCAATTGACCACTTGACTATCCTGACAATGTGTTGGAGTATCAGAAGGCTGTTATCTCCCAAAAGTGATGTAGTTCTTGAATCTGGAAGTAAATCTGCAGTCACTGCAATTAAGAGTGGCACATCTTTGTAGAGCGTGGGTCAATACACAGGCTGCTTAGGATAGATTCATATGTGAAATGCATCCAAAAGCTGTGATCAGAAATAAAAAGGCAAATATATTCCATGTAATATTGCTTAATTAGGGAGGTTCTCATTTTTCTGCCTCAGGGGCCACGGTGTGCGCCACGGCATAGGGTGCCCCAGCTGCATCCCTGGTCAGAAGCGAGTTTTCACTGGGCTGATGCACCTTGTCCAGCAGCTGCCTGGCAGCAGGAGAGATTGGGAGCCTGGGAAGGGTTATTCTGCTCCTCTTGGCAGCAGCCCATGGCTGGGTTGGTTTTGGCCAGGCACGGAGCTGCTCCCTTACGAGGTGCTGCCCACCTTGTCACAAGGCTGAAGACAGAGGCGACCTTGGGGCAGCTGGAGCCCCAGGGAAGTGGGGGCATTTGGGTCTGCTCTCTGTCACCTGAAAGCTGGCTCGCATTCATCTTCTGACCCAAAGGCTCATGTATCCAAGGGTAAGGGTTCTGAGAGCTCTACAGCCAGGGCCTTACAGTCTGAGACAAACCCTAGTCAGGAAGGGGTGCGTAGGATTTAGCAGTGGCAGCAGATAGGAAACATGACCTAATGGTGGCTGGTCTGTCAGGGCGACAGTGTGAGTTTGTTAAAGTTGCTGAAGAGTGCTCACATGATGTAATATTAAGTATCTGCACTAGATACCTGAATTATTTGCCTTCTGCAAAGACTCTACTGGCTATGACAAGCCTAAGACCTTAATTCAGCCACCTCAGTTTAATGCCTGCCCTTCAGTGGTATGTCCAGAATTTCCCTGGTATGTGCCATCTGCTGTGATAAATAGGAGCAAAGACTCTTGCCTCAGGTGACAATAATTTGTTACTAATGTAGTGTCATAACCATAGTTTGCAATTCAGTCATCTCTGCTAGACAAATATGAAGATACCAGCGCTGGAGAACTGGCAAGTAGCATTCAGGAATGGCAGGATAATTTATGGTGCTGAACAAAACAAATACAGTCACAGGCGACTGTGCTGTGTGCTGATTACTTGTGCTTTTAATGTGGTTTTTTTTGTTGGCCATATGTCTGCTGAAATCTGACACTCCCCAATGTTAGTAGCCTCTTTGTGCCTTTCTGAAATAGGTATAGGAAAATATTTTTCTGAAATCTGGGGGGGTTTAAGGGAATTTTGAGTACAGCCCAATGAGTTATGACAGTGAAGGAATACTTCAATATTTAAAGTGAAGATAATCAGTCTTCTCTCTGCAATGAAGTAGATAAGCTTTCATTTATAAACTTGCCTCTGACTGGATAAAATAAAATTATAATTTTTCTGGAAAAACAAACATAACACTACTGATGATGATACCGTGGTAGGCACTGAGTGTACACCCCTCCCTGTCCTAGAAGAGTTTGTAGGGGGGATAGGAAAGCTGTCACCCCTGGTGTGGATGTGACATCAGAGCCCTGAGCACCGCCAGGTGAGTTCCACAAGGTCTGCAGCACTACAGGGTTGTTTTGATTTTCTTGATTACCTAGCTGGAAAGAAAGAAAACCTCCTTTGCCATGATGATGCAAAACTACTGTCTAAGCTGTTACTTATCATTTAGATTGGTCAGTGGTAGAATATGATACTTCAACATCTAATCTTGTAATAAAGAAATGAGAAAACTGTGTAATCACTCTTTTGCTGGGTGGGGGAGTGGGCTTTGATGGTTGTTTTTTTTTTTTTTCAAACACTGCCTAAAATGGATGTATGTTAGAAGAAGCTTCAGACTGAAAAATGGTTTAGTGAAATACACAAAATCTGCCTTTATTTCCAGGTTAGGTGTGGGCATAACAAGTTTTACTGTGGGTCTGGACAGATCCTACTGCTGTGTTAGTGTGACGTTGGTGCTCTGCTGCTGGCACTGTCCTCTGTCAGAGCAAATGCTCAAAGTCCTGTTTGGTTTGTGGTCAGTAAAATCCTGGCAGTGTTTTTTTCATGGATTAAGGTGATAACTGTGGTGGTCAAACTAAGCTTCTGACAGTATAGTTTCCCCTTTGGCCATAACTGCTACTTACAAAACTTTGCCCATGTGGCTCCTGAGCTGGCAGGCTGGTTTTCTTCAGCAAGAGGGTGAGCCCTTCGAAGAGCTTTTGCTCTCCCTGAGGTTTATTGCAAAATGGAAATGTTCCCTTTGTCTCTGGCATGAACTCAGGTTTGTAAACTTTGTTAACCAAAGAAATACTGAGTTCATATTCCAAAGTACTTGGAATCTGGTTGTTGACTTTTGGGTACACAGGGCTGTTGCTCTCACTCAGCACAGTTCTGCTCTTAAGCTTCCGAATGATCCCTGTACACATTTTCTTGTTTATTCCCTTTTCTGTCAGAGGGATTGTTCCTGGAAAATCGAACGTGAGCACAGTTTCCAAATTGTGCTGAGGGTGATTGTTCTCTTTTGCGGCGAGAGCACTTGGTGGGACAGATAGTGGACATTTAGCACATTACTGATTTTTTTTTTTAGCTCTACAGATGGGAATATCTGAGTTACCAGAGACGATGAATGGATGGGGTGCATACCTAGAGAGGGAGATTGGCAGGTAGGATGTGAGTGTGGGGTTCAGCCTGGAGTTTTTGCTGGTAGGGCAAATGGGAAGGGGTGGTAGCTGGGAGGGGCTGTGGCAGGCAGTACTTGCCAGTAGTCATCTCCTGACCTTCACCCACTCTCCTTGGCACAGCTTACCCCCCATCTTCCAGGCTGTCTCCTTCCCTTCGACATCACAACTTCTTTCTTCCTTTAAAGTTGACCTTGGCTGCGCGTGTGCCGAAAGGTGAGCTCCCATTGAGCAGCCTGCTGCTTTGTCTTGGCTGGAGTCCCAGGCCAGGTGCTGCATTATCTTAATCTTTTAATTGTTATTTTTCTTAGCTTTGAGGGGATGGGAAGGACAGAAGGCAATGCCAGATTATAAGGACTGGTTTACAGAGGCTTTGAAGGTGGAGCTGCTCAGTCTTGAGGAATAATGTGTTTTCTTTGTACACCATTAATCAATTTGCATTCCATTTTCACTGTGACAGCTCAGATATAATTACTGTGCACTGTGGGCTACTTAGATGAGCACTGTATATTCAAGTGAACTTTTTAACCTGCTAAATGAATCACGTGGAGAAAGTTAATGCTATTTATATTTAATTAAACATGTGCCAAACAGGCAGGAGGGAAGAGCATACACAAAAGCAATGTTATCCTTTATGTTCAAGCTCATCAAGGGAAGCCTGGTATCTTTGAGAGGTGTTTAGTATGAGTTTCTGCTACAGCCAGTTGACTGTAATAAAGGGATTGATTTTTAAAAAGGACACTGTCATCTTGAATATTGTGAAGTTGGGTGATGTCAAAAAGTGCCTTATTGGGGCTAAAGCCTGCCTTTTCTGGTTGGTTCTGCTGCTTGTTTCTTGATTATGTCACTTTCAGGGGGCTGCAATGGGGGGCCTGAAAAGAAGTGAATGTATATGGCAAGGTTCCTTCTTGCCATTTTACTCCCTGTATGCTTCCATGTCTCTTTAGCACCTTGCTGAAGTTTTGATCTTACACATGGTGCTGTAAAATGCCTGAAAGCATTTCATTTTTAAAGAGGTGCAGTATGCCTCTCTTGCTTTTAGTGAAAGTTTATAGCCTTCCCTGTTGCCTACAGGATTTTGCAAATGTGAATCCTAAAGGTTGGAGCCCCAGAAGAAATAAGAAAGCTCATTTTTAAGCACAGTTTTAAGCCAACCTCCTGAGTGTTGAATGCCTGTGGTAAGCTTGGCAAGCCAAATAACTTCTTAATACAGCTCTGTTCACTGTCCTTGGTGTATAAATGCCTCAGCTACTTAAAGAGAGAAAAAACAGCATCTTTCTCAGCCTGGGAGCAAACTGTTTTAGAGATACACATGTTGTACATTAGTTGCTCTCTCAATGTGGACACTGCTGTGGTGCCCATCCTGCAGTGAGATTTCTCAGCACAAACTGCTGTTAAATCACGGGTGCGGGTGGGGAAGGTGTGCATCTCTCTGAAAAGGGCTTGTTTCACATCTGGGCAGTGCTGGCGTGTTTTAGTGTGGAAATATTGGACAGCCTGTTTCAAGTACAGGGAAAGGACAGGAAGTTCTTAGTAGTAAAACTACGGTGTGGGACTGAGTCATACTTGTTTATACATAAAAAATGAGTTTTCATGTTAAAATAAGCAGTGGTTATGTTTGCTTGCTGGAATTCTCTCAGTTAAATTGTTACTTCAGGATAAAGTTTGTGCTCCTTATTAATAAGACGTTACCGAAACCTTACCAAAGTACAGGAATTTCAGAGCATTTCAGAGTTAAGCTGCTTTTTAAAGTGAAGAAATCATTGTGCCTCTGTTGCTTTTACTGTTTCTTTAAGCAACAGTCGGACCATCCAACTTTCAATACTACTTAACATTGGGAGAGGTACGAACACAGAGCTGGAAAACAGTTTTGCCCTTTGCACTTTCTAGGTGCTTCAGAGTTGTGAAAAATGGTCTCTGTTAAAAAGAAAGACAACTGTGTTTAACTGATTGCAGTGGAGGGTTTATTTTTCTTCTTTAATTGTAATACCTAAGATGTTTTCCTCCTCGAGGAGACTGATATATAATCGTCTGCATGTTTTTTTCATGCCTTAATGCAAATGCCAACAGTGTTCCAGAGCCATCTTCTCTCACAGGGAATGGTGCCATTTATCTCCTTGTCACCTATGTTATAGCACCCAGAAACAAATGCTTCATGTCCCAATTACCCTAAATAGGAGTTTGGATCCTTACTATGCAGACTGTCAGCATTGGTAGCTAGTAGGCTCCCTTTGTGGGTTTGAGTGATGTTTCTGTAACTCCTGTGCTTTGTAATCATCAAAATATCACAAGACAACCTTTGAGAAAGTGCAGCTGACTTAACTGCATTTCTGATGTTTGTGTCTACTGGAAGAGGCATTTGAAGAAGGGAGGACAAGGAGTTAGTGAGAAAGAGAAAAATGACTCTTGAGAAGTATTTGTCCTGTTTTCTTTCCCATGTTTGGCTATTGCCATTCTAAACTGTGGACTGATCAATGCCTGTCTGAATAGGATTGAGGATGTGAGAGGGCTCTCAGAACGTGAAATATTTTGCAATTTTTAAACCTCCTTCCTTTGCTACATTTGAAGTTGTGAGTTTTAAAACATGCTAAAAGCTGACAAAGTAACTGTGGAGGATGTTTGTCTTGCTTACACTGATACCTTATTTAAGATACTGTGTCTTTTTTAAGAATGGAAAAAAAAAAAAAGAACAAGCAGTGTTTTGGATCATTTCTGAAACTGCTGACATGAATGTTTATATCCCACACTAGATGGGGAAGATGAACTCCATCAGAATATTGGAGTTGCTCTACATTAAGAAATGTGCGCACTGCACTTAATGAAGGACCACTTAGCTTTGCTAACATCGCTCTGGAGCAATACGAAGGTTCTTTTAACACACAAGTGGATTCCCAGAACTCTTGCTTTGTAAATAAGATCTGTTCCCAGCAAGTCCTAATTGATAATAGCAGTTAATGTAATACCTGCTGGCTAGGCCTGGCCTTTACTGAAAGAGTTCTTTGAAACTTATTTATTGATTGCTGCAATCAGTTTGGTTTAAAAAAAGAGAAATAACCCAAACAACCAACATTAATTTGACCTCAGTTTTCTGATTTCTTTTTTTATTTAATTCATGGAATGAGTGAGATTAAAGTCTCAAACCCCTTGTCTTCCTTTTTTATTTGTAGAGCAATCAGTGGTTTTGATTTTACATGTGGTCATGGCTCCAGGAATTACAGTTATATGGCTATTAAATAAATGAAATTTTCTGTCCAGAAATAGACACACAGAATTTGTCTAACAGTCTGCATCATCAGTTCTCTATAAACTAATTATAGTTTGTTTACCTGTGCGGAATTCGGGCTTAGTTGCAAGGCTGAGATGGCATTCTCAGAGTCATTAGTACTTTATATTTGCCTAGTGATGTACAGACATCAAGTAATGAACCCTTGTCCCGTGGTACAGACCTTTGCCAGCTCTGCTGCTGTCTACAGAAGGGATTGGAGTTTTGCTTTCATCCTTCCTAGCTTTAGTATTCCCTTAGAAGTCAGAGGTTTGATTTGATTGCTGTTCTCAGCGAATGGATAATGTTAAACATAAATCATCCAGTGATGTCATTCACCTTGTGTTTTTCTGTTCCCTGTCTCCCTTTGCTTAAATTTCAGTGGTTGGACTCTTAGCGCTGAATTACTTAATGATTGGAAAGTAATCAGCTTTTGAAGTGATGCTTCTTTTTGTTTTTCCTTTGTGTATTTTTACTTCAAAGGTGGTATAGTTATCAATTTACATGACTTGCACTAGGCACTGTACAAATGTTCTGTGCAACTTAAGACTTGTTGCAAATGACCTGAAACATGGTAGTGCCTGAAAGAATGTGTGGGGAAAAATTTTTTAATTCTTAATAAATATTTAATCAATAAATAATTATTTTTCTCTCTTGATTGCCAAGTATTTTTTGCTTTGTGCTTCTGATTGCATTTTAGTCTCATTTTTAGAATGTATGGCACAGTTTTATCTAGTACTACACCAACAAGGGAGACAAATACACTGTGGAAAAATAGAAAAAATAGCTATGCAATTTAGCAGGAGATTTTAGTTGGGGTAACTTAAGTTTAAGTAACTGTTTTAGTGAACTAGATTCAGATTTTATTGTGTCCCTTTAAAAAGGAGCCATTAGTGCTGCCTTGCAGGCTGATTTGTGCCCTTATTCATTCTGCACATGCACAATTGTACTCTAAATCTTTTGTTATAAATTTATCAGTGATTTGGAATAATCTGTCAGTCCTAGATCTGAAATGGACACAGGATTAGAGTGGTTCAAGTTTATAGCTCAACACGCACCTTGAAAATGACTAATCCAACCAATGGAGAGATGTTGTGGTTCTAAATGTTCTGAGGGACAATGAGTGCAATAAAATAATACAGCCAGCAGCAGGTCCATTAAAAATTAAACATCAGTATAGTTTTGTCCTGGCATATATAGTCATAAAACCAGCAGAACAAATTACACAACACATTTTTATTTTACCATTACTCTTTACAAATAATAGCCATTATTAAGCATTTCTTTCCCAGTTGTTTTTACAGACTAGTATATTAGTCTGCAATATATATGGTGAGAAATATGATTAATAAAAAATCCCCTCCTTTGTGGATGAGTATGTCAAATGTAATAGAAAATGATAAATGTTCTGCAGTTCTTTTGAACATCCTGTAGTACAATAAACAGAGTTTTGAATTGGGGGTTTTATAGGCTGTTAGAAGGCCTGTAGGGCTTTTTCATTCTCAAAATTTTGCATTTTGCATGTTGTGCTGTTGTTCCCACTGTGCCCTCTCATGGACCTCCACAGTTTTGGTCTTTGTTAATAGTTTCTGTTTATTGATGAGACTGCATCTCTGCTGAAAATGTCTTGCCAACCATTGACAGACTGACAGAATTCAAAACTTATAGAGAAACTTGATTTTTTTTATTTTTTGAATAAAATCTCAGATTGACTACAGTGGCCTTTCATTTTACAAATTTTTAAGTTAAGCAGATTAAATAGGAAAATCTACAGATTTCTGGTGACTGCTGAGAGTGAGTAGTTGAACTTGAGGGTTCTTGATTTCCTGGTACCTATAAGAGGGCATCGAAAGAAAACTAGCTTTTTGTGTGTACTGCAGATGTCAATGTTGAATTTATTTAGAGTCAGTGTTCAGTGGATTCAAGAAATAAGTTGGGTTTTGGTTGTTTTGTTGTTTCGGTTGTTTACACACACTCCCCCTTCCCCCCTGCCCCTTCATTGATGTATAATTTGGCTTCTAAAATATTTTTCTCTTGCCTAAACCTGGAGGTGAGCAACAGCTGAGCAGGGTTACATAAGGTGTGCTGCAAAAGTGTCTGGGTGGCTGCTTGGTGTATCTTGCTCATGTACTTAATATTAGTGTTAGATTAATGAGGGGAGCTATTAGAGCAGAAGGAATTGGCTTCTGTTATAGCATGTTGTAATTGTCTAGGCATTTTCACCTAATATCTATTTTCACCCTGTTTTTACAGTTTGTTAAACACTGTTCCTTGTTACCATCTACACTCTTGATCAAATGAAGAATTCTAAGTTTCCAAAATCTTGCCTACATTCCTTTTATAGCAATCTCCAGTATCCTGCACTCCAAACATATTTTTCTATAATGCTGAGGTATAGCTCAGCGTGCTTTTAAAAAGTATTTCCATTTACATAGGACTTAAAAAGAATGTGATTATGATTCAAGAAGTTCCTTTTTTTAGTAACCTAGAAACTTTAATGTTTACCTGCAGCTTTGTGAGTAAGATGTTATACAACATTTCCATAACCACACAAAACTGCTGTTTTTAATGGCTTTGCAATAAAGACGTCACCCAACATTTTTATTTTTTTTCTCTTGTGCTTATTATATTGTATAATTGGTTTCTGGTAGTATCCAACCAATAGGAAGTGACTTGCAGAAACACAATTAATCTGTAAATGTTACAATTCAGTCTCAACAAAGTCTGCTCGCACAGACCCTCATATTTAACAATGAGACGCTTGGAATCGTGTGCATGCTTTGGTGCTGTGCCATAGTTTTGGCACTTGATGCAGTAACATGTTTAGATCAGAATACCTAGTGCTTGCATCGCTTCACCTGTAGATTACCAGTGTTAAATCTAGAGTTATAGATCATAACTGGATTGAACAGTTTATGAACAAATAGCTTCCTCAGAAGATTTGTGGTGGTCCAGCTTTTATTAAAAATAAACTAGCATCCAGCCTTCATTGGGAAAATCTCCATGCTTGGCTTTAATGGTCCAGGATTTCAGTACATGAGCCTTTGGATCTATACTTGCTTTTATGTGCATGTATCAGATATCACGACTCCTGATAGAATATGCCTCCATAGCATTTACATGAAAAAGGAATGTTGAATTTCACAGGATGCTTTGTAAAACATCATGGCTGCATTAAGCGAGAGCTGTATTCAGCAGCATGAGTTTGCAGGGGGAAAGTACCTGAAATCAATCATGGTTTTTGGAGCAGACCTATCAAAACTCCTTGGAAAACTATGCAAAAACCTTACTGGGATTCACATCTGTATGCTCTGTGTGTAGGCCACTTGCTGTGGGAGCTGGTACACGCTTGATGCCACCTCTGGCACCTGATGCAAGTGCCACCTCCACGTACTGTCCAGGGCTGTCAGCTCCTGTTCCTCAGCACAGTCTAGAAAGAGCAGAGATCACTGTGCCCTGGTGCAGATGGTGCAACTACTGAATTTTGCTCCAAAGCAATTTGGAGGATGGAGCAATAATAAAGAAATCATGCAGTTCTTGTTGGAGCTATTCAGTTACCACAAGCCCAGTCTCTATACATGGTGATGGATCTCTGCCTTGCACTAAGCAAGTTCAAGTTGCACAGAAGGTAAATATGATACTAAAGTTTTGAGTGTATTCATATTGAAGACTCACACTTAAAGAACAATTTTTCCTTCAAATAGAAAGGGCTTTTTGTCTTTGTTTAGCTTTGTTGAATTGTAAATTAATGTATGACTTTCTGTAAATAGTATTTTATGTCTAAAGCTGGCAACTGGCAGGTTATTCACTTTCAAAGCAGGGTGGCCTAAATGGAAGGGACTATTGAAATAAAAGAAACTGATTTACATTATATAATGTTGAAGTACTAGGATTTTTTGACGGAATAGAATACTCCTGAAAATAATTGTGGTTGATATTAAACCAAAGAGCAATAATTTGTGTCTATCTGGAACTCTTTTCATATGCTTTTTGGAATACCTGAAATAAATGACCTTGGCAAAGAGGTTCTTCAGTATTTGGGCTAGTAATTACAAGCCCAAGAACTGCAAGTGTTGCAGTGTAGCTCTAGAAAACCTCTGATAATTCTGTGGGCATGAAAGCTTTGTCTCCAGAAGCTTAAAAACGTTTATTATTTGTCAGGCTCTTCAAAGCTTCACCTAAGTTGTATAATACATAACAATTGTGGGGTGTTCTCCTCTTTAATATTATATACTCTTATTTTTAGCTAACCACTCTCTAAAGTGGTTGAGGATCTCTCATGTTCTCCGTCAGCGTAAGTCTATGACAGATATAAAAGAACAAGAAAAGACCAACGCAGTTGACACACTTCATATCCTGATCCTGTTCATCTTAAACTAATGGGAATTAAGACCTCTGCTTTATTTAAAGCTGCTGTGGCTGGTAGCTTAAACCTTCCACTTTTTTCATAACTGGAAAAATGAATGCAACTTCCGAAATAAGGAGACAGTGGTCATTTCTTTCAGCAATGGGTAATAGGTTTTTTTGGACTCACTGGAAGTTCAGTACAGCGATATGATTGCTTAAACTTCCATTAATGCTGAAACATAATGTAGTATTCATGCTTATTTGTGTTATCTAATTTGCTTCGAATGCATAATTTTCTACCTGTGCCTTTGCTGACAAGTCCTAGAAGATGCTATGCCTGTGCAGAAGAGTTTGGATTAATAGTGCTATATAACTAGGGATGTTTTTTCATGGCCATGTGGATTGACTCTTTTTTTCACTTTTTTAATTTTTTTTCTTGTTTTCTTGGTTTTTGTTTTTTGTTTTGTGGTGGTGTTTGGTGTTTGTTTGTTTGTTTGTTTCCTTTTTCTCTTTTCCTTTTCCTTGTTCTCGTTCTTTTCTGAGTATGGAATTGTGGCAGTACAGTTCGAGTCCCCTCAAAGCACGGGCTAGAGAACCACAACCTTAAGGTCCTTGTGTTATGCTTTTGATGTGTTTAAGGTTATGGCTGCAGTGTGTTAAGCACCATATGTTCAGCATCAGGGATAACAAACCCCAGCACACACAGTCCAGGCTGGACAGACCACACATGAGAGGAGTGAGGTGCAGGTGAGTGGAGCGATGGTTCAGTGTGACACAAGAGGCCACAGCATATTCAGTCCATAGGTGAGCCAGTATCCACGGGAGTGCACAGTCAGTGTGCTACCCTGCTGCAGGCAAAGGAACGTTTTGGGTTTGAAATGTATTTCTGATAATATACTCACCACTCCTGGTACTCAGATAAATGTTGTCAATAACCATGCTATATTGTTATGTGTTGTTTATTTTTTTTTAATGTAGAACTCTTTTAGTCTGTAATTTCTCAGACTGTTTTAAATATATATTATTGCATGCCAATTCTGATAGATTCCTGAGTTAGAACTTGTACTTCTGTGGCTATAGTAGATTTTATAAGCAGTTAAACTTCTTTACAATAAGGGAAAGAAAAGTCACGTGTACCCATGCCAAGTAATCATCTTCATGTTATTTTTCCTAAACCAGAAGTGTAAAGGGTATGTTCATCTTTTGTTAAGAAAAGACAAAACTCATCATCATTAGATCTTTTTCTGAATTGTGGGAGTATTGTTGCTCTTTTCCCATATTGTCTTAGCTTATTTAAATTTGACATTAATGTAAACTACGTAAGTATTTATGTATTTGAACATTAGCGAAAATAAGGGAAATTCACATGAATTCATCAGTTTTCATTTGAAGACTGTTGTAGCAAAGCTAGCTAGGTTTGTGTGATGTTGCATGTCTCCATTATAGATTCAACTGGGTAGGGATCTAGTCACAACACATTTGCACTCTAGTGTGAACCAATTTTAGGCTTCTTGTACAGTTAAAGCAAAATTCCATATCTTTCTATATTTTGAAAGATAGCAGTATTCTTTAAATGAGTACTGTGTTTGCAATACTGGTGATTCAGGTAACTATTTGATATTTGTAGTAGAGCAGGGCCCTGTCCTCACATTGCCATGGGCACTGGGGAGGAAGCTGAGGAGGCTGCCGCTCACCTCTTGTTGGTAACTTCACACAGCAGTGAGATAACTGCCCTTCAGTGCTCATAGTTCATTTAATTTGAAGGCAAGTTTCCAAGAAATATAGTTGCTGCTGCATTTAAGTTGTAGCTAATAGTGATACTGTTGCAAAGTCTTCATTTTACTGCAGTTGCATGAGAATTGGTGGTCTGGGCTGTCCCCTTAACACTTTAGAGAGCTGTAACTTGGGAGCGAGAAAAGCAAACTGTAAGCATCACTGGATGAAATCTGAAGCTCAGAGTAAACAAGCAGCAAATATACCTCTGAGGAGTTTGGTGCCTCTCCAGGGTCAGAACTGCAGTAAAATAAACCTGATTGTGAAGGCAGGATTCGATCAGTGAGGAAGGATCTACATAAGACATTTGGCTCAGTTTTCACCTACAGCTGCGCAGGACAGTCTGTAGACTGATGTCGGCTGGTGTTGTCATTCCAATTTAGGGTTCCCCTGGTGTAGATGGGAAAGGATCTCTGAACCATCAACTTTCTTCATTTGAATCGTTAAATTTCTGGCTCATTAAACATTCCTTAGTAAAAGTACCAGGTGAGCCTGCTTTAAAAAAAAAAAAAAATATATATATATATATAAAAATTTACTTATTTTACAGAGTAAGTACTGCTAGGCAGCCCACTTGGTGTGATTCATCTCTTTTTTCCCCTCAAGGTGATATAAAGAAAGCTTTCTTCTGCATCCCTCTTGCTGTGTGTAATACCATAGTGCACAGGAGTGAAGTGATATTTATCATGATGTTCTATATACTTCACAGCTGCATGTCAGTCATGTGGAATTAACTTATAAATGTTGTTGACAAATCTCTCCACAAAAGTGAACATAAGATAAGTGTAAGAAAAGAATGACCTTTTACAGTTCTGTCTTAGTCAGTGCACATGCTTACAAAGGGATCTTGCTGTAATTCACAAGCCTAATCAAGGAAAGAAGCAGATAGCTGGCTTGTGTTAGCTTTGGCAGTAGGTGTCTTTGTAGCTTCAAGTATTAATTAAAGTTTTAAGGACCTGAGGGATTACTTAAACATCCGTGAAATTATCTTGATGTTCAGGAATTTTATATGTTTACTTTTAAAGGCCCTCCTTCCTTCATTTATTTTCTAGGACTGGAACGGGAAATTAGGAATTATGTTCAGAATATTGTTCCTGTTGCTACTCCCTGATGAATTTCTCCATCTGCTAGTATTACTGTTTAGGAAGTGATAACATATGCGTGTAACAAGTTAATTGTAAAAGCCCAAAATGGATAATTTGATTGTACTACTAAAACAATAGTTGTCAAGCACTCTGGTCTGTGGTTGCCAGCTTTAAATTATCATAATGGTTGTAAATCATATGAGGGGAATGTGGGAAACAGAGCTTTCAGCTTTTCATTACAAATCCCCCATTTTCTGTCCAGTGATCTAAGGGAGAACAACATGCAGCCATCTGTCTAATAGACTGTGGTGCTTTACAGACCATTACTCTCAGCACTCCATGGGAGTAAGAGTGGGAAGAAGGAACACGCCTGAATATTACAGTATCTTTGGGATCATAGTGCTTCTTACTACACAGATTGGTAGCTAAGAACTGAGCCCACATCACTGTATAGCTGCTGCATAAGGGGGCCCTGGCAATTTTCCATATTAGGAACTCATATGTTATTCGTATGTTACTCATACGCATAATTAGCTAGTCAACACGGGAAATGACAAGAACACTTTATATGTGCTCTTCTTTGTTGTATGAGGAATGTTTCTCCTTTTTACCTTTAAATAATAGCATCTAACTCCAGCATACCTCAGCTAATACATGCTGTGCCCTTGTGTAAGTACACGTATGTGCAATCATCAGTGGGTAGAACAGGACCCCAGAACCCCCTGTATAAATACTTAAAAGTCTTAAAACCTTCCATTTTCAAACTTGGTTTTATGTCTTCAGACATTGTCCATGGTGTTGTCATCCATGGGACTAAGATACAGGCTCTTCCGACTTTTGGGAGCTCACACTACTTCTTGGGTCTCGTTTCTTCTTGGGCTGTAACAAAGTGGAATCGGAAGGTAATTAGTTCTTGATTAATGAGTTCTGAGCTAAGAAAAGGGAAGAATTTACTTCGTTAGTGACTGCATTGCTGGCTCAATGTATAGCCCTGTTACATTGTTTACCCTATCTAAAAATGAGGAAAACTTGTATGAGTAATGCCAAAATCACTATTCCTGTGGCTGAAGCACATGGTATTTGGGTCAATGTCTCTTGCCAGTTTTAAGTCATTCCTAATGTTTAACTCAACTCTGATCCTTCCTGTGGCACTTGTGCTACTTGAGCACATAATATGGCCACAGTGTGTGTGTGTGAGGGTCAGGATTTCTGAGATGCTGGTGTCTACATCTGTTGCAAATATGTGAAATGTTCTTGGGTCCCTACTCTCTTATTTCTGCTTACTACACTTCACTGACACTACACTCTTGCACTCACTCTTTTTTTCTTAAAAGAAAGGTTGAAGATTTTAAAGAAGAAAATCCATATTAAAATAGTACCTAGAGAAGTTTACATCTGCCTAAGTACGTGGCGTGGAAACATGTTCATTACAGGAGGAAAATACAACAGTCATTTCTAGAGTAAATACAAATTATTATGAAAACAAGGCAGCTGCAATTTTATATTCATAAATGCATGCTTAGAAGCAGCTTCCAAAGAAACTACAGTTCAGTAAACAGTACAGTAACTGATATGTTTTGATTAATCAGAAGCCAGTATAATTTTGTTCTTAGTGTGGAGAAGTATAGTATCATTTAAAAGCATTAGCTGTTTGTGCTTAATCAAAGTATTTGCAGTGGTGGTGAAATCCCTTCCAGTTGTCCTGACTTACTGTTATTTTGACATCAGAAGTAACAAAGGAACTTTCAATAAAGAATTCTTCATTTCAGAGACAGACTTTTCAGATTGATCATGTTTCTAATATGATGCCAACCATATTTGCCTTAGTGTTCTTTTGTGTTGGTGTGGTCAAAAAAAAAAAAAATGCATATTTGGTTCAGCTGTGTGAAATCGTTTGCTAGAGTGAGATTGGTGGCTTATGGACTCTCACTTGAAGACTTTCTGCTTTCTGTCATTTCAAGAGCTGTTCGAGTAATTTATTTATAAATCTAGCATGAATTTTCTTTAGGAAATTAATTCTGAATTGCTTGAAGCATCTAAAAAAGGAGATGTGTGATTAATTTAAATTTTCTTCAGCCTTTAAGTGTTATCTTTCACTTGTTGTCCTTTAACCCTTTAAAAAGATTTAGTTCAAATTTTAAATATTGAAAAATGTCTTTAAACAAAACATTGTTTGTATAGCATTCATGTGGGTACTAAGTTCAGGTGGAAGAAAAAGAAAAGTTTTTGCAGGCATTTTTGCATCTCAGTTCTATAAATTCAATTTGAATTTACAGTTATTTTCAAGTTCAACAAGAGAAATTAATTTGGAATAAGAGGTAGGAGGAGTATCCTCAGCCAGAGGGTATTGCATATCAGTGAAGCTGGTGTTTCTGAGAAGTAAGGGAGGAGGGAACACTGAATGGAGAAACGAGAAGCTCGATCGATGCAGTCACAGAAAACAAGATTTTGGGAGTGCAGTCAGAAGAGTGAGCAAAGGAGACTGAGGATGGAATCCAGATTCTGAGTTTTATCCCAAAATAGACCTTGAGAAACTTTGTTGAGGTGTGAAAGATCTGTCCTTCAGAGCTGGGTGCCCAAACTGGCGGATGAGACCTCCAACGTGTGAGAGCACTGTGTTTTCTGCGTTTGAGGTAGAAACTGTAGAAAGACTTCTAATTCAGGGCTGAGAGGGCAGAGGATTTTGTAAGATGGGAAGTCCTGAGCACTTCTGTAATGGGAAAGGAGTGACAGAAGATAGTGGAAGGACAGCAGAAAACCTGAAGAAGAGAGGACTGGAAGGACAGAGAGCAAGAGGAGGGAGCTAAAGGAGTTGGCGTAGACAAGAAAAAAATTTACATCCGCTTAATACTTGAGAAAAATCTTCAGATGTTTCAGCATTAATCTACTCCCTTCTCCCTTCCTCAAAAATAAAAGCAAGCAGAAGAGAAAAGTCTTACATGGATTCTGGCTGGCAACCAAGTTGATCTAGTGTTCTGCCTAATGTCCCCGAAGCACTTTTGGGAGGGCTAGAAAAGAAGCTGGGCCTCTTGTGGTCTGTCCTGACAAAGGAGGTGTCCTTGCTTTCTGGCAGAGCCACACCACCCGTCCTGTTGGAATGGCGCCATCCTTGAGTCACCGTCCCTATGGGAGAGCTGGGCTGCTGATTGGAACAGACTGCGATACCCTGCGAGTTTTGTTACTCTACTTTGGATCTTTCTTGCTTATTTTGAAATTTTTGCCTCAGACTATCTATTGTGCATGGTGATTGAGATGTGCAGATTTTGGTGCACAACGTTCAGCCTTCTCACCAACACTTCAACCCTGCCAGGTTTTTTTGTCTTCCCTCTCACCCTGCCAGTGTAGTCATCCTTGTTCCTTTAAACTGAATGTGACTATAATGTTTTATTAATCTCCTAATTTATCTCCATGTTTCATTCCAGACTCTTCCCGGACTGTTTTAGACCTCAAGTTTTATTTTTTCAAAAGCATAGTGAGTATCATTTGAGCTCTTTCTCGCAGTGTCACCACTGACTCCATCTGTGCCCATTCAAGTATGTCTTTTTCATGCTGTACTTCCCTATTGACAGGTGTAGTTCTTGGAAATTTGATAGGTCTCTACCCACCGAGTTCTATTTATTCGGCAGCTGAAAGATGCTTAGGGGACATTCATCAAGAGTAAGAACTCCTTTTGAAAGGCCTGAGGGGCATGACATTTAACTTTACCTGCCAATCTTGACATGTCCTGTAATCATTGTGGCAGGTGGAACAGATTGAAGGAGACTGTCTGTGGTATGCTTAGGAAAAAAGAGGATGTGCTGTTAGCCTGTTGCCTGAAAATTACTTACCTATGTAAATTATCTAAGAAATTTGTTTCTTTGTTGGAAATAAATTCTTATGATTTCTCCTGATGGTCCTCATTTCAGCCACGGTTACAGGAATGGATTGCTTCTGACAGGATAAACTAGCACAGGAAAACTCATTCTGCTTCAGTGTTCTGGGAACTGGCTTTTATGGGTGGGTAGGTATAGCTGATTTGATCTCTCTGCCAGGCTCTGGATAGCAGACTGATACTCAGAAACAGGAGATTAATGACAAGGTAACTACAGCTTGCTTTGGTGTATCTGAGTCTGACTTCATGATAAATTTCATACAGAATTCATGAGCTGTTTGGAGAAGAGCACTCACTGCAGTGACCAGCACTCTCAGCTTCCCGCACCACTATTGCAACCTGAGTTGCTGGAGACAGTCTTTTTTTAGATTGCTGAGTAATCAGCTACCAAAATAAGATATATTTCATAAAAGGGTCAAACCACTGAGCACATAAAAGTTACAGGTCATAAAATTATCAAAACATACTGATATGAACACGTGGTCTGAGGACTTAGTGCTACTGTAGGAGGAAATGATGTGGTATGCAGGATTGCATAAATCTTAGTTTATCTATTTTTTTTTTTTTCAAATCTGTGACCGAATGCTGAAATGATGCTTTTTTTCTTATCTTTTTAACTGCTGTTGTGTGTTTTCAGTCTGACGATGATATATTGTATGACTGGTGCTACCCTGGCAATCTAACTGCTGTCCACTGTTCTGATTCATTATTTTTGGCAAGGCAAGGTAGCAGGCACCAGAGTTATGGAGTACAAGTTGAACTGAAATTTTTAGAAATATGTGTTGTTTTTTTTCTTTTTAAGCAATGTTTCCTTTCAATATAGCTTCATTTTTGTTTGTCAGTATAGCTCACTTGTTTTCATTCTGAGTTGGGTATTTTATTTTTAAAAAACATGTTCAGGTTTTATTTCCAGAAACTCAACTTTATGTTCCTTTATGTCTACTACAGAACTGCTTACGGAAACAACTACTTGTCAGTAATCTTTTCACATACTCAGAGAGTAACAAAATGAAACCCTTGATCCCTTAGTCTAGATTCTTAAACACTGACAAGATAAATTAGAGCTTCATTAAACTAATGATTCAATAATTAAAAATAAGGATTCAGAAGAAAGGCTTAGAAGAATAGATGAAGTATAAATTAACTCTGCATTAAACTTATCATTAAGTGGAAGAACAATGAATCATAAATTGCATCTGTATAAACGCACATGCTTTCTGTGGGGAGACAGTAATTATTATGCCCAGGAGCATTCTCTGTAGCATCTCCCACTCATTACTGTCAGCATCAGTTATTCCATTATGATGAAAACTTCTGAAATGACCTGAGGTTGAAAGGAAATGAAAAACTCAGATCTTTCTTTGCTTTAGGTATTTTTTTTAAGTAGTTGGGAGGCATTGGTAACTTGCAGCTCTCTTTTATACAGAAGCAACTAAATCTACAAACACATCGGTAAACGTATCTTAGAAATGCAAGAAAACTGCAAATCGCTTTACTTTTTAATGATGTCATTTACCACCAAGTTCTAAGTGTTTCATAAGGAAATTATTAGAGGTTATCTGATTTGGCATAGAGTCATATCTTCAGGGATCCCTTGTGATATCTGTATGCTGAAATGGGAAATGGGAAAGTGTTAAGTGAGTTTATCTGATTCTCTTTAGCAATTACTCAGCATTTCATTCATGTACGATATAACCAAACATGAGAGAATTGCTGAGAAATACTTATATTTCATAAGTGTATATATGTAAATACATAAGTACATTTATATTCCTAATATAGTCTCTTATTGGCTACAGGCTGGAAGCTGCCTGATTCCTGCCATCATTGGTGCTCCTGCCAACCCCTGGAAATAGGCCTCTTTGAATTCCTGAGTCTGATTTAAGATTGTTGATTTAATATTTTTAGAAGAGAAAACAAGCCTAAATCAGCCGCGTAATAATTGGCTGAAAATGTGAATTGCACAAGATACATGTTCTCGCTTGGTGCCACAGGGAAAACATGCTCTGGAGGAATTCTCCACCCCACCCCCAAAAAAAATCCCTGCCACAGATACTTTCTGTTCCCTAGTTAGCCACATGTAAACAAACCTTAATTTTTGATACTGATGCTCTTATAATTGGGCTCTGTTTTGCATCAGGTGGGCAGCATGTTTTGCACCTCGCCTGAGATGTGTCAAAATACTTCAAGCTAAAGAGGCAGTGTGGAAGGAAAATATACATGAAAATCAGAAGCAGGACTTAAGAGAAAATTAATGACAACCATGACAGGAACTCGCAACATGAAACAGATGTGTAATATAAACACATATCATATGCATAAATCCTCTAATTTACTTGTATGCATATATGCAAGGACATGCAGTCTTATGGAAGATGGATGGAGGGGTGTGGAGTGCATGCTCAGATTCCCCAGGTACCTTACTGTGATAGACTTGTAGGAGGTAGTCCTTAGCTGTGTTCCTTTTTTTTTTTTTATTGATCTGTTATCCAAAAGCACATGAGGACTCCTTTTAAAATAGAACTGAAGAAAAATACAAAAGTGACTAAACAGTGTCATGGCTGTATGATGTCCAAGGTTTGTGACATGGGAAATCTCTTCCAAGTCTCTATTTCCATGGATGCTATAGGCCAATAATGTCATATACAATCTTCATTAAGATAAGGAGCTGCATTTGAGATCTCTCCAGATGAAATATTTGACTCTGAAATAAATTGTAGAGTGCCTTCAGCTGAGAACTGCAAAAGATTTTTTTTTTTCCTGATCTAGTAAGTTTTTTCTTGTAGGGTCATTCTTCAGATTCAGGCTTTAGAAACCAGAAATGTTTGAAAGCATAAAGAAAAGGAAGACTCTAACCAACAAGAAATAAGCAATTCTTAAGCTATTTGTAGAGTTTGGAAAACCACTGTCAAAAGTCATAGTGTATATTAGTCCTTTGGCTTTGTTTAACAGAGAGCTCTCTAATATTAGGGCTTTTTGTTATCCAAAACTGTGGAGGAGAGCTGGAAGATATCTTTACTGTATGAAAATACACAGAGTACGCATGTGGCTTGCAAATAATTCAGCCAGAAAACAGAAGGCCACAAATTAAAAAAAGCCACAAATAAAATTTAAATCTCAGTGACTCTTTTTGCCTCTTTATCTGAGACTGCATTAGTGATTGTTGGTGAACGAAAATAAGATCAATATTTGATACTAATAAAATGTTTATTTTAAAAATTATTAAATTCACTCATATTCCACTAGTATTTGAAACCACTGTTATCTCAGTATATTGCAGGAACAGCTGATGAGACTTGGATGCCCAAGTCAAGGAGCAGCTCACAGCTGGGTGTCAAGAGTGTGTGGAAGGACTGCATTTTAGTGCTTCAGCCCTACATGTCTACACACCTCCCAGCTGCACTTTTCACTCCTAGTTGACTTCAGCATCTCCCTTCTTAACAGACTTCTGTAAATCCCTTTCTTTAATGCATAACTGATTCATGTGCATTCTTTGCTGATAGCACCAGTCATGCTGACCTTGGAGCTCTGTGCTCAAAAGTGCAGGCTTTAGGCATTGCTCTGCATAGCCAAGCGTTGTCCAGGTTCCCTGATATGCCAGGAGGGCTGAGGAAGTGCAGCTCAGGACTGTGAAGCCTAGAACCATCTGACTTCAAAAGAATGGAGAGAGAGGAGAAGATCAGTCTGTTTGGCCACATAATCTGGGGGACTCATGCAGAGTTGTATTTTCTTCTTGTGTTGGGGAAATCTAACCCCTGATGAATGAAAAGTGAACCTATGCAGTGATAAATGTTAGCTTTTTGGAGAAATGGCGACAGACCTTTCAGTGAGCACTCAGTGAGGCAGGAAATGGAGTAGCTGTTTGGGGATATAACAACAAACTGGATTTTTGTATTTGTTGTTGAGTGAACAGAAGGTTGAAGGAAGTGGCAGCCATCTTAGTTCACAAGTAATGCTTTGTTTGCATGTGAGTCTTTTGTGGAACTTGTAAACGCAGTCATTTAAAAATTAAGATCTTTAATAATGCTTAGCTGTAATGCTTAATGGCCAATTAAAGTTAAACATACCATAACAGTAATGGAGATTAGGTACATTTGCTGCCATCCCCCATGTCTCAGTCCTTTGTCCTCAAGACCACTGACCTAAGGTGTAAATTACACCATTTCCAAAAAATGGGGAGGAAATGAGGGCCATTGAGTTTTTAGCTTTGCCCAAGTTCCGTACTACGGCACAAATAAGCCTAAAATAAAATTTGTATCTCTGAATTTTAAGCCCTGTGCTTTAAAGCACTAAACTGTTCACCCACCGTGCTGGTTAGTCATGAGCTTTTTTCATCCAGCAAATTTTGGCTTTATGTTTTTGTATTAACAATTTGCCAAATTGTCCCATATGCTATGTTTTTTCCTTAGAGAAGTGAGAATTTGGGCAACATGCATTTTAATATGTAATTTTCTTAATATTCTGTATTTCCTTTTGGGAAGATGTTTTTTTCTACCTTCTTGCAGTCCTAGTTCCTTGAGCCATTTATCCTTGCAATAGCTTTAGTCTTTAGTTAAATTTAACACCTTCATTTTCTTATATCCTTTTACATTATATTTGCATATTTAGAAATGTTTAATCAAAAACAGGTGGGAGACAGTGAGAGGAGAAGGAATCATATTCAAATACCAGGATTCTACTTCTGCAGAAAATCATTTAGAGCTGGCTGATCATGAGTCAACAATGCCATTCCCTTACAAAAGGACAGATATAGTAGGATGTATAAAGCTGAAAGAGACCTACCTGATAAAGCCTCAGACAGACCGCTATTTCAGACTTGGGCTAACTGGAGAGAGTCTAGAGGAAAGCTTTGAGAATGATCAGCGATCCAGAAAACATAGATGAAAAATCAGTTTTGTTTCATCTAGGAAGGAGGAGAAGTATAACAGTCTTCAAGTAGGTAAAAGACTATGAAAAAGGGGTAGGGAGTAACCTTATTCTTCATTCTTGGGGGAGGGAGGGGAAGCAGAGGAATTGAATTGCATCAGGAGAGACTTGAGGTACATATTTGAATAACCTTTCTAGTGGTTAGGATAGTCATGCATTGGGATAGATTGCCTGGGCAGGCTGCAAAATCCTTGCAGGTCTTCACTGGTCTTTAGAAAAATCCAGTAGGCAGAGACGAGAGTCAAGTGGTAATTAATTGATCTGGCTCCGAAGACTGGGAGTGAAGCAGATGATGTCTGACCGTCCTGCCCAGCCATATTTTCTGTAGTTCTGTTACACAGGTTGCCAGATACTTGTACCCAGTAATGTGTTTTTCTTGAGAAGTGACGGAGATTTTCTTTTTTCATTTAACCTCTAGTAAATTCCAGTTTTCACTTTATTTCAGCCTTATAAAAGATTTTTTTTTTCGTTATTTCTATTCTTGATTCTACAGTATATCTTCTACTTCATTAAAGAGCAACCTAGTGTTTCTAGCTTCTTCCACATGTGGGTTATTATCAAGTACAACTGAGTAAACCATTACGTATTTTTCTCAAATCAGGGCTATTATCTTGATATAAAAAGATGCCCCATGACTTCGAACAACATATTTAGGTCCTTGGTCTTTTGAAGTTTGTTAGCGTCTTAAGCGTGGACATGAGAACTGGCTACAATAATCCAGTAATACATATTTCTTCTCAGTTTATACTTTGTATTTCCCTGTTAATTTATCAAGAAAATTTCCCTTTTAAGTTACTGATATGTCTGCAACAGTTTCAGCTAGTAGAGTTCTGGATTTCCAGCTGCCTAGATCTCAGAATACTTTACATAAACATTGACTAAACTGTTCTTCGTAACATTCCTCTAGCTCAAGTAGATAATTAACTGTAGCTAACAATATGACATGTTTCAGTCATGGAAGACAGACTGAATTCTGTTCTGGACACCACAAGAGCTATATTGTATGTCAAGGGAAATTTCTACCAACTTGGAAAGTTCGGACATCTTGTCTGTTTGCATCCTTTACAATGCTGGTGGTTTCTTTCACAACTGAAAGAGGTGTATTAGTTCCTATATTTGGGTTTAGACTGCTACGTAGACCTCCAGAGCAATCCTGTCCACAGATATACTTGTAAGCATAACGCAGTGGGAAGCATAAATTCATCTTTCATCCCTATGGATAGTGCCAAAACAAATATCAGTTGTTACTCAGCTTAGTGCTGCTAAGAAAATGTTCCAGTTATTGTTATGTCGAAGAGGCAAAGGTTCCCATATCTGTAAGAACAGAAATGTGGTTTACCGAAGTATTTAAAACATGAAGGGCAAGACTGATTGTTGGACTCCTAGGGATGTGAAAGGGTTGAAAAGTGGGCAAAAAAAGGCTCTAATTTGGAACACGAATCTGAGCTCTTGTCCAGGGAATGCTGGTGAGGCAAGAGGAAGGGTTAAAGGAAGAAAACAGATTAAAAGCCTTAGCTATATGAATAGAGTAAAAAAGGAAAAAGCAAAAGATTCTGATGAGGTTTGTTAGTGTTTCTCTAAATAATTTAGAGAATTCCTGTGCAAAAAAAAATCTGCCAACAACTTTTGTGTGTTTGTTTTTTTTTTTTTTAAGGAGTGATTTCACAGTTGCAAAAAGATATTTCAACTGAGGATTTAAAACCCCGTTATATTAGAGAAATGGAGTTTACAGGTAAGGAATTTGAACATAAGGAGGATCTTAGAATCATAGGATATCTCCAGTTGGAAGGGACCCGTAAGGATCAATTAGTTCAACTCAGCACTCCTTACAGAACCATCCACAGAACCTCACTAAATCCTATGACTAACAGCATCATCCAGGTGCTGCTTGAACTCTGTTTCAGGCACCAACCACTTCTCAGTGAAAAAACAGAACCCAACCAGAACTTTCCCTGACGCATCTTTTCATTTCCTCATGTCCTGTTGCTGGTCACCAGAGAGAGGAGATCAGCACCTCCCCCTGCTCTGCCCCCTCTGAGGAAGCTGTAGACGACCATGGGGACACCCCTCAGCCTTCTCCAAGCTGAACAGACCAGTTCGCTTCAGCCACTGCTCCTAAGTCTTGCCTTCGAGGCCCTTCACCATTTTGGTCACCTTCCTCTGAACATGCTCGAATGGTTTGATGTCCTTACATCAAGGTGCCCAAAACTGCACACAGTGCTCCAGGTGAGGGCGCACCAGTGCAGAGCAGAGTGGAACAATCACTTCTCTCGCCTGGCTGGCAATGCTGTGCTTGATGCCCCCCAGGACACAGTTGGCCCTCTTGGCTGCTGGGGCATGCCATTGACTCATTCAGCTTGCCATCAAATGGGTGGAATGACTTGACTGGAGAAATCTCAAAGATGCATGTGAAGAGCCCATTTTTGCTTCTGTTCAAGACAAATATTTTCAAAATGGGTTGAGAAGAAAGTAATTTGGGGCTATCTGAAAGTGCCACACATTGCAACTGATGCAAACTGGAGAGACCAGTAGAAGACTTCCTATATACAATCAGAATAATATACAGGCAAATTCTATTTTATCTTCCTTTGAGCTCAGTTATGGAAGAGTTGTGTAACTTGAAATGGAAAGAAGTAAATACAGCAATGTGCCATTTTTGCTGGAATCGAGTTAATTTTCTTCATAGTAGTTAGAATCTTTTAGTGGCTAGCACAGGCTTTTTTTTGGGATTTAGTATGAGAATGATGTGATAACACACTTAACTTCCCATATCTTTGCTGGGACAGAGTTAATTTTTTTCTTTTTAGTAGCTAGGCCATGTTTTGGAGTTAATATGAAAAGAACCTGAGGACTCACTGATGTTTTGGCTTTTGCCAAGGAGACCATGGACTTTTTCAACTTTCCAGCTGCAGGTGCACATAGAAACTGGGAGGAAGCATAACAGGACAGCACCTAGACTGACATCCAGGCTGGCCAATGAGATATTCCCTACCATTAGTAGCCATATGTAGCTCAAGCTGGCTTTTCAGTTTCAGCTTTTTCCTCTTTTCTTTGGGACCAGCTGTTCATGATTAGAGTACTCTCTTTTCAGTGACTGGTTGTTCAGCACAATCATGTTTGAGCATGAACTGCTGTCCAGCTCTTTGTTCTTCCAAGATCAGCTGTACAGGACCAGAGTGTGTAATTGGCTTGTATATATGCTATGATTATTATTATTATTTTCTCTTCTTTTGCCGTCCTGATAAACTTTTTTTTATCCCAACCCACAAGTTTCTACCTCCTCTTTGGATTCCCTCCTCCATGGTGGTTGGATAGGGGGAATGAGCAAGTGGCTGCATGGTCCTAGTTGCCAGCTAGGGTTAAACCGTGGCAAGGAAAAATACAATAAAGAGAAAATAGGATGCCTTAGGCCAAAACTTACAAGCACAAACACTCTGGAAATAGTATATCACAAATGACAGAGATCCTCTTATGCATCTCTTGGTAGCCCAGCATAAGGGATGGGCAGGACTTCTGAACCATCTGTTAGGATTTATGAATCTAGGCCCTGTATATGCTTGGAAAAAACTCCATCCTTCCTCAATGGCCCATGCAACATAGGCTATCTATAGCTTACTCTCTTTTCTTTTTTCCTTCCAAAGCATGTCACTTATATCCTCTTTTTTGCCTGCTTCTAGCAACTTTTTAGTTCAATATCTAAACATTCAGAATCATGGAATCACAGGATCTCTGAGGTTGGAAGGGATCCCTGGAGATCGTCTAGTCCAATGAGCCTACTCAGAGTGGAGTTTCATTAACGCAGTTTCGCTGAGCCATGTACAATTGGGTTTTGAATATATCCAAAAATGAAGGCTCCACAACTTCTCTGAGCAACATGTTCCACTTCTTGAGAACCTCTATAGTCAAAAAGATCATTAGAGAAGATATTAAACAGTATTAACCTTTGAGCTGCTTCATTAGTGACTCCTCAGCTGGCTTTTGTGCCACTGATTGAAACCCTTTGAGCCTGGCATTTCAGCCAGTTTTCAGTCCACTTTGCTGTCCACTTATCTAGTTTGTACTTCACCAGTTTGTCAACAAAGATTCTACATGAGACAGTGTCAAAAGCCCTCCTAAATGTTTTTCCAGCACTGATTCCTTCTTAGATGCTCTTTTGAAGACCAGAAGATCTTTTGGCACAATTGGGTCCAACTCATCTCTGGTTTATTATTTGTTGAGGGGTTAGCATGGGGCATACTGAGGAGATATAATGGGCACAGACCTTCACATACTATCATCTTTTTCTTAGTTTTGGAAGCAAACTAGTGCTGGATGGGCTGTAACTTAACTCAGTGTTGCTATCCTTTCATTTGCCATGTGGGTTAGAGTAAACAAAAGTGTTTGCAAGAAAAATATGTGTCTCTGAAGAAACTTCATCTGTATAGTTCATTCACACAAGTCTATGTTCTCCTTTTTTTGAAGCTGTAGTTTTTCCAAGAATCATTGAAAATCTGGCTGCTTGCCATTTAAACATGTAACTTGTTGCCCAATGTGCAGTACGGCCTCTTTTTCACACATAACAAAGTGTTATAGCCAAGTGCAAATATAACTGTCTTCATGCTCATGTGACTTGTTTTGAACTGCAATATTGCAAATAAACAGTGTCACCGTATGCAGTCTCTGTGCTATCACCACTTGCTCCCAAGAGTGAAACAGAATGTTCTGAGAGCAATTAGGTAATCAGAAGTTAGGACATTCCCCTTTTGTTGCTCAGAGGTCTTTTCTACTGTTGAGTAGGATTTCAAAATATTTTGGAAAGGCTACTGTAATAATCTTAACTTTTCTATTGTTGTAGGATTTTGATTTTGTCACATGGACATAATTTCCATTTACTAATAACCTACCAAGTGTTTTGAAACAGGAAATGGTCAGTAATTCTTGGTAGCTCACTTCAGTCAACAGCTGCCTTAGACTTTACAGCTTTGTTCATGTCTAAGCCATCCCTTTATTTTTGGAAAAGAGAGTTGTGGCTCACTGGTCAATTATTGTCTCTGAAATTAAGAGTTATTTTGAAAATCAGCAATTAAATCAATGTAAGACTCTTTGCAGAGTTATATATAAATGGGACAATCAGTCAGATTCTCAGCCTGATAAAATATGAGTAGGCTCTTTCTGAAAAGTGAGATATTGGAGCCTGACTATTCATATTATGGAGTAAATTAGGTAAAGACTTGCCATGTATGGACCTATCTAGTCCTCTCATTTCATGATGTGAACCAGGAGAGAGCCCTGCTTATGGATTTCACTTCGGTTATCCACACACAGGATGACTTATTTTAACCTTGATTGCTGTTACATATTGTTCTTGGTTTTGCATAGAAAATTCCTTTTATTATTTTCAAATGTCTGTTTAATTTTTCTTTCTGTTCAGTTCAAAGATTTTGGGTTTTAGTAGTTGCTTTGTTTTTAATATAAATATGTAGGTGCCACCTAGCTGATTATACATTGCACTGAAGAAGGATTCCTGAGAAATGATTAAATTTTCGCTCACAGTCTATCCCATTTTGCTTTCAGTTGTTTGTTGTTCTGGGATCTATGTGTACATTGAAATGCTACCCATAAAAGGAAAAGAAATCTGTGGGTACAAATCAAGATTTCTGCTGCTCTTTCTTAAGCCAGTGCTAGTGCTCAGTCAAGGAAAACTCTCTTTTAAAGTACTATTTTCTTCTTTTCCTTCGCTAGAGCACTGTGGCCCCTAGGTGTTCAGTCTGAATGTATACAGGATTCCCTTAGATGTTATTTGTGGGTTTTTGCAGACTGCTTTCTTTTTCTGTGTATCTAAAGACTTTGATACTTCTTTTCGTAGTCCCACCCGCTAGAAACCAATTATGAATTATTCAATTAATGTGAGCACCCTGGCTGACTTTTTAAAATACTTTAAAAATCTTCTGTGTTGAATTAATATTATTTTTATTTAACTGCAGAAGTACTGCTAATTCGAAACTGTTACAGATGAAGCTGCTGTGCGTGTATCATGAAAGCGATAATATGCTTAGAAATTCTGAACATAACAAATTATGTACTTTTTAACAGCATGCCATCTCCTGAGACTTACACACTGTCCTTTTAGACAAAAAGGAAATGTTACCTTATTTAAACTACCAGTTTATAAGTTACAACACTGTAATTTATTGTCTAAAATAGTAGAAGTGAGATACTACTCATCCAAACCCAGAGTTTACTTCCCATCCAGCTGATTTCCACCATGGATGTGCACTTGAAAATGACTCCTGGTTAGTCACCCTGATCTCTTTCCATCATTTAAATCTATGTTTGTGCATTTTAATGTCAAGGTTGGTGGGGGATCCTGTGGCTGGCGAGCCCCCAGTGACACAAGGGGTGGCTGTTGGCGCTGGGGTGCCCCTTTTGCAGGCCCGTGGCCTTTCCACGGGTGGCCATCCCCAGGGAGGGCAAGGCCAAGATGCCCATTAGGATTTTGTTGTGTTGTCTTCCCACCGCTGGTGACCTTTGCTCTTCCAGAACTCACCTTTTGTCTCCGTTTCCCCTGATTTTGTGTAGGTGCTGGGATGGCTGGAGAAGGTTGCATTTTGCAGTTGAGCTGAGGGAGGCGTGAAGCATCATCCATCCCCTGCTGACATTTGAGGTAGTGCAATAACTTTTATCTTACCTGCAAGTGACTTTATGATAAACGTTGGCTAAGCAGAGTGGTCAATAGTATTGTGTAGCACTCTGCAGATAATCCTCAGAGATCCCATGATTCATTCCTACATAAGGTGATAATGATAATATACAGTATACAGAATTCTGGTTGGGATATGATCATTGTATTCTATTACCCTAAACAATAGAGATACTTGAATTAAGGCCATCAAATTCAATCCCAGTGTAAACTGATGGCTTCAAGCCCGTTTCTGCCAATCTTTAGTAGCCAGAATTTCAGGAAAAGGGCATGTTAAGTGGCAGAAGTACTTACTTTTCTTGTCAGAGAAAAATTGTTCTACTGTATTTTAATGAGCAATTTTTCATAATGTTATTTAAAGTATTAATTGATTGACTTTTTAAATGCACATATTGAAACAAATGGAGAAAAAAAAAAAATCTGTTTTTCCAGGGAGAGAATTTGAAAATGCTATCATAGCATTGTAGATAACATACATCTAGTTTGAATGTATGTATTTTGTCTAATTCATATCTGGAGTGTATTACTGAAAGTTTAATCAGACTAAAGTTGGGTTAATTTGAATCAAACATCATTGAAATACACTGTAGTATAAGGGATTTGCTCATGCTGTGGAACTAGCTAGCTGTTACCTAGCGTTAAATTACTGCGTGAGACTTTACAGCTGCTGCAAACCATAACAGTTCTATGAGACTTAAGTGGCTATTCCTGTCTAAGTGTACACAAATGTAATGTTATGAAATAGAAGAGAAAATCTAGAGACTTTTTGCTTTGGTTGCAATGGAATAGGTGAGACTTGCCACCATATGTTCATATTTTCAGTGTTTCTAAACCTAAATGGTGGAATGCTAGATGAATTTATCATACCATGAATCTCTGCTTGGGACACTTGCCTGAGGATGTATCAATTCCACTAAGAAAATAAGAATTTCAGGATAGTGAAAGGTTACTTTTAAAAATGTTTGTAAAGTAGCTGTAACTTGGAGTCTTTAGGGGCCTCCTCAACTAAAGTCGTCTTTGTTGTGGTTACTGTGCTGTCCCATACAGATTTAAGCACACCTGAAAAACAATTTACAAGTGGCTTCTCTCGTGTTATAGCTGAAGCATGGCAAGCCAACCACATAGAAGGCTGCTCCTGTGCTGTTTTGCCAGCTGTCTGTGCCCAGTGAGCCGGTCAGTCCCCAGCTAAACTGCCCATTCCCAGCTGCCCTGCGAGCAGCGGTGCCAGCAGCGTGCCCAGCACTGGGAGTGCACAGTGAGGGGATGGGGTCTGGCCTCCCTTCTGGGCTACAACATGGGCTTACTCAAGGGTTCCGCCAACCTTCTGTAACCTCATTGTGTTTCAGCTTCCTATTTGTAAATGAAGGCTAATGATTCTTAATTTCCAGAAGAGGCTACAGAGCCTCAGTCCTTAGGACATGCTGTTACTAATGCAGTGTTTGTCATATTTGATGTGATGTTGATGCTGTGTTACCAGGGGAGAGCTCAAACCCCTTGCATTTAAGTGTGACCTTGGGCTTGGAAATTGGTTGTGAATCCATGGGTGGTAAAAATAAATTTTGTGGAACTTTCTCACTTAGTGTCTTCCAGTAACTAGACATAAAGAACATTTTGGCTCAGGGAATAGCAACTAAGGTACTCCAAGGATAACATGATCATGGCAGGCAAAGATATCTTGAAGGTGACATGTCTGTAATGTATAATACCTATGGCAAGTTAATTTTAGATTAAGAGCTGCAAGTGTGATAACTGTCCCCATGCAGGTCAATTAATAGTTCAGCCTTAATATATTTAGCTTTAAAAACGTGTTTGGCAATACCAGCCTTAGACTCAGTCATGTAGAGGCACGTTTACTGCTCAGCTCTTCTGTGAAAAGGAGACATTCAGTGCATTATGCACAGTGGGAAATGTTCATCTGCACATTTTCTAGACTTCAATTAATCAAGTGTTCTACTCTAAATGACATTTTTGTTTATTCTAAATGAATATGTTGCATTCTTTCCTTAAAAGGCCAGGTTGGATGGGGCTTTGAGCAACCCAGTCTAGTGGAAGGTGTCCCTGCCCGCGGCAAGGGGGTTGGAACTTGTCCTTTCCAACCCAAACCATTCTATGATTCTACAAATAATTAAACAGAGGCCTTGTTATTTCAAATCTGGGATATTGAGAGTGACCCATAGATGTGGTGAGAGTAATTTGTGCCTCACTGACATTTACAGTCCCAATGGAAGATAACACATGAGGCACAAATTTAAACAGGTTTTGACAGTACTGGTAGTTCTGCTGAATACTCTGGAAAAAATTCTAATACCTGTCCAAAAGTAGCAGAGATGTTTGTAAAATAATTGCTGTAAAGTATTCCAGTAACCATAATTTCTTTAGCTATTAACACTTACCCAGCTACCAGGTCAGCCCACCTCTCTGTCCTTTAAGTAAAGCTCTGCTAAGTTGCTTCCTGTGGAATACAACATACAGAGTACAGAAATTGTTTGTGGTGCTGTGAGAGCCTGAGAAAAGCTGGGAGTATGGGAATAAAATTGTGATCTGTTCCTCCACAGCTTGGAAAAACTCACAGGCATACAGGAGCTTCGCCTTTTGAGCAGCCTTTAAGGTCAGGGAAGAACTTGCCTGCACTGAAAATGTTAGTGTGTGGATGTTGTAATGACAATAAATGCGTTCATCAGCTTAACACAAACATGTTCTAATACTTTTCTCATTGGGCAGCTTGTTTGGTGATGTTGGGCTAACACAAATTACGTATCCACCATTTGTGAATCATGTCCACTAGGTAGTGACTGGGATCAGATCCAAATCCTTTGATCAGAGAATCATAGAATCACAGAATGTCCTGAGTTGGAAGGGACCCACAAGGATCATCGAGTCGGACTCCTGTCCCTGCACATGACAACCCCACAGTTCACCCCATGTGTCTGAGGGTGTTGTCCAGTCTCTTCTGGAACACTGTCAGGCTTGGGGCCGTGACACCTCCCTGGGGAGCCTGTTCCAGCGCTCCACCACCCTCTGGGGAAAGAACCTTTTCCTGGTGTCAAGCCTATAGAAGAACGACCTCCAAACCACTCTTTTTTTTGTTGTTTTTTTTTTTTTTTAGCTTTGTGTTCTTCATATTTTTGCTCTATCAGTTCATCATACAATTATACAATATGAAGGGTTTGCTTTTTAGCAGTTAATCATACAGTCATCAGTAGGACAATTTAATTTACTGGCAAATAAATTGAGTTAAATTCTGCTGCTGTTGGGTCAGATGTTACTGCAGATTTGAAATCAAAATTAAGATTCAGTTTGAACAAATCTGGCAAAGTGAGGTATTATGTCCTGGCAAAGGGTTACAGGCAGTCATATTTTATTAACTACTGTAAATAAAACAGAAAGGAAGCTAGAAATGTAAACACCAAAATATACTGCACAATTTACTTAACGGTCTTTTTTCTTTTAAAGACAATACTCTGCAGTCATTTGTTGCCACATTTATTCTGGCTCTTGCTTCTGAGTAAAATATCTCATAAATTTGCTGTTTGAGAATTATTTGTGAAAAACAGGTTTTCCAGACTAAATATACTACACTGAGCCGGTGAGAAGAATCAGATTAGATAAATCTGTGGCAACCTATTCTTGCACACATGGCTCAGTATGCTTTAAAAATACGCTCCAGCAAATCAAGTCTTACACCGTAGTTTGTACTGTAGGGTTTATTATGCATGACTAATATGTCCATATGATCCAGTCTTTGCAGTAGTGTGTAGGAAGTAAATCTGGATTTTGGAAAAGGTAACTTCAACATCCCCACTTAGCTGCAGTGATCGCACTGTTAATTCAGCAGCACCAGACTGTCTCACCCTGTCCACCCCCTGCACCCCTTCCCAGGGGAAGCAGCTCACAGAATCACAGAATTGGTTGGGGTTGGAAGGGACCTCTGGAGATCACCTAGTCCAACCCTCGTCCCTTTCACCGTGCTTTGCAAGCAACTCCGTTCATCTCTTCCCCTCAGGCAGGCCGTCACCCTCCTACTTCTGTCTTCATCAGAGGCCAAGGAATCAGAAAAAGGAAAGGAGAGGAGCAAGGGGCTGGAAAAGCCATTTCTCGTCTCCTGGCAGACATGACACAGGCTGGATGACCTCATTTCATGGGCTAGATCTGATTTATGAACTATTTGCCATAAATAAAAACCTACTTTAAGAATCCAATTTTCGTTAAAGAAAGAAATGCTAGTCCTCTTTGTCAGATGTTTCTCTGTAAAGCTATACCACCATCTCTGGTAATTTGTGCTACAGCTCCTAGTAACAGCTGCTTTTTACCATATCAGATGACTTTCAGCCATACCGGTAAATCAAATGTACTACTCCCATCAGGACAAATTCTTCTTGAAAAAAAATAGCTTTTGAGTTGCTTCAAATAAGCTAGTTACTTAAAAAAATCACTCACAGCATGATACAAGTTTCCTACTCTTTCTATAGTACAATACTTCAATGTTTCAGTCTAAAAATTGTTCTTTAGATCCTTTATCAAACATGTATCTAAGTATACCTAGCAGTATCTGTAGCAAGATCTAGAACAAGGATCTGTATCAAAGGAATGTATGTATTTTAATTATTTTAGACTTAAAATTTTAAAAACTACTTTTTCGCCTAGCGTGGAACAAAAATACACAAGGAAATTAAAACACAGCTGCAAGTTCTAAATTTTCAGGACTTCTACTCTGCAAGCGTACAGCTGTTATGTACCTCCCTACCAGCTGAGATATTCAGGAGAAACCTGGCTGACCCATGGAACGTGCTTTTTCTATGAGTTTTCTATGTCTACCATAGAGCGTGTCTGAGACTGGAAGAAAGCCTGCTTTCCTGAGGACATAAAAACTTAATTTCAGGGCAGCCAAAACCAGATCCTTCTTAGCCAAGGAAGCAATTTATAGACCACTAGTAATCATGCGATTAATTGTTCTCTGCAGCCCACAGAACAGCTGACATTTGGATTCACTTTCTAAGCCATGAAAGGACTACAGACTTTGAGGGGTTGGCGTGGGGGGTTTATATGTGGTTAAATCACCCTGTATCAGTTTATATTCAGAGCTGAGAGTGTGGTTGGTAAGCTGTTGACAGTCTTCACAGACTATCGCTTTTAGAGTTTCTGAAAACAGCAAGGGAAAAATACCTTCCTAGAGTGAACTATACCAAGCCATTATTCTTTTTAGTGTATGAATCCAGTCACCTGTTATCAAGTCAGATCACTGAAGAGTATATGCAATGAGTGAACTAAAAATCAGGACTAATTCATGCATCATGGAAATTAAAAACTCAAAGCTCCATCTGCTGTGATATTCCACAGTTTTAGCAATGTTGGGAAAACGATAATCTGCAGAAGTGATTTATCTAACACTGCTGTACACTTTGTAGTAGAACCTAAGAGCAGTCAGTCTCATTGTGCTTACTGTTAATGTGGTTACTTATGCAGGATTCAAGTGTGATTGGTAAGTGTCTGACTCCACAGCATCACTCCTGTGGTTCTTGGCTTAACAGCTGTATTATGAAAATCTGTATTGCAAGTGATTGGTTCAGTATAAAGGTTCTAGACATCCCATTTTGATGGAACATAAAAATGCTAATGTCTTTTTAAGCCACTTTGGTAAATGTAGACATAGTCTGGGTTGTTTGTTTGTTTTTTTTTTTTTATGTGAGATGCTTCATCAAAATATACTTTAAACTTAATAGCTGGGTATTTTAATTTCCAGATCTTACCAATGCAAGTGAAGAGAGAAGTTAACTGAATTTTTAAGATTTTATGAAAGGTTTGAACAGCTATCAGCTTTTCTTCACAAGTTATTGCTTAGTTCTTGAAAACATGTTTTGGCAACAGTGCATTTAAAAATACTGAGGAAGCTTCTCCCAATGCTGGTCTGATTCAGTATGTCTTTCAACCTCGTGCTGATTTACACAATTAAGGATCTAGCTCAAAATCTTTGCATTTGGCTATACAAAGTGGTTTATACACTTGTAGAATGCAGTATGCTACTTTTTGGTAGATGCCCACGGTTCATATATTCAGATTTGTATGGACTTAAAGCACCAATCAGCAGAGAATAGGGCTAGGGGACAATCCTGGTATGATCTTACAGAGGACACAGGAAAGCAGTTGCAAACATATTGTCTCTCATTAACAGAGAACTTCTTAACCAAAGAATTTTTCTTGCAATTATTTTGAAGAACAATTGTGTTGAATAGATGAGCTCATATGCTAACTCAACGTCGTTTTAGACAAGATTTAAAGTTAGCTTCAACCTGTGAACTACAGATGCAAATTAAATCAATATAAAGCATATCTTAAACTGATATGAACTTCAGGACATAGGAAATAGCACCAATTTAAAATGCACTGTTTACTGTTATGCCTTCTCTCAAGCTGATTAATCTTTGTATGTTGACCAAGTAATAATAAATATGTGAGCATTTGGAGTCATGAGTGGGCATCCAGAAATGCTGTTCCAGTCCTGTGCCTGTCATTTACCAGCTTTCACTTAATCTGCTATTTAACTTAATGACTTCCTAAATGGCATACAGGCTTTGTTACGTAGTCTCTAATCTGATTAAGAGCACACGAATAATTTAGCATGCAATTAAACCATGTAATTAATTTGTCCCATGGTAATGAACTGTTAAGTAGTTCCATTAGTCTAGGATAAATACCAGGGTCATGAACTTAAATATTCTAGCTTGTTGAAGATGTTTTTCCTGGAAGATTTTTTTTTTTTTTTAACTATATAAATACTATGTAAAATGAAAGCGCTGCTCACCCTGCTTTCTTGAAATTGCTCCTTGAGGTCTGAAAGGCAGGTTTGAGTTCAAGGTTATTAGAAAAAATTGAGGATGCTTTGTTCAAAAATGCTCAGCTATAACCAACTCTGTTTCACTAGAGGTCAGCAGGAACTTAATCATTTCAAAACAGGGTTTGGTTATAGCTTTAGATATAGATAGATATAGATAGATATAGGTATATCTTGTTTTATGTTTTGCTCATATAGATAAATTATCTCACTTTTCTTTGCAATTGTTTGTACAAATAACAAAGATCTGAATTTTGTCTTCTGTATGAATGTTATCTAAGTATTAATAATAATATTTTCATTTAAAAGCCTAGGAAAAGTTACTACGGTAGTTGAGAATAGTGTTTATAGCCTGAAAAAATTACCACTCTCATAAAAAGGCCCCAATGTTCTTCCTTAATGATACAAATACATGGAAAGCTGCGTGTCAGCTCAGCAATTCACGCCTGCATGACAGCAGCTGAATGTTGCAATTTCTTTCAACTGAGTTGCACCCATTTTGCTTAGATGTATTTTGAGGGCTGAAAAGTGACCAAAGCAATTAAGTCTTTTTTCTATCTGTGAAGTAGACAGGAACTGAAGACTGTAACTTCCATTCTCTTTTAGCAATTGTCTTTTGGCAGAGGTGATCTACTAGGCTTACGGCTAGGAGCCTCCCTATGTGTACTTAGTCCATTAGGTTACTGCTGCTAAAGCGTAACAGATTTTATTTTATACAAAGTTTTGTTACACTGCGTGCTACAACCATCCTTGGACTTCGTAGCCCAGTTCTTGGAGTATGCCTTTATGGCTGGATTAACCTGTAACAGGTTTCAGTACAAGCCCAGAGCAATGTCCAAACTCTGGATTCACTGAATGGCTCCTTAATAACATCCAAGAATAGATAACTGTTTGGCCTGCTACCAATTTAAATGTTATTTAAATCAGAGTAATTTGCTGACACATCCAGCCATGGAAAAAATACATCAGCTCTGGTAAAATTATCAAAGCTTTCATAGTCTCTACTCCAAAATCAAATGTTTAGGGAAAAAAAAAAAAAAAAAATTCTTTCTAATCCAAAGTAAGCAATTATTTTAACAGATTTCATTTTGAATTTTAATACTTAAAACTATTATAAATTATTTAGCTGATGCAGAGCTCTAATTAATAATATAAAATTGCTTCTGTTGCATAGTTTTATTTTGTCATAACGATGTACATTTTAATAATCCTCACATTTGCATCAAGCCATATGTAATAAATGCAGCTTTATGCCAGAGTCCTTCATTCTTTTCCAATGGTGCTGGTTTTGGTTATTAGTTTTTTTGTTTGTTTGTTGTCTGGAATGTTCCTTTTATGAGTTGTTCTTTGATTTTGTTATTTGTTCATTTTTAATTTGCAGTACCTAATTTCTGCTTCAGTGGTATTATTCCTTGTTGTTTTCACGTCCCAGATAACTGTTCACAGTAGGTGAATGGTGTGTTATTCATATCAACTGTGACAACTTGTTATTCCTGCTTCTTAACATGGCTGAGTAGATAGGCCTGACAAGGGTTCTGTAAAAACAGGCATTCAGCCAAGTGCTGCTGATGACTCAATCAAGCTATAATACCAGCAAGCAAGGGAAGAAGTCTTTAGGTCCATGGCAGTTTTAGATTGTGTTGATTGGAAGGACTGTAACTCATTTCATCTGCGGAGTGACGTCCTCGTGGCATTCAGGGGAAGGAGGGCAAGCAGGCAAAGTGATTTTGGCTATGCATGATCATCCAAACTCAAGTTAATGTCTTTACACAGGCACAGAGAGAAGATTTCTCCTTGGTATTACTGATCTTGCTATGAGGTAGCTTGTTAGGAATATCTACACTGTGAAAAATAAAGGCTCTTTCCCACACAAAAACTCTGCAGGAGTGTGTATGTGTCACAGAGGCACCCCAAAGTCAGTTTTAGGCAGACAGCAAGTTCCAAAACCAGACTTTATTCTAGTCAGAAAAGTGTAGCCAATAAACTGACTAGGAACAGGGCTTATACAATTATTTAGCACTCTGACAACATAAAATATGGGTTCAGATATCCGTTGAGGAGATTATTGGGGTACAACAATGTAAGAATAATGAGGATCCACAAAGTGCATGCATACACTCACAAGAAACAAAACCAGAGGCCTCTCACTCAAGGGTACCCAAAAGAAATAATCGCTCTCCTGGGTTAGGCTCACACTTGCCTGGTTAGGCAAGGACTCATTCAAGTAAATATCCAGTAAATAACCATTCACCTAAACAAGGAGGTGAGGCGCTCTCAGTCCCGGGAAGTCTCCTTAGCTGGTGTCCCAGTCTAAGGGGACGGCTCCAGTTCACACATCCACTGCTCCGAGATGACCACTCAAATGGGTCTTTGGTGGGAACCCTGTTTTACAGCCTGGTCAGATCTGGCTGTGGGCATTACAACATGGTCCACAAGCTTTTCAGCTTCTCTGGGCAGCTCCTTTGATAAGGACCTTGTCAATTGACCAAGAGTCCCACCCCTTCTGCCCCCCAGCTGGTGGAAGTGAAGTCACCCTGCCCTGGGGTAGGGGCGGATGTGACTGTCAGCACCTTGGTACCACCCTAGGTGTGTATGTGAGGACAGGCACAGTGGGGCACAAAAGGTGCTAAGGAGCCATCTGCTGCCCTGTTGAAGTCTCTGGATCTCAAAGGGATGTGCAGCTGCCACATTATGTACATATTTGGTAGCTGCATGAACAAGGTTCAGCTGGAAAGCCTGGAGTTCACATTCCCAGCTCAGCTCTTGTTCTTACTTGGTGAGGGGTGTATTGGTGTGTGTTCATCTGTATTGCAAGCTCTTACGTCATTGCCTTTTTGTGATCTGATGGAATGATGAAATGTAGCAATGTACAGGAAGGCTCCTCAGATTAATCCTCCACTCAATAATTTTGTGGTTCGGTTTGCAGCAGAGAGGCCACCTTTGATTCTGGACTAGCTGCATGCATGCTGCTTTGGCAAGCAGTGCTAAACTGGAGGAAATTATAGGGGGAAACACTTTCTCATATTTGGAGCATGATGAGTTGATGGAGATGCCAAAAGCAGCAGTCTCTTCATAGGCACAGTATAAAAAGTGTAATGGCCTCCTTCCTTCAGGTCCTTGAGATATCTAAACAGAAGATCTCACTTTAAAGAACAGTTTTGTTTATCAGCAAAACTCCTTATGGTTTACTCTGTGTTAACAGTTACCTGGCCAGAGTAGATGCAAACTACTTAGTATGCTGTGACTAATCTGTTTTCTCAGGGATTTTCTTAGCCTGGTTTCCCCTGTTTATGTTGACTATGTTCACGTCCCAATGGAGAGATGTAGTGTTTAAATTCACTTGTGACTGACCTTACTCCAACATCACTATAGAAAAGGGCCAAGAATTTTTTTATCCTTTTTATAACTTCTGGCTCCCTTTCTGTACTGAAGCAATTAGCCTGAGCTGACCTCTAGCCAAATGTTCCTGTGGTCGGGTTTCAGCTGCCTTGAAGACAGTCAGCTGCTGGTTTTTTTTTTTTTTTTCCTAGTTTTAACTCTATTCATTCTTGCAAACTGGTGAAGTTGGGTAGGATAGAGACTATTATTCCTTAGAATAGGGTATTTTACAGACACTGCATTTTTTTCCCTGTTAAATAACCGGGACTGTATTATTGGCATTTGTCTTTCATACACATACCGGGGTAGGTGTTGGGAGGCAGATATTACTAGATTGTAAAAGGTCAGGTTTGTCCCAAAGCCAACAGAGTCTCTTGCTATGTGAACACTGCAGCCTCTGAACAACTGTTCCTGCTGGCAGCGACTTGCAAGGGTGTTTTAGAAGAACATCAGCTAGTGGCTACAAGACAGATTTGCAAAAACTTTCTGCAAGGTGGTAGTTATCCGATGGTGGGGCGTATAGATGACCATGAGCCAGCACTGTGCCCTTGTGGCCAGGAAGGCCAATGGTATCCTGGGGTGTATTAGAAGGGAGCTGGTTAGTAGGTCGAGAGAGGTTCTCCTTCCCCTCTACTCTGCCCTGGTGAGACCCCATCTGGAATATTGTGTCCAGTTCTGGGCCCCTCAGTTCCAGAAGGACAGGGAACTGCTGGAGAGAGTCCAGCGCAGGGCAACAAAGATGATGAAGGGAGTGGAACATCCCCCTTATGAGGAAAGGCTGAGGGAGCTGGGTCTCTTTAGCTTGGAGAAGAAGAGACTGAGGGGTGACCTCATTAATGTTTATAAATATATAAAGGGTGAGTGTCACGAGGATGGAGCCAGGCTCTTCTCCGTGACAACCAATGATAGGACAAGGGGTAGTGGGTTCAAACTGGAACACAAAAGGTTCCACTTAAATTTGAGAAGAAACTTCTTCTCAGTAAGGGTGACAGAGCACTGGAACAGGCTGCCCAGTGGGGTTGTGGAGTCTCCTACTCTGGAGACATTCAAAACCCGCCTGGACGCCTTCCTGTGTAACCTCATTTAGGTGTTCCTGCTCCAGCAGGGGGATTGGACTGGATGATCTTTTGAGGTCTCTTCCAATCCCTAACATTCTGTGATTCTGTGATATGGCACTTCAGAAGACTCTTCCCTCAGAAATTTTATTCTGTACTGCCAAAAGCAGTATTATGATGGGGCTGCTCCTGCTTTGCACCAGACTTTTTCCCGTGAAGCTGGAGCCATGGTGGTGTAGGTCTCCCTTGGCCTCCAATACTTCGAGAAATGGTGGTCATACTTGCAGAGCTTTTGGTATATGTGCTGGATGCGGAGAGGTTGTGTAGTCCCTGGTGCCTCACACCCTTTGCAGAGTTCCTTTTGCCCAGGAGAGACACCGAGTATGACCAAAGGGTTTGAACTCTGAGGAGGGGAACACAACTTGCCCTTTCCAGAGGCTGTTGTCAAAAAGGTGGAGCATCACCTGGGTATATTTTCTATATTTTCAAATGGGAGCAGTTGCCATTTTTGAGGTCAGTCCCATCTATAGTGGGCATATTCAGAGTGTACCTGTTGGATTCTTCTCCCACATGCAATTTGCCCAGACAGATAACTCAGTGGAGGGCCCTATGTGGATTTAGGCAGAACAGAGAAACTCTATTGCTTTGTATCACCAAGACAAAAGCAGCATCATTTACTAGCAAAAGGTAAGAGATTAAACAGCTATTTTGATCACCTTTAGGGCTTATGAGCACAAATTAATCCTGTGCCTTCTTTCAGATGGTTAGATGTATTAGTCGAAGTCTGTAGCTCAGCAGGAACTGTCCCAATAATCACAGAATTGCTCTGAAACAAGTGGTAGCTGCTGCTGAAGGGCTGGCTGTGTCCTCCCCTCTGCCTTGCTGCTCCTGCTCTGCTCCCAGGATGAGTCTTTGTGGAGTCCTGATAAACCAGGTCAGCAAACATATTTGTTACAATAAATGTTTATGGTTTAATTTTAACTGGAACAATTTCCTGTTGGAGTTCATTCCGTGCAGGTATGTAAACAAGTCTGTCAGCACAAGAGCGGTCAGTACTGGAATAGGATTGTTTTCATCTGCAGCAGCAAGACCTCATTGAAGTTCAGCATGATTGCTGACCTCTGGGATGTATTTCCATGCTCCTGGGTTGGTGCTCTGACTGTCAAACCACTCTTGCAGGGGGGAAGCTGTGATGGCTGCCAGTCACAGCGCAGGGATGGAGGGGACAGCCATGCAGGATGTAGGGACTGATGGCTGCATGTGGGAACTGATTCTTGTCTCACCATGGGGTTGGTTGGAGCACTTATGAAAAATGAAACATTGTCCACAGATGTGCTGTGAATGATGCATTCTGTTCATGACATTTGTTCTCACAGGATTGCTCCTGAGAGGGTTTGGCCTTTTCTTGTTAGTCAGGAAGATGTAGGAAAGCTTGGAAAAGAGTGGTAGAAAGATCAGCATAGGCTGATGGACACGGGAGACCAGGGAAGTGTGAATATGGAGGCAGCATGAGATGTCTGGGTGTTGCAACAGGGAGAGACCAGGAGACCTGTAAATAAAAGTGGCTTTGTGCTCAGGCCTGTGAAAGAGAAAGGGAAACTTTAGGGAGAAAGTGGAAGATCTGAAGGGGAGGAGGGACTGTTTGACAGGGTAGAAATAGTTTAAGAGGAGAGGAACTGACAAATACAGAGAAGCACTTCTGTGGAAGATTTATTAATCAGAAACAGTAAGAGTTCTTTAAACAAGAATACAGATGGAGCAAGGGAACAACTGAACTGATGAAAACGTAGCTGATCTTGGATGAACCTCGTGCTGTGCCAGTGTAGCTCCCCCTGCGAGAGCAGGAGGATTGTTGGCCTGTGATTGATTTATGAACCTTTTCCCAGCCCTGTGCACTCCAGCAGGTGCAGCTTTTGCTGTTCCTGGTCCTACTCCCCAGGCTGCATCACTCTCACACCACCCCAAATCCTTGCTAAAGGGCCTCCCACCTCACCATACCCCTTCCTTCCTCCACATCCACTTGAGAATGGGGGAGTCACCTTTGGAGAGACCCATGTCTGCTTGGCCAGGAGAAAGCCCTGCCTGGTGCCTGGCAGGTCCCCAGAGCTCCCAGCTCTTCTCTCCGTGCAGCTGCCCCGTCCCCGCTCACACGGGCCATGGGGCGGGCGATGCAGCCGAGCATCCCCACAGTGGTGTGGGTGTCATGGGAGCACCTCCTGCCTGGCCTGTCAGGTTTGAGTTAAACTCTGCTAGCCTAGAGCGGTTGGAATAGATTCCTCCTGTACTGAGCTTGAAACTCAAGAATTATTGAACAGTTGTGTTAATAAGGATGTGAGAAATACTGTCTGATTTTCAAGTTTTGTACTATACAACATGAAAGAGAAATCTGGAGTTAATAATAGTTTTGGATTTTTCTGTGGTGTGATTCCATCTGTTCTCCTGGAGTATGAAAATTAAGGAGGGAATCATCTTTAAAATTCATTGTGACCATAGTTTTACATACTGAGCATGCTTGTGTTCTGCAGTTTCTAACTACATTTAAATGCTGTTAGTTCTACCAGGAGAAGGGCTAGTTTTTGAAACCCACATTTGACAACATCAGTTT